>NC_090662.1:70962962-71265992 GCF_013368605.1 Nyctibius grandis | reverse complement strand
ACAGGGATGTCTGCAGAGTCTGTGCGTGCCTGTGTAACACAGAGGCGGCTACGGGGTGGGGGCGTGTGTGCATTCGGGAGCACATGAGAGGGACTGGAAAAAGAGTACGTGCATGGGATAAAGCCCTGCCTGCAGCTAAGGCCCAGCCTAAATGCACTTTGCTCGGGATGCAAGGACAGGAACATTGTCAGGCGCTAGTAGTGCTGCGTCAGCCTCTCCCTGCTGACTCTGTGCCGGAGTGGGGGGTGTCTGAGGGGCTCCCTGAGTCCATTCCTGCTCTGTATGGGATGGCTTGCTCCAGAACTGCACTGCACAGGCTCCTGCCTGCACTCACCAGCTGCTCGGGGCAGGAGCATGAGTGCCATGGGGCTACCAGCCAGAATGCGTGAGGACAACCCTGCACGAGTGGCATGCGGCACCCCACCGGATGGGGAGATGGGTCTTCCTCTCACCTGCCAATGGGGGCTGTTTCCTGCACCCCTTCCTCGGCACTGCCTGATATGCTCCCTGGCTCTGACTCGGTGCCGGGGTCCGGAGAAAAGCCCTCGGTGCCTAAGGATGCCTCAAAGGAGAGGGCCGAGTGGACCAGCTGCCAGATGCTGTTCCGCAGGCGTTGCTCCCAGATTTGCTTGGCCTGGGCAAGGGATCCGAGCCCGGGAGGCAAGGGAGCAGGGTCAGCCAGGACTGGCAGCGTCAATGGGAGCACAGGCAGGCTGTTGGCCTGCGAGGGTCTCGGCAACTCTGGTGTGGGCGGCGGGAGCGTCTTCGGCAGCGGTTTCTGACCTGACAGTGCATAGGAGTATTTAAGGAGAGTGTCCCCGTTGGCATTCAGCAGGGCATCAGTGGGTGAGAGAGAAGCCTGCCCCAGAGCTGGGGAGAGAGCAGGATGGGGGGAGGGCTGAGGGGAGCGTTCTGAGAGAGCCAGAAAGCTGATGGAGGGGAAGAGTAGCTAGGGGAGGTCAGCAGGTGAGCAGGGGCACCCAGCGCAGCTCAGTGCAGCCATACCTTCTGCCGTAGGGGTGGTTTTGCCCTCTGTCCCAGAGCCCACAGCATGGGATTGCTCCGTTGGGAGGAGAATGTCTTTTGGAGGAGTCAAACTTGAACATGGGATTCGCTGAGCAGAGGAGAGAGGGAGAAACACAAGTCCTGCTATGTTCTCTTCCCTTCCTCCTCACCCTTTCCACCTCCCAGGAGATACTCCCCCCTGCCCCATCCCAAAACCCGCTCCCCACCTTGGCATAGAACTGGCGTTTCATGCAGCGGTACGTGGTGAACTGGCAGAAGGACTGAAACCACGGCGCCTCCGGGAAATTAGAGCAGACCGGCCCTGGAGAGGAGTGAGAGAGAGATGCAGGATGAGGGCAGGCCGCAGGCTTAGGCATCTCCCCCCTTGGCCTGGGTGCAACAAGAGACGAGCACCTCTAGGATGGATGTTTTCAGAGCAGCTGGTGGTTGAAGGGAAAGTCAAAGCTGTCTACTCCCAAGTGGAGATCACAGCCTTGTGCTGTTATAGCTCCCGATCCCAAGTGCCACATGCACTTTCCCTCCAAACCACCCAGGGTTTCAGTTCACCCTTCTGCCCTTTTCCACACAGTTATCTTCCCTTTCACAGAGTCCCAAACCTCCTGTTTCCAGGCTCCAATAAGGACTCGACCAGAGGAGACAACCTCTTCAGGGCAAAATAATTTGACAGTGGTTCCAGCCATGCAGGGGATGGAGGAAAGTCCATAGGGCCGAGGTGCTGCTGGCAAAGCCTGTGCCTGTACACATGTGCACCATAGTCTTGACCAGCACTGCTGACACCACTGGCTCAAAAGCTGCAGCTCTTCCTGAAGTGGTCACAGGATGGCCGAGATCATGCAGGAGAGCTGAAAACCCTGGGAGATTTGAGGAGGGGGGTAATCTTGTGCTCCCTGTGCTCAGTGAGTGCCACAAAACCAAAGTCCCTTGCACAAAGCCAGGGTGCTCTAGTGCTGGGAGTGTCCTGATCTGAGCTGGACTTTGTGCTAGAGACCCCAAAACTACCCATCCCACCACCATTCTCACAATCCTGTGACATTTTGGGGCAGAGAAAGAGACGGTGCTGCTCCAGCTGCGGGATGCCTGCCTCTGCCGCTGGAGGCAGGATGATGCCCCTACCTTTGGGGACACGGCCGTGGTTCTCCTCCTGGTCCAGCTTGAGGATGGCGGGGCTGAGGCAGCCGTGTACCAGGCGCAGCTGGCAGGCTGCCTCTGCCTTCCAGGCGGGCTGCAGGCTGGCAAAGAAGAGCCGGTACTCTCTGTCTGACAGAGGGGTGCCTGGAGCGACAGGCACCGGTGGAGCGATGCAGGGCGTCAGCAAGGTCAGCAGCCCTGGGGGAGAAAACAGGCTGCGCTTAACCCTCCTAACAGGGGCAAGCGGTGGTTGGAAACGAAAGAGCGGCTGGTGGGGCAGCCCACTCCCATCTGCTGGTGCTGAGCGGGGCACGGGGATGAGCTGGCCTGAGTTCTCCCTCCATCACCTCTTCTTGCAAGGCCCCATGGCAAAGGTGGGAAAAGAGTGAAAAAACAGGGGAAAAGGTGTGTGTTGGGGGGTGGCGGAGAGAGAGAGAGAAAAAAAGAAGAGAACAAAGAAAGAAAGAAAAAGAAAAGAAGAAGAAAATAAAAAAGAAAAAAGAAAAAAGGAAAACAAGAAAAAATAATAAAGAAAAAGAAGAAAAACAAAAAAGTAAAAACCAAACCAGATAAATAAGAATAAATTTTTAAAAATGTAGAAGTTGTTTTTTTTTTGTGGGTTGAAAGGCAGTTGTTTTGGCTTGGTTTGCTTTGAGGGAGGGATTGGTTTGGTTTTTGATTTTTTTTTTTTTTTTCCCCACAAAAGCCGAGCCTTGCCCCTGGTAGGCCCCACTGCCCACCCCTGTGAGATGCCCCCTCCACCACGCCGAGGGCTGTACCCCTCCACAGGGACATCCCTCCATCTCCTCCCTTCCCTCCTTCACCTTCAGCTGGGCCCCTCCTCTCCTGCCTCCCCTGTGCCCAGCAGCCTCTGAGGTGGCCCTGGGAGAGTGGGTAGGGGCCGGGAGCAGGCGTCACTCACCCATCAGGCAGAGAAACCTCGCCATGTCTGCCCTGTGTCACTCTGGCAGTGTGGAATGAGAAGGAGATGGCCGGCGGGTGTCAGGCCCGTGGGGTCACAATGCCCCTCCAGATGACCGTTGCCAGTGGCAACGGTGGAGGGGAGCCAAGGCACAGGCACAGGCCTGTGGGGGGGTGAGGGGAGACAGGCAGCCCATGAGGAAGGAAGACACTGGGGCCATGGGGGCAAGGCCAGCAGGAGGAGCGTGAGCCAAACTGGGAGCTTCCTCCTCTGCTCGGGGACGCAGTGGTGACTGGCAACAACCTGCAACAGCATTTGAGGCCTGGCCAGGCTACCCCCGGGCTGAGGGCACCCCAAAAGCAATACCTTTGTGGTACCTTGCACCCCAAAGCATTTTGCACTCTTCTGCAAGAGGAAGGGGACAAAATCTTTTCCACCTGCGGGGATGGAGACGCACCCCGTGCCTCCTCGGGGAGTATCTCAGCACCAACTTGCTTCAGGATGCAGTGGGAAGCTGGCTTGGTGTCTCCCGGGCAGCTGTGCCACTTTCTGAGCCCCCGGCGAGTCACAGGAGCGCCAGCTGGTCTTCCTCTGCGCCCGGTGTGGATGCCCTGCGCACCGCTCTCTGCACATAGAAGCCTTCCCAGGCAAAAGGGGGAATGGTGCTGGCAAAAGAGGCTTTGGGACCACCAGTATGGTGGTGTCCAGAGCCCCACAGGGGTTGATTTTGAGGGAGACCCACACCCACATGCCTGTGCCTGGCTCTTACTACAGAGGCCAAAGCGTGGAGCGCAGACGCAGCGACCCACATGTGCACCCTATGGGTCGCAGCCGACACAGGGCTTCCCACGGCTGGGCGCTTTCTGATGTGAGAGGGAAAGTCACGACCGTAACCATCACAGGCGAGCAGCCGTCAGGGTGGTTGGAAAGAAAATGCTTGGCACAGCAGTTCCGAGAACTGCATCCATAAGCAAAACACAGGGTGGCATAGTGGCTTTGTGTGCCCACCGCATCGCCCCACAGCCTCAGCTCAGCTGCAAAATGGTACCCTTGCAGAACCAACGACAAAGTTTTTGACAGCGTAGCAGGATGCTGCTGAAGAAGTCCCACAAACACAGAGCAGTACAGCCAGGTAATCCCTTGAGGAGATGCTGAGGGAACTGTTCTTGTTCTTGTTCAACTGTTCTTGTTCAACGGGAGAAGAGAAGGCTCCGGGGATATAATAGCAGCCTACTTGTATTGGGTTTGTGTGGCAAGGTTTTGGTAACAGCAGGACTCTAGGAGCGGCTTCTATGAGAACATGCTAGAAGCTTTCCCCATATGCAATAGAGCCAGTTCCAGCTGGCTCCAAGACAGACCCACTGCTGGCCAAGGCTGAGCCCATCGGCAACAGTGGTAGCACCTATGTGATAACATATTTAAGAAGGGGAAAGAAAACTGCTGCGCAACAGCAACCAGAAGAGAAGAGTGAGAATATGTGAGAGAAACAAGTCTGCAGACACCAGGTCGGTGAAGAAGGAGGGGAGGAGGTGCTCCAGGCACCAGAGCAGAGGTTCCCCTGCAGCCTGTGGTGCAGACCATGGTGAGGCAGGCTGTCCCCCTGCAGCCCATGGAGGTTAATGGTGGAGCAGATATCCACATGCAGCCCATGGACATGCAGGCTATGCCATGGACACACAGGTGGATGTGCCTGCAGGAGGCTGTGACCCCGTGGAGAGCCCACACTGGAGCAGGTTTGCTGGCAGGACTTGTGACCCTGTGGGGGACCCACGCTGGAGGAGTTTGTGAAGAACTGCAGCCTGTGGGAAGGATTCACATTGCAGAAGTTTGTGGTGGATGTCTCCTGTGGGAGGGACCCCACACTGGAGCAGGAGAAGAGTGTGAGGAGTCCTCCCCCTGAGGAGGAAGGAGCAGCAGAAACAACATGTGATGAACTGACCAAAACCCCCATTCCCCGTCCCCCTGCGCTGCTCAGGGGGAGGAGGTAGAGAACTTGGGAGTAAAGTTAAGGCTAGGAAGAAGGGAGGGGTGGAGGGAAGGCGTTTTAAGATTTGTCTTTATTTCTTGTTATCCCACTCTGATTTGATTGGTAATAAATTAAATTAATTTTTCCCCGAGTCAAGTCAGTTTTGCCTGTGACATTAATTGCTGAGTGATCTCCCTGTCCTTATCCTGACCCATGAGCCTTTTGTTCTATTTTCTCTCTCTTGTCCAGCTGAGGAAGGGGAGTGATAGAGCGGCTTTGATGGGCAGCTGTCCAGCTGGGGTCAACCCTCCACACTCCCCAAACGTGGCCCACATGAAGGTGGAGTGCAAGTGCCATGGTGTGTCAGGCTCCTGTGAGGTGCACACATGCTGGAAGGTCATGCCTCCCTTCCGCAAGGTGGGCAACGTCCTCAGGGAGAAGTCTGAGGGGGCGACAGAGGTTCATCCCAAGTGGGTCAGTTCCCACAAGCTCCTGGTGCCCAAGAGCTCTCGCTTCAAGCCCTACACGGCTCACGACCTGGTCTACCTGTTGGCCAGCCCAGACTTGTGCGACCGGGACCCCCGGCGCGGGGCCTTCGGCACTTCTGGCCATCAGTGCAACCAGCCGTCCCCGGCCACGGACGGCCGCGAGCTCCTGTGCTGCGGCAGGGGCTTCCGCACGGCCTAGGCGGAGGTGGTGGAGTGATGCAGCTGCAAGTTGCGCTGGTGCTGCTCTGTCAAGTGCCGGCACCTGGTGGAGGTGCACAGCTGCCACTGAGGGGGAACGCGCCAGGGCTGCTGGGGGACTGTGAGGCAGCTGGGGAGAGATACAGGGGAGCAGGGGAAGGTGTGGGGGAGACACAGCCTGAGAGGCAGCAGGAGGGTTTTGCTGCCCTGCCAGAGAGCAGCCCCAGGCTCCAGGGGTGCCATCAGCTCCTGTGTGCGCCCCACGCAGCACCCTCCCGCCAGCCTCCCTGGGCTTTTTGTGGTTTGAATTATATTTCCGGATGGAAGGTCGGAGGACACAGGCCCAATAAACCCCTCAACTTTAGGAATAAACCAGCTGCAATGGAAAGCAAAGCGTGTATGTCAGCTCCTTCCTCATGCGAGGCACTCGGGACCTGGAGGGTACCTGGCTCTTCTCCCATCTGTGGGCTGGGAAGGCAAGAGGCCACACTGGAGTCCCCGTGCTCAGCAGCCTCATGGGCTGCAGCGAGTGAGTCCCCGTGCTCAGCAGCCTCATGGGCTGCAGTGAGTAAGAAACAGCAGGGAACGGAGCAGAGGGGAGCAGGGACCCACCTCAGGTGTGAAAAGAGTCACTGAGGGGTGTAATAGAGCTGAAGCAGCAGAGAGAAGGGACCAAATTTGGTTTGTGGAACAAATGAACTCTTTATTCAATAAAACTCATCCTTGGGAGAACTACTGACTAGTATGGGTGGAGGGAGGCAAGAGATGGCTGGGGACTTCAGACAAGGACGCTTGGGCCCGTGGCTCTAAATCCAGATTCTCAGGGCTGATGCCTTCTCTGATGCTCAGCTGCTCCTTTGGCTGCAGAAAATGTTTTCAGGAGGAGTTGCAGCAGATGCCTCAGTGAAATGCTGTTGAGTGAGGCTCCGTACCTGGTGTGCCACTGCCAATGGTGCAGAGCAGGTGCTCAGAGGGGGAGATCTGGCCATGATGATCTGGCTGGCCAGCAAGGGGTCTGAGAAGAGCTGTCCAAGTCTATCCAGGCTCTCTGGCCCAGCACAGGCCCAGAGAGCCTGCTCTGGAGCCCTGCGCTTCCCATGTATCCCCCTGCTCCAGTGCATCACGCCTCGGTGAGGCTGAGGAACCTCTGCTGCCACAGCCGCACCTCCTCCTCTCCCTCCTTCTCACTCAGCACCTGGTATGTCTCATTTCTGCGGCAGCCGCGGTGAGACACCTGCAAGGAGAGCCTGAATTCGTAGGGCTGATACCGCTGCCCACCCTTCCCCCAGGGAAAGAGGACCCCCATGATGGACAGCATCTGGAGGCTGGGATGATGGGAGCACCAGAGGGAAGAGGGGAGAACCAGCTGGGAAGAGGGAGGCAGAGGATGATAGATACGGGCTAGCCCTCTGTCCTGCTCTGGTGTTTCTGTTTTTTGTTACCGCCTAGGAAGCACCCAGTAGATGGTGGAGACCCCTCCCCACAGGGATATACAGGGATACCCTGATGGGTGGGAGGCTCTCCACAGCTCCTCTGTCTCAACATTAGTGTCTGTCTCTGCTGCCATCTCTTATAGCATCTGTGCAAATCCTGCTGCCTCAATTACATGCCAGCTGTGCTCAGGTCACTCTTTGTCACCCCCCCCAAACACACCCAAGTGTGTCCTACTGGAGGGACAAGCAGTGGGCCAGTGAGTCCTGCAGGGACTCGAGGCTGGCTGTGGAGGGAGCAGCCGTGGAGGAGAAGGCTGTGTAAAGGGCACTGCAGGCTGCTTCTCACCTTCTGGTTGTAGAGGGTCTGCTGCAGACACTGGTGGCTCTTGAACGCGCAGTAGCTGGGGTGCTGAACCCCACCCGAGTCGCAGATCTGGGGAGATGGGAATGAAGACCAGAGAAAGAAGAGGAGAAAGGAGGGCTGGGAGCACCCACCGGGCACCCACCTGGCTTGGGGCATCTCCATCTTGGAAGGCGGTGTACTCTGCCTTCAGCCAGAGTCTCACACGAGGATTCTCACAGCCACGGGTGGCCATCCGGCTGCACCAGTACTCCGCCCTCCGCCCTCTGAAAACCTCCATGCCATAGTACTCCGAGGTGTCTGGGGAGCTGGTCTGCAAAGGGGTGGAATAAAGAGAGCTCTGCTTCTTCCCCCGCTTCCCCACCACCCAGTCCAGGCTCCTCCTTAGAGGCTGGCTGGAGATGCAGCACACTCGGTACCTTGTTGCCTGCAGCCTGGTACTGGGCTGAGATCTGAGGGTTGAGGTAGGCGGTGTGGTTGCCTGTCCCACAGCGAACACGGTTCAGGATATGGATGTTCTGACACTGCTCCCTCTTCAGCGAGCAGAAAGCGCAGTTGGGGCACGGGTCCACGTGATAGCGCCCGAGGCTGTCGCACACCTAGGGTGGATGCAGTGGGGAGGTCAGGGGGGAAAAAGGAGGCTGAGGAGCTCCCATCTCCCTGGCTTGGACCTTGCCTCCCTGGTCACCCAGGTCAGCTTCTCCCTGCTGACTCTGTGCCAGAGTGGGGGGTGTCTGAGGGGCTCCCTGAGTACATTCCTGCTCTGTATGGGATGGCTTGCTCCAGAACTGCACTGCACAGGCTCCTGCCTGCACTCACCAGCTGCTCGGGGCAGGAGCATGAGTGCCATGGGGCTACCAGCCAGAATGCGTGAGGACAACCCTGCACGAGTGGCATGCGGCACCCCACCGGATGGGGAGATGGGTCTTCCTCTCACCTGCCAATGGGGGCTGTTTCCTGCACCCCTTCCTCGGCACTGCCTGATATGCTCCCTGGCTCTGACTCGGTGCCGGGGTCCGGAGAAAAGCCCTCGGTGCCTAAGGACGCCTCCAAGGAGAGGGCCGAGTGGACCAGCTGCCAGATGCTGTTCCGCAGGCGTTGCTCCCAGATTTGCTTGGCCTGGGCAAGGGATCCGAGCCCGGGAGGCAAGGGAGCAGGGTCAGCCAGGACTGGCAGCGTCGATGGGAGCACAGGCAGGCTGTTGGCCTGCGAGGGTCTCGGCAACTCTGGTGTGGGCGGCGGGAGCGTCTTCGGCAGCGGTTTCTGACCTGACAGTGCATAAGAGTATTTAAGGAGAGTGTCCCCGTTGGCATTCAGCAGGGCATCAGTGGGTGAGAGAGAAGCCTGCCCCAGAGCTGGGGAGAGAGCAGGATGGGGGGAGGGCTGAGGGGAGCGTTCTGAGAGAGCCAGAAAGCTGATGGAGGGGAAGAGTAGCTAGGGGAGGTCAGCAGGTGAGCAGGGGCACCCAGCGCAGCTCAGTGCAGCCATACCTTCTGCCGTAGGGGTGGTTTTGCCCTCTGTCCCAGAGCCCACAGCATGGGATTGCTCTGTTGGGAGGAGAATGTCTTTTGGAGGAGTCAAACTCGAACATGGGATTCGCTGAGCAGAGGAGAGAGGGAGAAACACAAGTCCTGCTATGTTCTCTTCCCTTCCTCCTCACCCTTTCCACCTCCCAGGAGATACTCCCCCCTGCCCCATCCCAAAACCCGCTCCCCACCTTGGCATAGAACTGGCGTTTCATGCAGCGGTACGTGGTGAACTGGCAGAAGGACTGAAACCACGGCGCCTCCGGGAAATTAGAGCAGACCGGCCCTGGAGAGGAGTGAGAGAGAGATGCGGGATGAGGGCAGGCCGCAGGCTTAGGCATCTCCCCCCTTGGCCTGGGTGCAACAAGAGACGAGCACCTCTAGGATGGATGTTTTCAGAGCAGCTGGTGGTTGAAGGGAAAGTCAAAGCTGTCTACTCCCAAGTGGAGATCACAGCCTTGTGCTGTTATAGCTCCCGATCCCAAGTGCCACATGCACTTTCCCTCCAAACCACCCAGGGTTTCAGTTCACCCTTCTGCCCTTTTCCACACAGTTATCTTCCCTTTCACAGAGTCCCAAACCTCCTGTTTCCAGGCTCCAATAAGGACTCGACCAGAGGAGACAACCTCTTCAGGGCAAAATAATTTGACAGTGGTTCCAGCCATGCAGGGGATGGAGGAAAGTCCATAGGGCCGAGGTGCTGCTGGCAAAGCCTGTGCCTGTACACATGTGCACCATAGTCTTGACCAGCACTGCTGACACCACTGGCTCAAAAGCTGCAGCTCTTCCTGAAGTGGTCACAGGATGGCCGAGATCATGCAGGAGAGCTGAAAACCCTGGGAGATTTGAGGAGGGGGGTAATCTTGTGCTCCCTGTGCTCAGTGAGTGCCACAAAACCAAAGTCCCTTGCACAAAGCCAGGGTGCTCTAGTGCTGGGAGTGTCCTGATCTGAGCTGGACTTTGTGCTAGAGACCCCAAAACTACCCATCCCACCACCATTCTCACAATCCTGTGACATTTTGGGGCAGAGAAAGAGACGGTGCTGCTCCAGCTGCGGGATGCCTGCCTCTGCCGCTGGAGGCAGGATGATGCCCCTACCTTTGGGGACACGGCCGTGGTTCTCCTCCTGGTCCAGCTTGAGGATGGCGGGGCTGAGGCAGCCGTGTACCAGGCGCAGCTGGCAGGCTGCCTCTGCCTTCCAGGCGGGCTGCAGGCTGGCAAAGAAGAGCCGGTACTCTCTGTCTGACAGAGGGGTGCCTGGAGCGACAGGCACCGGTGGAGCGATGCAGGGCGTCAGCAAGGTCAGCAGCCCTGGGGGAGAAAACAGGCTGCGCTTAACCCTCCTAACAGGGGCAAGCGGTGGTTGGAAACGAAAGAGCGGCTGGTGGGGCAGCCCACTCCCATCTGCTGGTGCTGAGCGGGGCACGGGGATGAGCTGGCCTGAGTTCTCCCTCCATCACCTCTTCTTGCAAGGCCCCATGGCAAAGGTGGGAAAAGAGTGAAAAAACAGGGGAAAAGGTGTGTGTTGGGGGGCGGCGGAGAGAGAGAGAGAAAAAAAGAAGAGAACAAAGAAAGAAAGAAAAAGAAAAGAAGAAGAAAATAAAAAAGAAAAAAGGAAAACAAGAAAAAATAATAAAGAAAAAGAAGAAAAACAAAAAAGTAAAAACCAAACCAGATAAATAAGAATAAATTTTTAAAAATGTAGAAGTTGTTTTTTTTTTTGTGGGTTGAAAGGCAGTTGTTTTGGCTTGGTTTGGTTTGAGGAAGGGATTGGTTTGGTTTTTGATTTTTTTGTTTTTTTCCCCACAAAAGCCGAGCCTTGCCCCTGGTAGGCCCTGCTGGCCATGTGCACCATAGTCTTTACCAGCACTGCTGACACCACTGGCTCAAAAGCTGCAGCTCTTCCTGAAGTGGTCACAGGATAGCTGAGATCATGCAGTAGAGCTGAAAACCCTGGGAGATTTGAGGACGGGGGTAATCTTGTGCTCCCTGTGCTCAGTGAGTGTATGGCCCAGCCAGCGCAGCCAGCCCTTTGCGCACACCAAGTAGGTTAAGTGCTGGCTGAGGAAGAGGAGTTTAGCAGTGGAATTGCACTGCTCTCCTCTTCGTTGCTTGGATACCATCTTTTACACTGTACACACTTCTTCTCTTGTGCTGAGCGTATGGATTCACCAGCATAAGTAGAATTTCAGCTATCCACCAGGATCCAAGCCCAGAAGAATACCTAACTTGTAGGGAACAAGCCAGACCCCCACCCTGTCCTTTGGTGATGCCGTGTGAAATCCCTCCAGGACATGCGGGACATGAACTCGGTCAGTGCAATGCCCGTGCACGTGGACTGGGAGCTGCAGAGTTACACTCCATCACACAGCCACTACTTGCAAAGGAGCATTGCTGCCATTGAGCAGGGGAGGAAGCCCAACCACCTGCTAACCCCAGCATTAGCCTGGCTCTCCTGGGCCAGGACTGCATCCCTAGCAGCACATAGCAGGCCAGACTTGGAGTATTACAGCTTGCTGCATTACAGCCCCGCACTTCAAGAAAATGTTGAGGTGTTGGAGCGAGTCCAGAGGAGGGCGACCAAGCTGGTGAAGGGTCTGGAGGGTCTGACCTACAAGGAACGGCTGAGGGAGCTGGGGTTGTTTAGCCTGGAGAAGAGGAGGCTCAGAGGTGACCTTATTGCAGTCTACAACTACCTGAAGGGAGGTTGCAGTGAAGTGGGAGTCTGCGTCTTCTCCTGGGCAACTAGCGATAGGACAAGAGGACATAGCCTCAGGCTTCGCCAGGGGAGGTTCAGGCTAGACATTAGGAAGAATTTCTTTTCAGAAAGGGTTATTAGATATTGGAATGGGCTGCCCAGGGAGGTGGTGGAGTCACCATCTCTGGATGTGTTTAAGAAAAGACTGGATAAGGCACTTAGTGCCATGGTCTAGTTGACAGGGTGGTGTCAGGGCAACGGTTGGACTCGATGATCCCAGAGGTCTCTTCGAACCTGGTTGATTCTGTGTTTCTGTGCTGCGTCCTGTCACAAACCGTTCCTCTGATAGAGAAGCTTTCCATTTTGAGATGGGGGGGGAGAAGAAAGGTACATATTCATTCCCGCATCTGGGACGCAAAGGAAAACTTGGCACAGATAAAGTTTCCCATGGGCTCTCTTTGCCGGTCTCTTGATTTTCACCATGGCTCAGCTCTCCCACTGCCTGTTGAACGCTGATGGCAGGGCCTGAGGAGCAGCTTGCCTCCTTTAGCACCAGTCCTTGTCTCCTCTTTTCTCTCAGCTCATCTTCCTTATGGAAATACTCGTCTCTCTTTGAATCCTCTGACCTTCCTGCCAAGGGGAGCCAATCTCTCACACTACCTGATCCAAATGCCAGTGAATTGAGGAGCCCAGATCTTTCTCTTCTCCCTGGACAGCCAACTGCCCCAAGACCTCAGCAGCAATGAGTGAGACTCACCCCACAAGGTTGTGGGGATCTTTGCACAACTCATGCAGCACTCCTTGCTGCCCTGTTCAGCCCAGCCTCTCTCTCCCTCCCTTTTTTTAATAGCATTTTATCATATTCTCAGGGCACTCTCTGGCCTCAAAGCATTTGCCTACTGCAGAAAGCTCAGTCACAAAATCAGGCACAATTTTCTAAGCCATTGACCTGGACCAAGCTCTCCCCAGCCTTTGCTGCTGACCAGCTTTTCCAACAAGAGACTGTGGTGATTATTGCTATAGCAGCAAGACTACTAGTGAAGCAGAAAATAAATAGACTTTATCAGGGAGGTAAATGATGAAGAAAACACCATTCCCTTAGGTGGGGAGAGAAATAGCATTAGCAACAGCAGAAGGATCAGCATTGTATTGGAGCAGGATGGGAAGAATGGCAGTTAGGTGGTTAGCCCATATCTTGCCCCAGCTAGGCAGATATTTTTAGCACTAGTTTCATTACTATTTTGTTCTCTTACCTATAAGCGTCCCTAGGAAAGAAGTTTTTACATAGATGTGGGACTGGGCCAGACAGGGAGTTATAAATATGTTAGCCACTGCAGGAGGATACGTAGGAAAGATTTGAGAACACGCTGCTATTCATTGCTCTCCTAAACACTTTTCTGACCTGACTGCCTCAGGGTCACCAGTTAGCAAGCTCAGCAGGACCAAGCCATTTCTCTTTCTTGCACAGCCAAGGGACCACGCTGCAGCTGAGCAGCCTGCATGGGGAATGGCTCACTTCCCACAGCAGCCAGGAGGGGGCTGTGGCAAGGAGCACCTAGATGGAGAGGGTAAGAAAGGCTTCCAGTCCCAGCAGAGCCACAGTAAGGGCAGCCCAAAATCACTCACCAGAGGCAAGCACACCAAGCTCCACTATGATTTATGAAAGCTGACTGGTTATATTCACTTGTTTGGTTCCCTAAAAGAGCAGATAACACCAGTGCTCACTGCTGTAACCCCCCACTGGGGCACATCTCCCCCCAGCCCCTGCCCCACAGCCCATGTCAGGACCTACCACATGGAACAAGAAGGAAAACCGGCAGCAAGATGAGCCCTGCTCCCACCATGGCCCAAGGAAAGTACCCAGTACTGGAGCTTAGCCTGGGCTGTACCACACACAGGAGAAACAGCCCTCTTCCATCCCACCTAACGAGCCCCTTTAATAGATGAGGGGGCCAATCAGTTTTGGCAGGTGAGGCTGCAGGGATGTAAATCAGGTGGGTTTGGATGCTCTCCAGCTAGGTCTTGCTGGGGGTCACCAGCTCCCTGGGCTCTCCTGGTTGTAGTTTGCTGCCCACTTTGCACAGGAACAGCAGCAGGAGCTAACATCCCCCCTCACCATCGCTACCAGCCCTGAGCTGTCTCAGCCCTTGGGGTTTGAAACAAATCTCATTCATTGCTTGCAGAGGAGGGTTAGCACAGGCTAAGGGGAGTCCGGCCCTTTGGTCAGACTTCTCACCTAGGCCAGCTGGGAGGACTGTGTTCATAAGGCATGGTGGTGTATTTGCCTCTTCTGTCCCAGAGGGCACCAAGAGAGCTGGACACCTATAGCAGCTTTTCATCTGTGAAGCAATACCTGGGGTTTACAGAGAGGTTTAAGTAGCTGCCATAAGGAGGAGAATTATTTGACCTTTTTTTACAGGGAGAGCTGCTATCCGCATACTGCAAGAGCAACTAAAGCACGGCACTGCCTTTTCTTTGGGGCCAGGCTCTACAGAGTCCTCTGGGTGCTGCGGTGCTTCTATGCACATGGGACCCTGGCATCACCAACAGCAGAGCAGACATCTCCAGCCCACCTCAGGAGCTGCTGAGCAGCCCAGGGGCTGCACGGCCTGGAGGAGGCAAGTGCTGCCAAGCCTGTCCCCACTTGCTGTGCCACTGCCTGTCCCCATGGGCACTGCCTGCCCTGTTGGCCAGCTGGCAGCAGGAAGGCCCCTCTCCTGTGATAATAACAATGCCAAAGGCCAACTCTATCTGCAGGCAATGGAGGGAGGCAAGACCCCATGCTCTGCAGGGCAGGATCCACGCTATGACCTGGCCATACACCTTATTTCTCCATCAGTACAAACAAGGACCTGGGCAGGGGGGCATTGGGTAGCAAGCTCCATTAAGAAACTCTGCACTGTTGGGATCTGGAAGAACTTCAGGGTGTACGGGCTGACTTCAAAGTGAGCGTGCAATTCCTCTTCATGCTACAGAGGGTTTTACACACACCAAGATGGCAGGAAACACTATGGCTTGTGTTCAGGGCTTTTGATTCTTTCAGGTCCATTCTCAAAGGAGGTGTTTATCATCATCACGATCCCAAGTGAACCCAAGCCCTGGGACCACACAGGAGCATCTGGGAATGTCTGCCAGGAAGAAGGGAATTAGAACAAAATGAGTTTCTTTTTCAGTTCTGTTTTTCTCTTTGCACTCAGTAGACTTGACACATTCCTGACAGATGTATAAAGCCTGACATGAAGAGCTTGTGTCAGTACAACATGTCCAATCATCAAGACCATATAAGCACCAGCCCTCATCCTTTCTCTTGCTCAGGCTCCAAAAAATGCCTGCTCCAATACTTTTATACAGCCAGACTCAAATACATGTGTTGCACAGTAACTCCTACATGACCAAAAGCTGGGACTCCTTGGGCAGTAAAATGTAAGTCAAGTGGAGTAAGAAACTTTGGCCCTTTCACCTCCGGAAGAACTTGCTCATGGTTGGTCCTAAGGAACAGACTGACCCCATAGCCAAGAGAACAAAACCAGACATGGCACTTACTTTTCTTACTTTTTATACAAAATAGACATTTATATACATTTTCTTTTGCAAAGACTTCGAGCATAACTCCTTTACGTGAAATCTAGCCATAAATCCCACAGTGAAAAAAGCAAAGACTTTGCAAACTCCTGTACCACTGACATATATCCAGCTGCTGCTAAGTGTGAATTTATTTTTTAAAGATTTCTAATCCACGGGCTGTTTTCATGTTGTTTTTTTTTTTAAATATGCACAACTGATTAAAAAAAATTAGATCCAGAAATAAGAACCATATGAACAACAGGCAATGCAAACAACTCCCACATGAGAGGAACACGCAGCATGACATCCACTTCAGGCAGAGATTTCTACAGCAACACAGTTGTAGAAGCTGTAACTTTTACAGAGGATACCACGAGGGGTATTTTCCAGAAGAAAAAATTTTCACCAAGTCAGTACAAACATGGCAATGAACTTCTGCACAAAGTTATCGAGATTTACCTGAAGCAACTTTGCCACACTGAAACACTAGTGAATGCCAAGCGCTTTTTTTTTCCTTTTTCTTTTTTTTTTTTTGGCCACTGGGTTTAAATGTACATGAAAGCAAAATGATGCATTTTGAAATTGCTGCAAGAGACTGAAGGTTGGGGGTAAAAAAAAACCCTCTAAGGGCTAATTTTTTCCAAAGATTGTGCATAATTGCATATATGAAAGAGAGAAATTGCGCACTTGGTCAACTTAATCACATACAGATTGAGGACACTTAAGCATATACCAACTGTTTCACAGAGCTGGAGGATAAGTGGGGCAAAGATCATAAAACTACATTCTAAATTGCCTAATTATTAAAATTAGAAAGATAATTATCTTCTCTCAACAAATATTGTACACCATATCTGGCCTGGTTTGTATAACTGTTGAGAAGCTTTCATGGGTTTTAGATAATTCTAGGGATGTCCAGCCTCCCCTGAAGGTTAGGCTCTTTATTTTGGATTTTTTTGACTTAGACTTCTTCCTCCTATGTGCATGCATGCACACACCCCCATCCTCGTCGAGATCTCTGGAATGAAGGCCATTTGCACTGCTGCATTCACTTACGGTTTGGCCAAAACAAGTTGCCTGCACATTTGTAGGAAAATCTAGTACAAGGAGTCTATGAGAGAGAGAAAATGCACCCCAATGCATCATTTATCCTAGGGGATGGAAAAGGAATGGAAACAAAGAATGCTGGACTTGAAATAAGCAATAAAATAAAACAAAATCCATCAGCTGAAACTATTGTTCACGGTGAAGGAAAAAGCAACACAATTATGATGTTTTTCATTTAGGATTAAAATGCACAGTGAGTACACGAGAGTCTTGTCTAACCAGCTTTCCGTTAATTCTCCACTTTAATACTGGCGAGCACTGAGGTTTAGCCAATGCAACGTGCAGAGAGAGCAAACTCTCCCCCACTAGGTAGAGCTTCAGCCAGTTATTAATTTGTAATCTCTGCTAACCATGCTGAGCACTGGAACTGGCAGAAAACAATGTATTTATAACTCATTATTTTAGAAGCTGTGCAATGCTAGAAGGAGGAGACATTTCCTATGATTAATTAGGATAATATCCAGTTTATCACAAGGTAAGTAGCTCGATTTATCTTCCACAATAGCATTCCATTTTGGTGGAGGTAGCCCATTTCATATCATACTCCATTCTTCTTCGCTTGCAATAAACCTTTCACAAGATTAATGTCCTGAATAAACACAGCGTTTCAGCGTGGACACCAATGAAACAAGGATTCAGCTCAAAACTTCGCACGGGTTTAACTACTTTGGTAGCTCATGGTCTGAATCGTTCTCCAAATACGCTGCCAGTTTGCAGACCAGCATCCTGCATAGATGGGGTATAAAGCTCTGGTTCAGGAAAGCGGGGTTCATTACCGAGCCCTCCTCTGTCCATAACTACCAAAAACACAGCTCCAAAATGTGGAGAGTTGGCCTTTCAGCATATAAATGTAATCCAGTTCAACTGGGATTAAACTATGTGGATGCGTTACCTGCCTAATTCAGGCGAGTGGCTGAACTTAGGCCATGCCTTCCAACCAAACCGCCTCCCTCACCGGGAGGATGGTCTCACCTTTCTATGTTATTCTGCAAGTAAGACCGTATTGCAAAAATGGTAATCCTTCTCCAGCATCTGGGAGGGAGGCACCCAAAGCTATATTATACTTTTACACGTGCACTGGTGTTAGGAGGTCAGGATGGCCTTGATCAGGTTCTAGGACAAGAACAAGACAATCATTTCTACCAGGTCTCTCAGGAAAGACAAACTAAGATTTAAGCGGAAGTTAAAAACACAAAATCAAGTCTTCACAAAGCATTGCTATAAAAAATACAACTTCTTCTATATTTGAAAAAATATGTTTCATTGGCCACAATTTAAAGCCACACTGCTGTGGGGCTTGTAGAATATATAGTATTTATTTAGTATATCTTTATGAAGGAAAGTTTATAGCTGATACACATTTTTAAATGAGACGGATCTCCCCCCACCCCTATCCCCCACGCCTCGGCTTGCTGTCAGAGCACTCTGCAGATGCCTCCTCCACGGGGGGCTTTGCATGGCACCACTGTCGGGGGCTGCACCAAACACCACTCTGCCAGCCCCAAAACTCGCTGCCACACAGCAGTACCACAGGCAGCCAGCCAGCCTGGGCACACGGGCTTCGGTAAAGTTGCCTTGAATGCAGGCTCACCTTGGGGAGAGGCAGAAAGCTTCACGGTCCAGGTACCTCTGAATACCCCAGTAATGAACCATCTACAACTTTGCAATGCATGGTGGGGAACCAACTGCTCTCACAGGCCATTTAAAGCTTTGGTCTCCCCATCCCATGGGACTCTGCTGGTGTGACCCCATCTCCTCCCAGCCATCCTGGCAGTGCCAGGGCTGTGCAAAGCTACTCCATGCATGGCATCCAGAGGAGCGCCTGCACTGGGGATCTGCAGAAACGTCAGATCAGCAAGTCCACGGCCATAAAAGTTGTGTGAAAAGACAAGGGCTGCTGACCCAGCCCCAGGACCTCAAACTGGCCCTCAGCCCTGGAAAGCAAAGTAAGGTGCTTGGGCTGGGGGGAGAAGGGAAAATTCACCAGCAAAAGACTAGCTTATTTTGGTCCTAGCTTCTCCCTTGGGAAGCTGGTTTGAAGGAAGAGAGCCCAGAAATGTGTCACCACCTTCTCCCCTGCAGTGGTCTCTCCCTCTCACCTCTGCCCAGCTGTAGGCACTGGCCAGTCTTCTTGGCCAGCGGGGACCAGGACTTCCCAAGTCCAGCCTCATCTTGGTGGGCACAGAGCCATGGCTCTAGGAGGTCCACAAGCCTTGGAAGGGCACACATCTGCACCAGTCTGGACTCCCTCTGAGCTCATGCATTTGGATTCATGTTAATAATCTGTCAGTAATTTGACCACCAGTAGTGGCTAGACACTGAGCTTTTTAAATTAAGCCAGCAGAGCCACCAGTGCACAGCTGTCCCATCAGGCTGAGCGAATTTGGAGCTTGCCGAGGTGCCATTGCCAGCACCAACTAAACCCAGGTGCCACGTGGGTCACTGCTACACAGGCTTTTCCTGACAGATGTGTATCAAGGCATCTCATACCTAATGTGACCTGCCCTTTACTAATAATGCCAAACGCTGGGCTGCTCTTCTGCAGGGACTGGCCACAATCAAGCTCAAATATATCAACTTTTACGGCAGTTTCCTGCTGCAAGAGGAACAAACTGATGACCTACCCTGACGCCTAAACCCAAAGGCAGTGGTACCAAGCATGATCCCACTAACACTCTCTGTGAATTGCTACAAACCCTGGTGGAAGCAGCAGAAGTGCTGTTACTGCAATGACAGTACGGTCCACTGTGCTCTGCAGCCATTTGCTTTAGAAACATCATTATGGGGAGTTATTCAAGCACGTCTTGGTGATACTGCATTTTTCTAACTTCAGACAATACAAGTCACAACGCCCAGCCATGTGGCCAGCTGTGAAGGATACTGCCCAATTTGTATAGAACAGAGAATATATATTAATTATTTGATTACTATAAGTTAAATAAATAAAGCTCAAAAATAAAAGCCCCAATTCTGAAGAGAATTTGTTTTCCCACTTCAATACATAAAAATATAGATTTATGACTGATCAGCTATAGGTCATTTTCTGTATCTTTGAGGGGAGGGGGTGAGAACACTTTGACAAAGTGTTTTGTCAGCATTATCACCATGATAAATGGGCTTTGTCCCTGCACACCCATAAAAAAAGCCTCCTTAGTAGCTTTCCAGGCTAGGAAATCTTTCCTCATCTCTCTGTGGCTTTACTTTACCTCCTATATTGATCAGATTGTTTTGTTTTTTTTTTACTGGGGACTGGACAGGAGGATAAACAATCCTAGAGCTTCCCATTGCCTTTGGATGCTTCCATTTTTTTCAGAGTAGTAATTATTGGGCCTGTAGGGTGAGGGCAAAGGGTAAAGCCATATGATATTTGACAATACTGGCATCATGAACCTGAATTACTGCTATCTTATGAGTAAAACATTCAGGTGAGGTTTTCCCTCAAAGGATCATTTGTCCTACTTGTAGAATCATCCTTCTAGGGTGATATTCAGATACCATTTTCCCTTTCTTTACAAGAATTTTCAAGCCACATTTAGAGCTGTAAAAGCGGCCACTGTCTCCTCAGCATTAACCCGTTGAAACCTTTTTATATGACCATTGTGACCATCTTCCTGGCTCAGAAGGACCCGGCAGCACTTGCAATGAAGCTCACCAGTGGTACTTTACATGGACGAGGTGAGCCTGTGTTGAGAAACAGGCGATGCTACTTCACCCCTGCTGCAATGGATGAGTGCTTTGTCTACATGGTTTCCCCAGTGATAACCAAGATATTGAAGGTACATGTCCCACCCACACTCCTGGTGTGATTAAAATGGGTTCAGCCTAAACATAAATCTTGATTAAAGGAAGGTTTTCGTTCAATCTCCAGCATTTCCCACAGGAGCTGAGTGTCTCCTGTAACTTTGGTCAAACATAAGCATGCATTCAAAATTTGCCTTCCGTAATTCTGAGTCCTATCAAAGTTCCTTCAGCATCACTTTGAGCAATAGGCTTCAACCATACTCTTCTCCAAGTGGCATGAGTTTCTTTCCACTGGTGACTGAATGCTATGTTTGGTCTTTCTCCTGGACTTCCTGAAACCGTTTCTCCAAGCGATCCAGTTTGGCCAGATTCTCCTTCAGCAACTTGCTGTTTGGAACCAGCTGTAAGGCTTTCTCATAGTAGCCACGGGCAGTGACATAGCTCCCCTACAAAGAAAATGAGTGACAGATCTCATTCGCATTCCCTGACATAGAAAGTTCATTCCTTGGGAATGGTGAAGACCGTAATACAAAGGAAAAGGAGTTTATAAAACTTGATATTGTTCAGTAACAGGAATACCTCTTCATTATGAAATGATCACTGAGTGCTGTTAGCCTAAATTTGATCAAACACACATGGCAAGAAGTAGATTTACATTTTTCTGTTACATTGTACCAGAAGAGTTAATTTTACTCAGAGACAGGATAGCTTGAGGATATCGCACAGTGTGACTCCTTAAGACCCAAATCATAATGATATGCTAAGGTATTCAAAAAGATAAGCAACCACAGGGCGGGCTATTTCCATAATTTCATGCCAGTATTCTGCGTTAGACATCTTTATTAAATTAATTAGGTAGAGAGGAATCTTAAAAGTCAACTCAGGGTGACATTTTTCTAAGGTAGGTCAACAACTGAAGCAAGAAAACTTTAGGGATGGGCAGGTTGTTCCCTGCAGCCTGCCCTCTTAAAATACGAGATTCACATTACAGGATACATATTCCCAAGCAACCTGGTTGGGAAATTCTAGTTGGGGTGGACAGCCTTTCCTCCTTTTTGGATAAAATATGTCAGGGACACTCACCATGCACAAACATGCAGCTCTTGGCAGTCTGAAACAAATTTAGCTTTCTGTCCTGACTAGTAGTCTCTGCACTTGGCAGCTTAAGGAAAAGCAAAATTGTCATACCTTGATGTGCTCAATGCCTCCCATATTCATCCAGGCCTGTGCTTGGTCTGGGTTGAGCTCCACAGCTCGTTTATAGCTCTGTATAAATATGAAACATTTTTAGGTTAAGAGTCTGACTCTTCAAACAAAACCAGTGCTGGAGGGGAAAGAGAAACGAAGTTTCCTCTCCTTCTGAATCCTTTTAAAGTGTCATTTCAAATTCTTCTCACATACAATGCACAAACTGAATTTCAGTTTCTTTACAGCAGAGGCAACATAACACACTGCTTCACCGCTGAGCTCATCTTGGAGGTTTTCCCTGCCCACAGCACCATATGAGGAGCCACACCAACCCCTGCGACCCTCTCCCTGCCACCCTGCACCACTGGGGTCTCCTGTACATCAGGGTCATTTCCTTGGGCAGGTGCCTGCCAACCATCAGCCATGTGTGGGCTGTGATGCTCCTTATCTTCAATGCTTTAATTTGGAGCTGGCAGCAGACTACAGTACAGCCACTTGCATGGAGGTTTCACAAGGATCCTCGGATAGCAGGGCAGTGCTATCCCTCCCCACGGCTTCTGCCACTGTGCATGGGAGAAGCAGCAACAAGGACCTTCTGGACTCTGTCAAACAGCACCATTTTTATGGTGTCACAACAGGAAAGGATTCAAATCAGGATTAGACATCTCTAGGGATATTGAGAATATTCATAACTGTCCCAGTAATATTCTGTGCTATTATTTAACGCTAACGTAATTTCTAAGCTATCAAGCCTCCTGTTCCACAGGATAAGCCAATCTTTCAGCTATTAGGTAATGAGGTGAGATATAACAACTTGGTGGTCTCTCACAGGTCCCCAAGCTTCCAGCTGAGCCACCTGGAGTTGGCCATCACCAGAAAGAGGGGCTGGATGGACCAAGGGTCTGGTCAATGAACAAAGGCTTAGGCTCCCCTGTAATCCCACCATGACTGTACTTAACCTCTCAAGAGCAGAGAGCTCTTGAGCACACAGGCATGAGGAAAAAAAAAACTTGCAACTAAGTCTGGCAAAGTTAGCTGCCCCATAGCTTTAGCTGTACCACTGGTGAGCTGCTGAGCTCTCAAGGCCAACAGCCAGGTGCATGCAGGGAGTATTAGATGCAATGAGCTAACTCTATCTTTTAACCTATAAAACTATCCATAGAGCTTAGAGCAGTCATACCTCGAAAGCCTTGTCAAGGAGATTCTGTTCTCTTAGCTGGTTTCCTTTAGTGAAAAAGAGCTCTGATATAACTTTTGGATCCTTTGGTTTTAGCTGAAGAGCTTTTTCTATAGCTTCAAGTGCCTGTGAAAAGGAAGAGGACATAATGTTATTGTATTCTGCACCTTTCCCCTTCTCATGCTCTCCTCACCACTAAGGCCTCCCAGCATAAGAGTCATCTTCCTCTTTCCCTTGTTTGCCCCACACCGTTAACACATGTGGAAATGATTTTTTTAGATGCCTGTGGCTGATGGGCAGTGGGACTGACAGCAGCAGGAGCAGTAAGTGGTAAAAAACCACACTGCTTAGCTTCAGTCCCAGTACCTAGATAAACAGAAGGTTTTAGTGAAAAAATAAATCTACTGAATGTGTGCTAAGTCATGTGACATGTCTCTGGACAGATGGAGTGTACAATTCAACCTGAGCTCTGTGTGTGAGCCCTCAGGACAAGGGTACCCCACAGCCATGGTACCTTGGCATAGTGCTCCTGCTTGCTGTAGATGGCTGACAGAAGGCGGTAGCACTCCAGACACTTCGCATCCTCGCTGAGTATATGGTTCGTCATCTTTTCGGCTTCTTTCGTCCGCCCCATCATTGCTAAAACCTGAGCCTATGGAGCCACATTATAAAGGGTTATGATCTTAAAAAGCTCAGCCTTCTTTAACACATGATGCTGCACCCAGTGGCTGGTGCTGGGCTCCTGCTTCTCCTCCTGGTGCTATCAAGAGGCACCTCAAGGAAAGTCAGAAGGACTGACCCTTCCGAGCAAGTAAGGGGCAGGTCAGATTTTTCTCTATGCCAAGTGCCGCTCAGCTGGAAAGGCAGTGTCTGAGACAATGGTCTGAGGTCAGGAAGGGTGAGGAGGAAACAAGGAGGATGGGAGAGATGGTTGCTGGATGGCCGGCAAGAGGTAGAACCAATCTCTGAGCCTTGGGCAACATTCACACTAACACAGCCATCCTGCTCCGCTTTTGTGTCCCTGCCCTGGCCAAACTCACCCCACACTCACCAGCGCCAGTCGGATCTCTTTGTTCGAAGGCTGCAGTGACGCCGCTTCTCTGTAAACCTGCAACGCTTCTTCATACCGCCCCGTGTTGTAATACAGAGCTCCCAGCGGGGACAGGATTTCAGCCTTCCGGGATACCTTCAGTGCCCTGGAATTTGGGAAAAAGAGATGCTTCCAGGTGGTGTGGGGATCAAAGCGGAAGAGCTGGGTATGGCTTGTGTCGGGATGGAGCAGCGAAGCTCTGCACCCTGCTCATCCCACCCTGGGGAGCACAAATTTAAGGTCCCAGGGAGGGATGAGCATGTGCACAGCAGCAATCCCTCTGGCCACCAAAGAAGGGGAGAGGGCCATCTCCAAAGTGCACATGAGCATGCAGCAGGGGTGGGGATGGCTGATGGTGGCAGAACGTGGAGAGTGCGAGCACAAATCTGGATGACTAAAAGGAGGCAAAAAAAAATCCCTGTCCACCCTGCTGCATACTGGGAGTCAGAGCCTGCCTACTAGCACATTGCTGGGAAGGGCCGGAGTTCCTGATGGTGCCAAGAATTTGGTGCTGGGCTGTGCAGCAGTTATGGCTGTTACTGGTGCGCACCCACAGACCAGCTTTGAGCAGGGTGGCAGTCATGCTAACAACCTGCTCACGCCACTGAGAAACCTCCAACTTTATCATTAGAGCATCCCCCAGCCAAAAGCAGCAGTGTGTCCATCTTGGGGGCCTGGGAACAGTCCAGGGAAGTGAACACTGCCTGAGTCCATGCTGCCTCTCCAAGCACTCCCCCAAAATAGCCAAATAAACAAAGGTAATTCTGGTTTCAAATGGATGAAGGAACGTAGGAAAACCTGAACATGGACTGACATATTCATGTATCAGAGCCTCTTTAGCAGAGACAAGCCATACAGGGGTAGGAGGAAAACCTCTGTCTCCCATCCCAAATCCTTACCGCTTGTACCATGCTTCAGCTTCTTTGTTCTGCCCCAGGGAGCGGTGAAGCCTGCCCAGGTTCACCATGGCCACATGGTGAGCGGGGCTCATGTGGATGGCTTGCCTGTAGTGGGACACAGCTCGCTCTGGAGCCCCTGCAGAGGAAAACAGCTACTAAACTGGTGCATCAGAAAAATCCTGTTGCAAATTCAGCACACAGCAATGCTCTCAGTTTTCTTTCATCTATTGCTCTATGCGTAGGAACCATTTTGAGAAAGAAATCCTGCCTCAGCCTTTCGAGATTAAGTGTAAGGAAAATTGCTGCCCAAACTAAGATTGAGGCTCCAATATTCAGAGATGATCCTGAGAAATAGATTTGCTAGGGGTGGTCTTTGCAAGTCGAGGGTACAGCCACCAGAAGACGACTCCTGACTGAAAGCACCCTCCGATCATGCTGCAGGCGGGATGCACTCCCTGTGCTAAGGACAGAGCCCACCCCAGAGAGGGGGCTGGGGCATGTGTCCCATTTCCTGGTAAAGCATCCTTCCACCCTGGCCCACTGGAGACAAGGGCAACAGAGACACAGAGAACAAGCCACTCAGTATTCCCCACAACCCCACCAGAGCTGCAAATAGTTTCAGCTCTTTTCAAACAGAGACTATTCCCTCTGGTTCTGTTGCGTCGGCCCTGCTCAGCCTCTGTGCTTTGCTCAACAGGACTGGGAGTAGCTGCCAGTAACCAGCTAATTCCCACCTCAGGACAATAAATCCCAGCCCAGAGGTGCCCAGATGCCTATTTTGGAGCATGTAGGCACCGTCCCTGTGTCACAGAGGAGCCATTGGGTGGCACTGCCTCGCTGTGCGAAAATGTCTATGGTGCAAGGTGCCGCAGTCCCTGACGTCACCGAGCACCACAACAAAACACACCGCCATGCAGGAAGAAAGGTGCCAGACCACTAGCCCAAAAGCCTACAGTTCTATTTCTAATAGTATATTTTTATTTAGCTAAATAACGGCTTTCCTCAAGAAGGATCTTGCAGTGCTTTCCTCAGGCAGGGCCTGCTGACTACCTACTAAATAAATTAATGGGGCACAGTATAAAGTTCCAGCATTTCAGCAATGTGAATATCGTATTTTTAACCCCAGTGCTCGTTTAATCGGTTTGCACACTCTAGACCAGATAATCTCCTGATGAAAACTGATACTCATGGAGCTTTGTCCACCAAAGGTCTTGAGTATTGGCATTTTTTAAGCCAAATCACTTCACAATGTATTTAATTCTATTTCTAGATGGAAAGCAGAGATTGAGAACAGCCTGAGTGTATTGGGGCAGAACATATGCTGCCATGGGAATTTTATTTTCATAGCTTTTCAGATCTAGTTTGGTTTTCCTGAGACTATCTATGCAACATAAAAGTAACATTGACACTTCTTGGCGCTTCCTTTACAGGAGAGAGGAGGGACTTCTGTGGGGAGATTTAGAAGCACTTAAGACTCATCCAAGGCCAACAACATAGGTTTCAGGGTAGGACTATTTTAAAACATCCAGCAGTAGCAGCAGTCTTCTCCCACCACCGAGATGATGCTTTTGAAAATCATTACCTACAAAGCATCCTGGGAAGCAGCTGGGCACGCACCTCAGTCCCTAAGTCAGCCGGTGTCTCCCCTGCTCAACACCCAGGGGTAATGCACATCGCCAGGGAAGACACATTGAGTGTCTACGACCACTGCAGAGCTGTCTAGAGTTATGGCTCCCCAGAGCTGACACTTGCTTGAGGCTTGTTGCACAAAATCCTGCAAGTTAATTGGCGTGGTGCTTGGCAGCATCTCCCCATGCCCACCGGGGAAGAGCGCAGTCTGTGACCGGCTCACTGCCAGCCACTTCCTTCATACCTTGTCATGTCTTCAGGAGGGTTATTTACACATCATGCCTTAAGTATCTAAAGTCAGTAGGTTTCTTCCTGTTGTTTGTGCGTAGGGAAGTGTGGGAGTAAACCAGGAAAAGTCAGGTTTGACTTCGGCAGAATACACAAGTGCAAAAAATAGAAAGTGCACTGCGTTGGAACAACAATATTTGGCAGGAACAGGGCAGTTTATCTCGGTTGGGAAGCAAAGATGAGTACAACATCAGAGTGAAATTGCTGAGGAATTTTTATTATTTGCTAGCTTGAATTTTGCCAGGGCACAAATTCAGAATCTTGACCTCTGTCGCTAATGCCATGATGCTTTTTTTGATTATGAATAGTCATTTTGGCTTTGTATTTATTTCACACTGGTAGTACAGAAGAGCAACAGCTGAGCGTCAACTCAGAGGGAGGACAGCCAGCTGCAGACTGATGGACACCATCATTCTTTCTTCCCAAGCACCATTGGAGCTGGGTGCAGTGTGAAAGGGGCAGAATGGGCGGCAACTACACACTCTAAGCCTGTAATACTTCATCATGGAGTCTCATCTCTGTTCTGGAGGGACTGGAGTGAGACAGTAGTTTGGTTTCCACAAGTTGTTTGTCAAACTTGACCTTGCTAATAAAGCTGTCAATAGAAGGTGACAATTACAGCGGCATTTTTTTGTTGTTGTTATGTGGATGCCAGACAGTGCCTGAGTCCAGGAAAGCTGGATGGGAACCACAAGCCCAGAAAATAGAGGCTTTGGATGTCATTACAGAGCTCCTGAAAAATCAGTTCACCCCACAGTATCTTAGGTTTTGTTTTCACAGACAATTGTGGTTTAAAAGCCGTGTTTATTTTTACAGCGGTGGCACTCAACCTTTACAGTCAAAGGGCTGCTTTGTCACCAAGTAGAGCTGCAAGTGCTCCAAAGACCATAATGATCTACTTGTGTACCTGGGATTTGGTTTGATGCGGCCATGCTTTCCTGGAGAAAGAGCAGTATTGTCAGGGTGCTGCCCAGCTCAAATCGAAGAGGACAACTGCCTATGCGAAGATGGTGAGAAACACTGTAGGAAACAGCCAGGCTGAATGCCACTGCCGCACAGTGCCTGCACTGATTACAAATTTCAGTACACTGTGCCATCTCAACAGCATGGGGATATTTATTTCCAAGCTACAGTGGAGGCACATCTATCACTTTGGAAGCTTTTGATGCCCTTTTAGATGTGTACTGATGAATAAAATAAATCAAATAAGGCAGAGAGGAAAAATCCCTTGCTCCTTCTCACTTACCGGTATCAACCAAGAAAACACCGTAGTTGTTATGCAGATCGGAGCTCTCTGGACAATTCTCTATGCCAGCCTTATAGACCTCCTCCGCTTCCTTAAGCCGTTCCTTAAAAGAGAAGGAGACTTCTTGGCTGTGGCAGAAAGGGTGTCAGCACCATTTGCTGCAGACCTGCGTTTTGTGACAACTCCCTCACTGCACGGGGAGCTCGGGCCGCCAGCCCACCCCACCTTCTAGGAGGCCAAAATTTTACCCCATGGCATGGATGCGATATAGCTGCCCTCTGGCACCCCAGAGCAATTCAGACAGCTTTCTCCCATACATTTGCAATTGGAGCTACCTGTGAAACAAAAATAACAGCTGGAAAAGGTGGCTCCTGTGCAACATCAATGAGCCCCAGCTGGGCATGCACCCAGCCAGGAAACACACAGCGACAGCGGTCATGTTGGTTCTGTTGAGAAATATCTGTCATCTGGGAACTGATATAATTTAATTTATTCATTTAACAAGCATCTCACTGGCTAACTTTTCCCCTCTGGAGCTCTGCTGTTCGTTCCCTAAGCAGCAGGGAAAATACAAGTAACAAAAGCTTGGTGTGTGTGATGGCTGGGGGACAGGAGCTCACGCAGGGGGACGAAGGAAGCTGTAGGGCAATGAAAGAGCGGGGAAAATCTGACAGATTCAGATTAAAACCAGGCGTTGTCAACGTGCGAGACGTAGCTCGCTGGGATTGACGGGATGTGTCACCACGCTGATTCCCAGATACGCTGAGCCCTTACATTTTGCATAGATTTCAAGAAGGTTTGTTGGTACTGAGCATTTCTGGAAAATACAAATATTTCCTTTGGGAACACCCTGCCTACGGAAAGTATCCCACTACCTGGGCTGTAGTCTAGCCTGAGCTACAGGAAGTCCGGTCCTGAAATGAAAATAAGGTCTCTCGTTTGGATTAAATAGCAATTAATAAGGTTTCCATTTCCCTCCAGCCAGCCAGTGCATGCCCATTGCCTGCATGCTCACTAGCATGGGTTATCACAATCTTCCTCCCCACCCAACCTCAGAGCTTTGCTGTTGGGTGTATTTATGGAAGGAGGCCATGAACAGGGGAGAAAAGCACGGTGCAGAGGGGGGTCAGGCAAGCCTCCAGCACCAAAGATGCCTTTTTCAGTTCTTCCCCTTCCATGGAGCTGCACAGCCCTACAGTGACGAACTCCACAGCCTCCTGATGATGCTCCCAAGTGAAATCAGCCACCCAGGTCTACACCGAGGAAGGCCTGGAGCCACAAAAGCAGACCTCCTGCTTGGGAGCTGAATCCACATTGAAATAAGAGGTCGGTCCATTCCCAGCTATGGACTCTCCTCTCCTCAGTCCCACAAATCCCGGAGTCTCTGGGGCTTTCTCTGGATTTAAAGGCTGTACCGGACGGCAGCTTTTGCTCTGTTGCTGCTTAAATGTGTGGACTTCTTTCTCACCTCCCATTTCATATCTGGAGAGGTGGAATTAATCACATTGGAAGAGTATGACTTGATGAAAGCACATGGTTTGCCATGGTTAAGTGCTTTCACATTTACATGATAAAGGTCAGCCAGCAGAAAAGACAGTGTGTGATAAAACACAGAAACACATTTTTAAAAAGTGCTTAAGTTTGGAAATTTTGGATATATTTGGATATATCTTTATCCTGCCGGGTCAGGAAAAATGTAGCAATCGTCAGAGTTGACTAAAATGAAGAACAATTTTATGAAAAGCATCTGTGTCACTGAGACATAAACAAGCATATTTTCAAAGCTTTCTGTATTAATTTCTTGTCCCCTGATTTTAATTTTCAGCCAAGGAATGTGGCTTTTTGTGCACGTATGTCAGTTTTCTTCGTTTTATTTACTGATCATAAACCTGATCTTTAAAGCATGGAAGGGCTGTGTTAAACTGGATTAGCAGTGTCCCATATCAAAACATTCACACTCACTAACACTGAGAACTTTTAGCATTTTTATCACGGTTGCATTGCTTTTTTGGCACCTAACATCCTGACCCTGCATGCCTCAGGCTCAGCACAGAGTCTGTGATTTCTCTAACAAAGTGTTTGCATTAAGCACAGTCAGAAATTGGGAAAGGTGGGACCAGCTTTTTGTGCCAGAGCTTTCTCCCTCCCAGCCTCTCCTCTTCTTGGGAGAAATGCTGTAAGTTCATCAAGGCTTGATTCTCATTAACACTTAATAATGCCACTCCCAGACCTTCATGAAACATTCATCAACCTCACAAAATTCAGAAAATTGGCTTAAAAAATGTATGAGATTTTTATGATATTAAAAAAATTATGCATGTGAGGATGTCTCAGTTGAACTCCAGGGTTTTTAAGTCTGGGTTTTTTTTGTGGCTCAGTTTTTCAGTCTGGTTATGTCTGAGTAGGCTCTCCTCTGCAGCTAAGTGGGTTAAAAAGTTTCTTTTTCTTAGTGTAGGCTGATATTATTACACACACACCCCCCACATCCAGAAACTAGGGCCTGAAAAGAGCCATCAAGTAGCACAAGATGGCTGATGAAATGCAAGAGCTGGGAAGAAGGTGCTGTTCAAGTGCAGGAGTAAATCCTGGGGAACCACTGTTACAGAAGTGTGAAAACAGCGAACAAAATGTTTGACTTCTGATACTAGCACCACTGCAGTGATCATGGAAAACAAGGAAAACAACAATACATTGCAATCAAGTTACGATACCAAGCAGAAAGAGCAGTGAGAAGGGCAAGCATTTACAAAAGGCACAAACAAGCCAAACTTTTATACAATGTGGTGGTGGAGTTTTCCACATCAGCTTTGGCTTCAGAATCTACTATCAGGGAGAGAAGGAGGCAATTACATTGAGTTACAGGCTATTTCCCTGGCGTGTGAGACATTCCTCTTCGGAGCATTTTTTTTTTTACAGCTGTAGAAGGAAAGGACCCATAAGCGCTATTTTGGATTCATCACCTTTAAGACAGGGGGAACACACTGCGCAAGACTGACCAAGGCAATTCCAGCACCATGTCACTGAGCTGCGTCCACCCGTTTCACCCCTTCTTAGCCTTAGTGCAAAGCTGGAGGAGCAGCAGTTTGTCATGGGCACCATCACCTCATGCGAGTTATTTTAATGTGCCACTTACGGCACTTCGGCCCCTTTCTATCACATCCCAGCGAGAAGGAACCAGTTTGTGCTCTCTTCCAAAAAGCTCCACAGTGATGCTGTCCATGCAGCCTGCTGCATCCTGCCTGGTACCACAGATACCTCTACAGCTGTCAGACAGACTCTGGGCCACAAGCAGACAGAAAAACACATTTGTAAGTTTTAGCCATTTTGGACACTATTGCTTGGACAAAGAGGAAAACCAAAAACGGAAAAACAGGGTCTTATCATCATCCTTTGGGCTGAAGATGCCAAAACTTCTGCCTGTACCCCTCCAGGAAGCATCCAGCATTAGGGTGTGATTCTGTAGCCCACAGCCACAGGCAGCAGCACATATTTGTAGGACAGCCCCTACTGCGATCACTAGGATGGGCGTGCAAGGCAGGAGCTGCACAATCAGGTAGTCATCTGCTGTGGGAGAAGGTGTTAAAAGCCTGCAGGAAATTGCTATTTTTTAAGCAAACTGTACTACCTATCTTTTTTCCCTACCACTTACTCAAGTCACAAGAGGATGAACAATCTATACGTAAGAGCAGATGAATTATTACTGGACTTACTAATCGCATTTGCTTTGGGCAGAAGGTCTTGGGACTCTCTAATGGTTTTATTGCTCTGTTGACCTTACAATCGATGGTTCTAATTAATAATTTCAATTAATATTAAAACCAGGTATTACTGCGGCAGACTCATTTCCTATACTTACAGGAGACTCTTCATTGACAGGCTTATTCAAAACACAGTTCCCATTCAACGATCCTCTTCTTTTGATTCATACCCTATATTTCTAGGTCCCTGCAGCTGATATTGATAATATTCAAATATGCGAAAGTCACTTAAAAGGGAAAATAAAATAGCACATTTTTCAGTAATCCACATATATCATAGGCAAGTTTTGCAGTGCCTACATCATTAAAGAAGCCTAAACCAAAACAAGACCTCTGCTTCTAGTTTTACTGAAATTTATCCATTTCCCTTACAGAGAGATTTCACTAACCAGATTAATTGAAAACACTGAAAGACGATACTCTTCTGCTTTGTCTGTATTTGCATTTGGCAACCTTTTAAGAAAGCTTTAGCACTCCATGCTACGGAACAGTTAGATCTGAAACTCAGGGGAGAAAAAAATCTGTTTTCAAAAGGTTTGTGGAGGTGTGCTGGAGCTGTGCAGTTATGAGGACCTCGTCATGCACACCCACAGCCCCATACTGGGGCCACTGGTTGTGGACACAGTCTGTGGGAGCAATGCCTGAAGCACAACATCCCTCATCTGCTGCTGCAGACGTGGAGAAAAGCAGGGCTTGGTGGTCTCGACATGGGCACCCACGCTTCATGGCTTCTTCTGAACTCTAGCATTTTGTGCCTCAACTTCCCTTTTCCTCCGTGTGGACAATATTTCATCTCACAGGGACCTTGTAGAAATAAATTACCTAACTACAGAGAGTAGGGAAAGCCCCGAGTAATGAGCACGGGGAACAAGCCGGAGAGGAAATGAGTAATCCCGCCTCCAGAGCGCAGCCTGGGCCATGTGCAGTAAATAAGGCCTGGGGGCACATATTGAACAATGAGGTTAAACAAAATATCGAACAGCTGCTCAGTAAGAGCAACACAAAGCTAGTTAGCCTTATAGAATCATGGAATCGTTTTGGTTGGAAACAACCTTTAAGATCATCAAGTCCAACCATTAACCTAGCACTGCCAAGCCCACCACTAAACCATGTCCCTAAGCACCACATCTACTTGTCTTTTAAATACCTCCAGGGATGGTGACTCCACCACTTCCCTGGGCAGCCTGTTTGATAACCCTTTCCATGAAGAAATTTTTCCTGATATCCAATCTAAACCTCCCCTGGTGCAACTTGAGGCCATTTTCTCTCATCCTATCATTTGTCATTTGGGAGAAGAGACCGACACCCTCCTTGCTACAACCTCCTTTGAGGTAGTTGTAGACAGCAATAGGGTCTCCCCTCAGCCTCCTTTTCTCCAGGCTAAACAACCCCAGTTCCCTCAGCCGCTCCTCATAAGACTTGTGCTCTAGACCCTTCACCAGCTTCGTTGCCCTTCTTTGGACTTGCTCCAGCACCGCAATGTCTTTCTTGTAGTGAAGGGCCCAAAACTGAACACAGTATTCGAGGTGCGGCCTCACCAGTGATGAGTACAGGAGGACAATCACTCCCCTAGTCCTGCTGGCCCCACTATTTGCCTTCTTGGACACCTGGGCACACTGCTGGCTCATATTCATCTGCCCATCGACCAACACCCCCACCCAGGTCCTTTTCCGCCAGGCAGCTTTTCAGCCACTCTTCCCCAAGCCTGTAGCGGTGCATGGGGTTGTTGTGATCCAAGTGCAGGATCCGACACTTGGCCTTGTTGAACCTCATACAATTGGCCTCGGCCCATTGATCCAACCTGTCAAGGTCCCTCTGCAGAGCCTTCCTACCCTCCAGCAGATCAACACTCCCGCACAAGTTGGTGTCATCTTTGAACTTACTGAGGGTGCTTTGATCCCCTCGTCCAGATCATTGATAAAGATATCGAATAACAGAACTGGGCCCAACACTGAGCCCTGGGGAGCACCACTTGTGACCAGCCGCCAGCTGGATTTAACTCCATTCACCACAACGCTTTGGGCCTGGCCATCCAGCCAGTTTTTTACCCAGCAAACCGTACGCCCATCTAAGCCATGAGCACCCAGTTCCTCCAGGAGAATGCTGAATACATTCCCTGTACGTGATCATCTGCCATGGTAATTAAGGACCGTATTCTGATCCATGCATGCAAGGAGCAGAATTTGGGCTGCAGAGGCCACCTGGTTTCTGACATTTCCTAGCTTTGGAGTGATTTATCATGAAATCTCAAGGTTATCTACATAGGCATTTGTGTCTGAGGGGGAAGTGCTCACCTATTCTGCTGTCATAACATTCAAGGTGCGATGGATTACGACTTTGCCATAGATGTGGGGAGCTGCAGAGAGGGTATTTACTCACAACTTCAACAGTGGTTTAATTCAGAGACACATCATGTGGGTGTAATTACTCATTGCAAATGAGTTGCCTCCTATCCTGAAAAAGTCACCTCTGAATCAGCCCGAGAGCTCTCTGCAGACAGCCATGGACCCACGCCTGCCACCGCGTGTGTGCAAGGCAAGGGTGCTCCATTGGGATGAGCAGGAGGTGTTGCGGCTGTGGCAGCAGTGCGCACACACGTGCAGAAGGCACGAGAGCTTGAGCGATGCCCGTTACCTGTTCGGCTAGCAGGGAGGCCAGGCTTGAGTAAGCATCTGCGAACTCTGGGCCGTACTTAATGGAGTCCCGCAGTAAGATTACAGCTTCCTCCTTCTTTCCTTGGGACCTTCAGAGAAGGAGGGAAAAAAAGAAAGAAACATTCCTGTAAGCACACGTTTAGGTCATCCCACTGATTAACTACTTTAAAGAGATGTGAAAGTTCACGACTTGACCTTTTCAACAAAGACTAAACGGTTCACTCGCGCCTCCTCTCCCAGCACCTCCTTGGCCCATCTCTGTTTCCATATGTTATTCTCAGGAGCTGGGAGGACACAGGCTTTAATGAATCTGCCGTTTGGTCTGCTATTCTGGTGACTGTCATACTGAGCTCTACGCAATGATCCCAGTGAAGACAGAACACCCCCACAACCCCATTCCTCAACCCCACACACTGAAGAGCAAAAAGTATTTTATTTTGGCTATCAGGCAAGCAGTACAGGCCACATGCTCTGTTGAGTCACAGCCACTAGATTTTGTAAACTTCTCCAGTCCTACTGTACATCTCCTCTCAATATTTCTCTTTACGGCAAATACATCAAATTCTGCCCTATTCACCCCATCAGGAGTTAAAGATACATGAAAGACAAGATAGCAAAAGTGTCCCCAGCCATGAAGTACTGCACAAGACCCTTGCAGCGCTATCCTTGGGAAGTAGCATGCCCTACGAGAAGGGATGCTGTCGGGGTAACACTGGGTTTGCAATCAGCTCCTGGAGATCTGGTCCCAGTCATGTCACTAAGGCACTGACTGACTTGGGAACAAGACGTTTGCCCTCACCAACCCTGCTCTCATATCAGTAAGTTGGAGACACCAAAACATTTGCACTTCCTTAAAAAAACCCCGCAGAGTCTTTGCATGTTCCTAGACAACGAGTGGTATAGATCCACGTATGACTTACTTAGTTAAATTAATACTTGAAATTAAAATATTGCTAAGTTAAATCTGCCTGGGATCTCTAAATAATTCCTTGGCAAGTTGATCACTAGGCTAGAGGATTCTGTTCCTCAGATCCTAAGGATTATGATCAGAGATAGCTGAGAGATGGCTATGCTGATGAGCTGAGGTTTTTTCCAGCATTGCTCTGCATTTATTGCCATGGAAAACAGAAAACATTTCCTGAACAAGAACCTAAGGATGTTTATTTATTTGAGCTACAATTTCTCCAGTATTGCTCTATACTACTTTCCTTGGAAAAATGAGGAGGTTTCCTGAACAAACATCTAAGGATGTTTAGCTGGACTGGAATAACATTTTCCTTGTGTTGGGTGTACAAAGAATATGAGTAGCGGGGCTTACAAAAAGAAACAAAGGGCTCTGGGACACAGAAAATATGTGAACACCTTGCCACTCTGGCCTTAGATTTTATCTGAGTGACATGGTCAAGTAACCAGATCTTGTTTATAAGGTGCAAATTTCAGCTGATAATATATGTGGTTTTGCAGATTTTTTTCCCTTTCTAGTTGTGTAACTGGAGGAATATTTTTGCCTGCGCATTAAGCTAAGTAAAACCAGTTGTGCTAGTCTTTTTCTTCTTCCAGTGGTGTTCCATATAAATTACATGAATGAAGCAAAAACAAATAAAGAACCACTTTTCTCCTACACTAATTAAAGACTAGCTAGCTTGTCTTTTATAAAACTTTTGGATCCCTTGGCTGGAGTTTCATGACACATTTTTATAAATCAAAAACAGATGACTGCTTTATAAAGGTATGGATGTTTGGCAAAAAAATGTAGGAAATGCCAGCTACAGAAATAAAAGGATTAAGTGATCCACTCAGCAGCAGTAAAAGTTCCCATTAACCACAAGCATGCACTCTGAACATGAGGCAGCCGTCTTAATCACTTTTTTTTTTTTCAAAATGGCTTTTTTTTTCATTTGATCCAAGAACAATGTTTGTCTCCTGAAAGTGGGAGTAGAGAGGGAAAGATTATGGCATCTTTTTATGTGACAGACTGAATTACGTTAAAAAAAGCAAATCCAGTAGTTTCTCAGAGGGCTCAGGCCTGCAAGATACCAAGCGCTCTGGCCAAGCACTTAAACACGTACTTAAGTTTTATGTATGCAAGTTGAAAATTAATTACTGGCTGAAGTGCTTTCCTGGATCAAGGCCAACACTTTGCAGGATCTAGGCCATCGCTTATAGAAATCTCCTGCAATTTGGGAGAGCACAGAGCAATGGAAGAACAGTCCCATACACTAATTTACTGTAAACTGGGAATCTGGAGCAGGAAAAGCTAGGTAATGTACACCTTTGCTATGACAGAGAGAAGAACACATTTAACTGACACAAGGAGTCCATGATCACTTAATCTAATTTTTCCACAAATTACCTTGCCTTACGATGCCCTCTCCTGACTCTCTCTTCCACTTGAGCTCCCAGCCTCCCCTCGACAATGAGCATGCTTGAGCCAAGAGCATCTCTTCCATATTTTTGCAAGTGTCCCACAGTGGGAGAAGCATCATCTTAAACCACCCCGCAGAAGTCTGGCAATGCACGGGGCTGTGCGTGGGCTGTCAGCACTGGAACAAATTTCATTTGCAACAGAAACAGTAACCTAGGAATTAGTGCTCTAGAGGACTTTCTAAATTTCAAGATTTGTTTTATTTTGTGAAGTTAGTTTGCCTGCATTAAAGCCAGAAACACAGAACTCAACAAGGGTTCCACAACTGTTCTGAACATCTCATCTTGGTTTCATACCATAATCCAAGGGGAGCTTGCAGTGTCTAACTCATGTGTGTCTGAAAGGAAGCCTCTAAGCCTGTTCGACTCCCTGGTTTAAAACTGATTCCGATAATTTAGATGCACTCATTTGCCATTCATCTATACTACGTGGATGACACTGAAGTGGGGGAGCAGGCAGCATACTGCAAGGCAGGGCTGCTTTTCAGAGGGACCAGGTCTGATGGGAACCTCAAGAAGTTCAACAAAAGCAAATCCTGTCCCTGAAGTGGAATAACCCCATGGACAAGCAGAGGTTGAGGGATGACTGGGGTCCTAGTGGACAACAAGTTGACAATTGGGCCAGCAATGTACCCTACATGGCAAAGGTGGCCAACAGTGGGTCCAGGGAAGTGATCCTTCTCTTTTATATGATACTTGTGAGACCATATCTGGAGCAGTATCTGTCCAGACTTAGGCTCCCCAGTGCAAGAAAGGTATGGACTTACTGGAGGAAGCCCAACAGAGGACCACTAAAGAAGGTCCAGGCTAGAGCACCCGTTGCATTGAGGAGAGGCTGAGTGAGCTGCGTCTGTGCAGCCCAGAGAAGAGAAGGCTCAGCGGTGACTTCAGTGCTGCCTGCAACTACCTGGTCAGAGGATACAGAGAAGCCAGAGCCAAACTCCTCTCAGAGGTGCATGGTGACAGGACAAGATGCAACAGATGCAAGTAGGAACATGGGAAATTCTGATAAAAGGAGAAATACTTTTCGCCACGAGGGTGGTTAAACACTGGAACAGGTTGCACAGAGAGATTGTGGCATCTCTGTCCTTGGAGGTGTTCAAGATTCAGCTGGACACAGCCCTGAGCAACCTGATCCAATTGGACTTGCTCTGAGCAGTGGGCTTGACCAAATGAACTCCAGAGGTCTGTTCCAACCTAAGTTATTTTTTTAATCTCCTGTAAATTTGACACTGCCAGAATTAGTTTTTTTAATAAACAGGCTACAATGTGTATGTGATACTGACTACTGACTGCAACGCAGGTATCCTAACCAGAGACCATCCAGAAAGTCAGATGCAGTATCACTGAATATTATCACTCAGTTTGCTTCTTTGAATGGAAGGGAGGAATGTTTCACTCTCCTAAATCTCAATACATGTAGTATCTATTTGATGTTTTTCAGCATCTTCAGACAGTTACACAAGCCTGTGTCAGCACATCCACATGCATACATATCCAGAAGCCTGTATCAGAGAGGGCAGACAGTCCTCCTTTCTCTGAATAGATGGGTTTGCTAAACTTGGACTAAATCATGGCAACAAACGCACAGGACACCTTGTCTGTCACTCTACATTCAGAAAATAATCAGTCCTTTGAATAAACTCAAGATTTCAGTGGACGCTGTTTCTAGGCATTTCACTTTCCCCTTGAAAATGCAGCCATAACACTGTCAAAGCACGTTAAGAGTTATGAGGCTTTTCTTCGTAAGAAATAGTGTACTGAATATTGGAGTGCTTTAGGTATGGATAGATACAGTACTGCAAATAGGTTGTTCTCTCCCATTCTTCCTGCAACAGAAAGCTGAGACAAATATTTACTTCAAATGTCCACAATATTTTATTTCTTGTCTCTTTATAGAATATCCCACAGGCTATAAATTTGTGAGGTATTCTGAATTACATTGATTTCCGTTCTTCAAGCTATATCTCAACAAAATTGAATATATATATAGAGGAGTTAAATATTTATATAATGGGAAATTTCAAAACAAAATACAAGAAAGCAGCATCAGGCTGCTCTGTATCACTGATCACGGACCATGAAAGCAGAGAAAGAGATTTCTCACTTTTAGGTAGGTCAGCTTTTGGGTCTATTTTAACTAAGAAATCTGTTAGCATTGCTTAATTATCTACTCTCCAATATTTATATTAGGCAAGAAAATGATGACATACAAGTTTATTTTGGGATATGTAAACAAAACCAGAGGCTTATTCAGCCATTATCCTGCAACGCTTCCTGAGAACATTCATCTTCTGGCACATAGCTGTCTTCATTACATGCAAACAGAAAATGGAAACATCCTTTTCCATCTAGGACTTCCGCAGAAAAAAACTTGAAAATTCCACCCTGTGGTCCTCAAAACAGATTTTTACTCAAGCTTAAAATCACAAGCAATGGATGCTTAAATAGAGAGATTATTTAGAGGGACTAATGAGAGGCAGATTCCCACAAGGGAATAGCAAACCCATCCTTCCAAAATCCAAGTTCCCCTTTCTCAGCACTCCAGAGGAGGTGAAATCTAATATCCGCCATCAGATTTCCACGCTACAAGCAGTGGTGGGTATAAGGAACTCAGCAGAATTCAACTGGGAATTCCCCATACCAGAAGGTTTCGTTAAGCATCTCAGTACAAGTAGTGCTGTCAGTGGACATGCCCTAAGTGTTGCAGATCTGGCTCTTCCTGATCTGCACCATGCACTGAAGCCTCTGCAAAGACGACAGAAAATGCTTTTATGGCTTGACCTTTATCCTCTCTCTGCCATATGTTTAAAATAAGAACACTCTTCATAATGTCTCATAGCACAGCTAGAAAGTAATATCTGCCTGTAATATTCTGCAGATTTTCATTTATTATCTAGATCATACTAGCATTTAGCGTCTGCAGAATACTGGTTGCCCTATATACATGTGTATGAAAGGATAACTTGGAGACCCAGGTAGAAAACATAAATAAAGACAAAGTTGTAGGAAAGGGGAGCTTGAAATCTGTGCCTCATTCCTAGGAGTCTGGTCATCTCACAAGTCACCTCACGCTCCAGAATGGCTGGTGATCTCTGTTAAGTTGATGGATGATCCAGGAAAAGTCCTGGCAAAGGGGCCTGGGCTAGCGTTTTAGGGGAGACATTCATACAGGATCTGCCTGCGCAGCATCTGCTTTATGTATGTGCTAATCCCTCTGCCATGAACTCTACCTATTTTTTAGCAGGTTTTTTAAAGCTAACAGGGAGAAGAGGACACCCAGTTTCCATTATAATTAATACTACTGGTGTTTACGAGTTTAGCACAAGCATTACACACCTTTAACATACTGCAATATATGGTACCACAGAAGGATGCAGAGCACATGCAATCCAACAGGACACATGGTATCTTAACTACCACATTAGGAAAAACATGACATATTGCACACAAAACAAACAGCAGTTCTAAGAGATTTTCCCACGTCTCCTTTGTGCTTTGGCAATGCAACAAATCCAGTTTCTACCCATCTGCTGGGTCATAAGAGCCCACATTGCTCTTATGAGTGTTATGTCAATAACAAAGCGTTATTGACACGGGATGTCCTCATGCTTCTTCTGACTTATGTCCTTTTGTATTACTATTTTATATTTTTAAAAAAATCACAGAGAACAATAACTAAGGCAAAAATGATGGATTAAAAGGACAAGAGAAGTTGTGGACGTCCCCTCCCTGGCAGTGTTTAAGGCCAGATCGGATGAGGCTTTGAGCAACCTGGTCTAGGGGAAAGGTGTCTTTGCCCGTGGCAGGGGGGTGGGAACTACATGATCTTTAAGGTCCCTTCCAATCCAAACCATTCTATGACAATATGCGTTCTTAAACAGCATTGCCACCTAAGACTAATTTCAATCAACCCAATTTGATGAATAACACAAAGACCTTCCATTTCTCTTGTAATAAGACTGTCCTTACCATTTTCCTTTCTTGTGACTACTTCCAGTAAAGCACTCACCTACTTTCTATTTAAGAATTACTCAGCTGCCATATTCTAACCCCAAACCATCAGGCTTACTTGTAATATTATTCTGATAACTTCTCCACTAACGAATAGACCAGGCAGAACTTCAGCAATACACTTAATGTCTGTCATATAAACTCACATTCAAAGTGACATTTCAGAACCATAGAGATCAAGTATGTTTTGATGAGACAGTGACACTTCAAAAGCAGCCCAACACTAAAGCCCACCTGCTCTAAAAGATTTACCAGAAACCTATTACCAGCAAAACAAGTGCAGTTTATATCAGCAAAAATGTACTTTTACTGCTGTAGTTTACGCAGTTCTGTCAACAAATAACATGCTATCCTCACAAAACAAGGGGGTTTTTGCTGGTACAAAACAGTAATGCAGGAATAGCAATGTATTTTTTTTTCAATCGTACCCCTAGCAAATCTTATCATACTGGCAAAGCTTCTTGTGTAGATTTAAGTTCAGTCTTTAGACATGGTTAGTCAAATTCATTTGCATGATTATGATCGTCTGCTATTCTCTTTGTTAAAGGCTGACACTCTAAATAACAATGAGTGAAATTATGAGCTGATTAACTTGTTTTCTTGCTTGGAAGAGTAACGGTATAGAGATGTAAGCCAGCTTTCCTCTCAAATCCAGACCTACCCCCTCTGCAACGGGATGAACCTTCTGCTGCTCTGAGCATCTCAGAGTTGGGTGCTTATGCCTAAACTATGCATTGACCTTCCATACAGCTAAAAGGGGAAGTGGGAACTTGCAGAGAGGGATTTGTTGGATCTGTGTTATTTATTAGATCTGTATCAGATGCCTGTCTTTGAACAACATAGCTCGCTCCACTGGAAAGGCTTATACCTCTCCACCAAGACGGGAATCTCAGGTGATTAGTTGGGTTTAGGCACCTCATTTTTTGATGTCTGATTTGGAACAAATGAATTCCCTCCAGCTGAAACACAACTGTAAACAGCACCTGAAGTGATGTGGCAGACAGCATGAGGATATCCAAACTAAGCCTCACCTTTGTGCAGGCACTCTTGGCCGGCAGTAAGAAATAATGCCATTCCTTCACCAGTTGGCAGAAAAACTGCTTTGGTGATGTGTGTAGAGAGAATGTGAATTTCCTTGGTGCCAGTTCTGCATTCAACTTACTTGAGCAGGTTGCCGAGATTGAAGAGAGCTCGATTGTGCTGAGGGTTTAACTGAAGGGCCCGTCTGTAGTAGTCCTTTGCCTCCACCACGTCTTTGGTCAACGTCCCCAAGTTGTTGAGAGCACTTGCATGACGAGGGTACAGTCTAGGAAAAATGAAATATCAAGTTACTTACACTCATTAATTGACAAATAAAGCTGAGGCCACTAATGCTGCCACCACTGCTCTTTGGCACTCGGTAAAGTGAAGGATGTCAGCTAGGAAACAGTTTTCCCTTCATTTGCTGCAGGTCCCGATGGGATCCTGAGGAACCTTTTCAACCTCCAAAGAGATTGCAAATCACATCTTCTCCTACAGTTCCTGTATGCCTCCAGGGCAAAAGGGAACACGGAACAGCTTTGAAAGCCTATTTTACCCTCCAAGCAAAAGGCAAAGTGACTAAAGCAGCTTCAATGTCTTTATTCAAAATGTTTTTCAAACAAGCAAGAACTGCTTTGTCAAAAATATGCTTCCAATGGAAAATATGTTTTGACATATACAGAAACCAACACAACACTGTTTAAATTGATCTGTTTTGTTTTTTTTTAAATCAGTTTTCCACAATAAAAGTGATAATAAAGTGCAAAAGGAAACATGGAATCAGCTGTTGAACAATGTTTTCAGGACCAAGAAAAATGATAAAAAAAATCTGGAAACAGATGGCTTAACAGTATGAATTCCCTAAGCCTCTAGTTGTATTTTTTTTAACACTTGGTTCAGTTCTCCTTTTAACTGATCTGTTGATCTTTACATCTACCTGTTTCAGTTATAACACTACATAATGGGTCCAGTGCATCTCTGTTAAAATTCTCCATTAATTAAGCAGCACGTTGTAGTCCGTTCAGCTGCTTATATTCTCAAAGTTGTGCTCCTAAATTAATATTGGTGTGTCGGTCTTTCACCAGAAAAGTCCAGAGGTGAAAGTGATCCAGGGCAACATTTAGCATCCAGGACTCTTTGTGTCATAGACAGGTGAAAACTGAGGCTCATTATGATAAAGAAATAAATCTATGACAGTAGCCCAGAGAGGTCCCAGGCAAGCTGGGAGCAGAGCTGTGTGAGTATTTCTGGTGCTCTAGTACGAAACGGTGCACAGGTGCTTGCCCACTGAACCCCTGCAGACAATCATTTAATTCGTGATAGAGATGAAGCAGGTTAAGATGGTCAAGGCTTCAGTTTGAGAAGATCTAGTTGCAAACCCTGCTGCCACTACAGATTTTCTATTTCGGACCAGGACAAGTGATCTGACATTTCTTTGCCTTAGGTCCCCGTTCATGCGAAAGTGATGTGGACGATGACACTAGAAGTAGTTGGCTATGATAGCCCAGGGTACAGCGTGAGGAGGGGCATTTGAAGGAAGAAAAAAGGATTAAGACTCTATAATACAGTCCGACTCTAAAGTTTGCAACTGTTTTTAATCTAAGACTTTCCATGGTGGGTTTTTTTTTTGCCTGGAGTTTTTAATTATGTCAGTTCAGTCCTGGAATTTTCTGTGCGTAAGTACCATGAATAATTTAGCATTTTATACACTGCTGCTTTATCAGTCACATTTTCGCTCCACCGCACTTAAGTGATTCTGGCAGGGTCTTACTTTGGGGTGAAGCTGGGAACGCATGATGGAACTCCGGGAGAAGTACACATGCACTGCTAACAAACCCAGAATGCTTCCTACAACTAAGAACAGAGCCCCCAAATCCTCTCTCCACCCAACACCAAGCCTAGCGGACAACGACTGCAATGCCCCAGAGTTGAGAAGAGAGCGTTCAAAGATGCAGCCACATATGTTTTTTAAAACTTCACCTATTATATTGACAAAAGATAAATGTAGCGACCACCACTCATAGTACGCAACAACTGTGGACTCTGTCAACATCCCTCACATACAGATAAGCATCCCATCTCTCAGAGGTAACTGCTTCTTCTGCTACAAGCTCTCAGGTGCAGTTTACGTGTCTCAAGTGTCTGCGTTGCCCAGTGTCCATTCAGCCATGCTACTTGCACTCCCTGGTCAACCGATTTTTTAAGAGTTCCCTAATTGATCTTGTCACAGAGGAGCAGAGAGTAAGAAATCCAAGGCTAGACTGCAGCTGGCACACAAACAGCATCATTTTCCATCACTGAAGTTACCCAGTGAGCCTGCATGTTTTGGGATGTGAGAGGCTGCCTGCGCTTGGAGAAGCATCAGCAAAGGACAAGACAGTGATGAGGGTATAGTGTTGAGTCTTGACCTTGGCCCTAAAATCCACTGGTCATCAAGGCTAAGCCTTCCCAGCTGAAACAGGCTGGAAGAAATGCTTTCCACATCAACAGCAGGGGAGCAATGGAAAGGACAAAGCTTGCTTGCTCTTCAGCACTTGGGATGCAGCAGTGTGATACCTTGACCAGTATCTTGAGCAAAGAACATCCTATCTACCTTAGGTCAAATGACTGAGGGCTCAGCCTTGTTTCCCATTTCTACCATGGGATTTTGAGATTGTTTTGGACCAAAAAAGGTTTGGGAGTTATATTTTTGAGGCTTTTTTTTCCAGTTGGCTATGATAAAAGCCGTGCACTACTTCTCACACATAAAACCAGCTCTAATATCTGACATGAAGTCACTTGAGTTATGAGTGGGCAAAAGTATTTCAGACAATTCTTGGGAAAGTCAGAAACAGATTAACATTTCACAGCCCTAAACCTGATGGTTTTGCTCTGAAACTTTCAAAAATTAATTCTGTTCTTAGCCTCTAGCGCTCCCATGACATTTTAGGCCCAAGAGATTTGCTTGCACCACTTTGGAGAGGAATGAAAACTCAAGATTAAAAAAGAGAACTGATTTCACCTTTAAATTGCACAGTTCTGACCAGCAGCTCCATAAATATACTTCTGAGCTCAGCACTAAAACCTCTCGACAGCAAATCACAGGATGCAAGCATGTCTCCCATGTATCCTGGGCTCTATTTCTTGTGTTTTACATTTATTCGTTACATCTCATTGCCCTTTCCAAGAAATGTAAGTGAAAAAACAGAACCTCAGATAGCACAAATTGTCAGCTTAAACCCTCTCAGCATCTGGCCTGAAGAACTTAGGACATTTGCAATTTTACATATCTGAACAAACGTTAAGAGAACAATCTGAGCACAGTGAGATAAGGCAGTGTTACTGGGCTTTGCCATTAGGGTTCAGTTCTTTATGCTTTTATTTGGAATATTACTTCGCTATGGCAGTACAGCAAGATGCCACTCAACTGAGTTCGGTCCAGAGCACAACCAAGCCCTAAGAGAGCATCACCTCTAATAAAGTGACCAGAGCCAGAGCCTGAGCCCATGACCACCCACGTTGTTATACTATTAACATGATCCCTAACCAATTTACACTACGTTCAAATAGTTCCCAGGAGTGGTCCAGGGCTGAGCTCAGACCAGGGTCTGGTTCCAAAAGCCATCTTGGGCTCGGCCACTGTCTCTTGGAGGATACAAACACTTACTGAATACCTGCAGGTCAATTTATGCCAGTTGGCCTCAGGGCTAGAGAATGGGGACCAGACCATTTTTATTTATTAATATGGATGTTGACTAAAGGACTAATGACCTTATTCAAACCACCCATTGTTCGTACACACCCACTGCTGTTAATAACAGTATCTGGATTTACAGAATAGCATGAAACTTGATCACAGGTGACTAATTAAAGCAACATTTACTCAAGAGCTCTCAAAATGTTTCTGCAAAACTTGCAGATACACCATTTGCAAACTGTTTTGCTTTTTGCTGTATGCGATCTATTGTTCTAATGAATGGAGGCACATGTACCTTTTTTTTCTCCATTTTTATGTTATTGGGAGGTTTGTGCTGTTTTTCAAGACTTTTGGAATGGGTCCCAATGATTCCCGACGTCTACTTTGCTTATTTTGACAGTAAGGTCTCAGATGCAAAGATTGCCTCTTCCCCACATGTATTTATTTCTTGGAAGGGTCAGAAACACATTACCAGGACAAGGAGGTCTCCAATTAACCTGGAGTCTCTTTTTGCCACAATAATGATAATACTCAGAACTCAGACCTTGCTTTACAAATAGCCAGGACACTCTGAGATTCGAGGAATCAGTTGTTGGAACATATATACCTTGTTTTGCAACTTCTCGTAAGAAACGAAGCTTTATATCTAGACACATACGGACCTGTATTTTCCTTGCCACCACCATTGATAACAGTAACAGTCTGCAGGCAATATCCTTCTTGCTATGCATCTGATTAGGCAGAAATTCCTCTAGGCTTCACCTAATCAAATGCAAGTGCTGCATTATTTATGAAAGAAAGCTGAATTTCATTAAACTTATTCTACAAGAAGCAGTTCGTGTAAGAAAATCAATTTCTGCTTTCTTTTAGAAATCAGAATAATTTTCTTTAAAAACCTACATTCACAGGTAATTATAATAGAAGTCTTGAAACGGCAAAATTACTTCAAAAAAAAGAAACCAACCCATAAAAGTATATATTAAATCAGACTGGGATTTCATTTCTAAAGAGAAGACAAGCAGGATGTTTCCTTGTTGCAGAATTAATAATTCAAATGATTCCTCCAGTGCTGTATCTGCAATTGTCAGAATAAATTTAAGCAGCTTTCCCTTTAACTATTACAGGTATACACTGCACAAGAACTCCTGTTAGTAATTATCCCCACTTCTCTTAGGCTAGCAAAATTCCCTCTAATACTACTGAACAAAAGCCTCATTGACTTGCACAGTCAAGAGATTTCCAGTTTCACAAGAAGATATCAGGCATAAAACATACACAGTCATCAAAACGCTGATGACAATTTATTTTCTTTTTTAATTTAATCCTGCTATGACTGAAACATCATTTTAAAAAAAAAAATTGAGGGGTTTTGTTTGGCAACACATCTGAACTACAAGACAATTTCCAGAAAAAAAGAGAAAGGGAGGGAATTTGTTGTCATGGCTACAACCTATAATCCACCAAGAATTTTAATTCTTTTAATTCAGATCGAGACAGACCACTTAAACAACTGGCAAGCTCTGCTCGCAGTCCTGCCTTTAAACAGCCCTTGGTCTGGTGCTAGCGGTATTCAGGGGCAAAAGGCATTAGCGTGACAACTCCTCCCTTGCTCTTAAGAGCGTTATGTGGGTTTTGCACAGCCATCTCTGTGCAGGGGCAGAGAGCAACAGGGATGGGGTCAGACTAACGCACAATTAGCCCAGGAAACCTCCATGAACAGAGTGGAAAGGGCTACAAGACCAGCTTTCAGGGGTCTGGGCAGCCCCCTGCAGCCAACGCATGAGAAAAGGGTTACTGAAAGCAGTCCAGAGCCACCTCACAGAGCTGGGACAGCCGTGAGATGTCACGCACTGCAGTGACTCTCCCTGATGCCCAGCCCAGTGCCCAGCCCCTCGCCACCCTCCAAGCACTGATGATAAATCTGTCGAAAGCACGTTCTCGGTGACTTAAATCACAAGACCTTAAAGCCATTATAAAAGCTGTAAGCAACATTGGCCATCATTAATCTAACAGCCACAGCACAGCAGCAGAAAGAAAAAACCTGCCTGCATCATCTCGCACAACATTCAAAGGGGCTCCAAGCGTATTCATTTCTGCTAGAGAGAAAAATCAGCAACTGATTCAGCTGGGGAGATCCAGTGTGCCTGTTTTTTGCTAATACATCTTCTCATTAAAGAATGTATTTAAACTTAGCACTCGCAGAGAACGCTCCCCCTTTGAAGCAGCTGTGATTAATTACCACCGCTGTGCCACCGTCAGAAAACAGGTTGTGTCGCCTCTCTCGCGGCAAGAGAAGAAGAGAGGCTGAATAGCCCTGGGACAGACCTCCTCTCACTGGTCCTCCATACTGCAGGATGCCTCCCTGCTACCTGCTCTCGGCTCTCCCGGTGCCTGCACGACCCTACCACAACGCTCAGCATCCACGAGGCTCGCCTCAGCCAGATTAAACGCGCAGAGTCAGGTCTTAATTACCCAAGTCCAATTACTTGCTGGCAGCATGGCAACTTGTTTTTAGGGCATGTTTTGCCCCATTCCAACACATATCATAATATTTTATTGGCATCATTTTGCCAACAAAAGTAAGAATGTTACATGAATAATGTTTCATCTGTGCTGAATTTTTATACTGCCTGTTTTATATTTACTCTGGTATACTATTTCAAGCCAATCTTCCAATTTTAATATTACATCACACTCATTTTCATGTACCTACTTAAGTTCTCAATAAAGTTCTATGTCAGGTTGAATTAAAACTTGACTTGATGTAATTCAGAGACCAGTCACCCTACATGGAACAATCCTGCACTGCAACAACTCAGACCATGGCCTCACAGTAGCGCGGTACCTTGTTTCGAGAGCTGCTCTACATGATGTGGAGACGCATAGGTCACAGAGCCAGATCCTACGTCTTTCTCAAAAAGACCTTGCAATTTTCAGCATTTGAATTCCTTTTATAGAAGGAGAGATGATCCTGCAATATTAAGCAGCAGGTGATTTCTCTTGAAGAGTTTGAGTAGTTGCATCAATATTTCCTCAAAGGTAACACCCTTCAGCTTGGCAGAAGGTTTGTGGCAGGTTGGGAGTTTTTACTTTTTTTTTTTTTTTTTTTTAAACTGGAAATATTATTGTAAGTCAGGCAAGTGAAAGACCTAATGCTTTGGGGTTCCTTTGAAAGCCTCAGGCATAATCTTGTTCAGTGAAAGCATGACAAAGCAGCCACACTCCTGGCTGTACGCAGCGCGGCCCAGAGCTGGGTATTACATCATGCCCGTTTCCACATACTACGAGCCCACAGCTACGAGGTGGTCCGGCTCAGGGCCTGACACAATGCTAGGAACAAGACAGGGAGCCATCCCACCCCAGCATGGTGCCAGGGGCTCTCAGAGTATCCCTGAGCAACTCTGCAGGTCCCGTTATGGTCCTTACTGGCGTTACATGGCAGAAATCACCCACATTTTGGCACTGAGCACCTGCAACGTGGACACAGAGATGGTGCTCATCTCTGCAACATCTCCCACGTGGCCTGGGACAAGTCTGTCTCTCAGGGTCTCCATGCCCCATCACTAAAGTGACAACAATAAAACTTCCATGCCCCATACTATTGCTTCTCCGCTCACAGCACAAACCCTCTGCGGCGATGACAACCTCTAGCTACGGTCAGTGGCTGGCACAGCTGGGTCTTGATCTCAGGTGGGACCTCCAGAAGCCAATTCAATATAAACAGTAAGTGCTGAATCGGAGCCAGGGATGGGTGGAAGGAAGAAAGGTCCTGGCTGTATGGCTTCTCCCCGAACCCGGCAGTCCAGCCGGCAGGAACAGCAGCTCGCAGGCACCCTGCCACTGGCAAACCCTTTTACCAGGGTGAGCACCCAAGGCTGATGGGCAGAGCACAGGTGACAGCAGCCGTGCTGTACCCTAATATCGAAGGAAACCTCTCCATGACAGAAACATGAAAAAAAGAAAAGCTGAACAGATTTAATCTGTAAATTGATAAAAGCCCCATGAATTTTTTGAGCCTGGCATCCATTAAGAAAAAAAAAAACATATCCAGAAACATGCCATTTAAAAAACAAACCTGTAGCACATTGAACAATACCACAATTTATGAATTTTCATTACGTTTTCAAACTCGGGCAGGGGTGGAAGCTTCAGAGTTAGGGTTGAGGAGAAAAAAATGATTTTAAGTCAAACAATGTCACAGCTAAATATAAATAAATAAAACCTTTCCTGCTAAACTCACACGTTCCCTGCAATGCCGAGGCAACATGAGGTTATCAAACTGGGCTGCCTGCTTATGCTCTCACATAAAGAATTTACGCAGGATCCATATAAACCACTCAAGCCCAACAAAGGACTAATAATTCACGACACGCCTGACTTACAGACAGCACAAACAGTGCTGGCGCCTGTGTAGAGCCCAGAGAAACTAGAAGGACACCACAGCAAACGGGAGACCATCAGTTGAGTTCTTCAACCAAACCATTACGTGCCAAAATAACAACTTATCTCTCGCCTAAGCAGATGGGGTGAAATCACGCCTGTCATCTCCCAGGGTTCACAGGCACTGGAGGAAGCTGTACAGCCCCATGCTGCCACCCATGATCATGGCTGTCTCTGAGATGTCTGGGGGGTGCCTCAGGCTTCAGTGTAAATCAGAGCAGCCCCATTCCAGCACCACCCCAATTGCTCAAAGGGGCCATTCAAATGTTTGGGGATAAGCCAAGCGCCGCAACTTCTCCTGCCAAGCCTTCACAGAAAGTCTCAAGGTTATCCTTGACAGACGCGCACTGAGAACCAATTTTTCTGTTGCCCCTTGGTAAGGACCGGCGAAGGCAAGTCTCTGGTGATTTACCACAACAATAATCAGTGCTACCTGCTCATTCTTTGAGAAAAAATGGTCACACACAGTTTTCATAAAGACAAGGATAGCAGGCCAGGGGAAAAGAAATGGCTGTGGGAGCAACAAATAATTAACCCTTGGGTTTGAGGTTCTCATTAGCCAAAAGTGAAAAGTAGACTCAAACATCTGCAAAATACAACCATAAGTTTTTCTCTGCATAGCCCAAGTGAAAAATTAAATAGACCTCTTGTCCCAGTAAGACAACAGCTTTGCAGCTTCATTAGGGAAGCATTTTCCATTCCCCAGATTTTTAGCATCTGTCCCTGATATGTAAGTAGCCAGAACAATCACAGAGGGCCTGAGAAAAACTATAGAGCAGTCATTACCATAGCTATGGGGGCTCTTCTCCAAGAAGACGCGTTTGAGAAGCCAGCAAGTCCCTGAAGGACAGTGTAGAAGGACCTGCACCCACGACAGAAGCCACAGTCTAGGAAGGGACCCTGCCTGTAAATACCAGTTACATATACATCTGTGCATCCCAGCAGGGACATGCAGTTTCCATCGCTGTCAGTGCAGTTACACTGCACACGTACTGCCTCTGCATCAGGGCTCATGGTTGCACTTACACCAGTTTGGTTTTGAGTAAATAAAAGCCTGTGCATTGATTGATTGGTATTTGATCAATAAAAAGTAGAAAAAATGAGCAATGGTGGAGTACACCCCAACACAGGCAGGGGTTAGTGCTTTACATAGAACAGGTTCAAAAATAAATTACACTGGCTGAAGTAATTTGGCCAGCATCCCATGCACTGTGTTGTAAAGACCATTAAGTCTCTGATTCAAATTATCAGGCAGCCTTTTCAGCCATCAATTACTATTAAATCACTCAACAATTTTGTCTAGCTTCAGTACAGCCACCACATACGTACACGAGAGCACCAATTACCCCAAAAGTCTGTTGTCAAAGGGTGATTCACCGCACAAAGATGTTTCCGACAGCTTGGATGCGATCTGCCTCAAGTCTGTAACATCCACAAACACAGGGTATTATGTGAAGTATCTATGAAGATGTTTCACCAAATGCCTAACCAGAGGGCTTGCTCCAAGGGCCTGACCTAAGTAACATTAAGTGTCAGAAAGGCACTTGCGGTTTCGGAAGCAAATGCAGCCCTGGCAGTCACAGCAAAGCAGAGCTGCACATTTTTGACTCACTGTAAAAACAGGCTAAAAAATGGTGCTGGTATTTTAATTCTTTCCAGAAATAAATCACAGATGGCATCCAAGGCCACCTGCAGTCCACGCTGAGAGGCATTTTCACAGCACACACAGAGGCACATACACACATAAAGGGCTGTATGAACACAATTTTTTTACTGCATGGAGAGTGCAATTTAACCGAATTTAAACAACCCCAGATACTGTTGATTTAAGATATATAAAAACTCAGTGGGTAGGTGTGTGGGAAAGCTTAGCCAGAAACCTGAGTCTCCCTTACAGCATTAGGGCTTTATTTCTAAAGTGGAGTGAGGAGAAAGAGCAGCCCCACTTGCTCCTTTTCTACCCATTCCAGTGACGTTATGCACCAATTTCATTTTCTCAGCAAGGGATATGGATATGGTACCCACACTGCTTTCTCCTCCTCCCTCCCCCATCTAGCCTGTGTTCGAGTACCGAGTATATAGAAGCATGACCTCATGACACTTCCTGATGCCACAAACCAGTATTCCCAGTTTCCATGCTGTGAGCAATGCCCAAAGAGATTTGCAAACTCTGCAAGAGCCAGACCACACACGTCGCAGCACCAAGTGTTTTCATACTAGTTCATCTGCCTCCTGGCCCCCTCTCTCCTCTCTCTCAAGGCTGAGCACCAGAGCAGCTCCTTGAGCTGCAAAGAAAGCCAGGCCGAGGGTTCCTGCTTGCTGCCCAGAGGCTCCCTTCTCTGGAGGATGCCACAAGGGAGAATGGAGGTTTCCAGATGGCAGGCTGGTCCCCTTCCCGCTCTGTTCAGTCAGCAGCGTTTGGCAGGGAAAGTCCAAGGGTAGCTTGTGGCTATGAACCTGATGATGGACACATACACACACACAGGCACACTGCAAACGTATGTGTACTCCCATGTACACACACTGGTGCATTTCTGTGTATAAACTCACATTATTACATATATGGTGGATACCTCCTGCAGGACTCTACGCTATGGGATATTCCACTGATGGTAAGAGTCAGTTCACATCCATGCCTCCCTTGGGAAACGGCAGCACCACAGAAACCGGCAGCTCTGGGTTGCCCCAGGGTGCCTGATGCTTGCAGGGCCAGCCTGAGTCTCTCTCTCCCCCTGCCCGCCCCCCCCCCGCCCCAACCTTACTATCTGTATTTCTTTCCAGCACTTTTCCTTTTTTAATCCCCCAATCCTAGTTCATTTCTGTGACTTTCATCTGGCAAAAATATCAGTTACAAAGAAATAATTCCGTTCCAATTCAACCATTTTGTATCATTTGAAGGCCACAGTGTCTGCCTTCACACAAAGTTAACTCCCCTACTATTAACTTTGACAGCAGCGGCAGCAGTGGCAGCAGCGACAGCAGCGGCAGCGGCAGCAGCGACTGAGGTGAGTGCGGGTCGAAGGCGAGATCGGGCTGTACTGGGCAGTTTTCATACTCTGGGGCCCCCCGAGCAGCAGCCCCAAGCTGCTTCCCCCCGCCCCCGGACCCGGAAGTTCCCAGCAACGAATCAGGAGAGGGGGGGGGTAGCACCACCCCCTGTGATCGGGTGATAAAGAGCCTCCTGGAGGACAGGGGCTAGTCCCTGCCCAGAGGGGAGAGGGAGAGTCATCAGTGACTGTGTGTGTCCCAGGGCGGGGGAGGCCACAGCTGTTTGCAGCTCGTTGGGGAGGGCGCTGACTCCCTCCCAGTGCACAAGGCGAGGAAGGTGCCAAGGAGCTGTGAACCAGGGGTGGCACCAACAGGTATTTCCCAGCTCAGTGAAAGAACAATGGTCTCCACCCGGCAGAAGAAGACCAAAATGGATGTGGGAACCCAGACAGAGCTCTCATGGAAGGAGGCAATGGTGCAGGTTGCCGGCTGCAGGGAATGCTACAGCGTCTCTGTGGTGACAGGGGGCTGTGTGCGCTGTGAGCAGGTAGATGATCTGCTCGGCTGAGCAGCACAGCTGCAAAGCCAGGTTGAAAGGCTTCAAGCAGAAGTTGAAAGGCTTAGGAGCATTCGGGAGGCTGAAATGGAGATAGACTGGTGGAGCCAGGCTCTGCCCTCCCTGCAACAAAAATGGGAGCACCTGCCGGAGAGCCCCCAGGATCGAGGGACCCCTGTACTCTGCCACTCTCAGGTGGAAAACAATAACCTAGAGGAAAGGAGTGAGTGGAGGCAAGTCTGTGGCCGTGGCAATAGGCGAGTGCCCTCCTTGCCTACCTCGCCTCCACAGGTGCCTCTGAGAAATAGATATGAAGCCCTAGTGGAATACAGCCGGTCCAATGGGGATGTAGTGGAGAGGCAACCTATATCAGAGGTCCCACCACAGTCAGAAAAACCTGACAGGCGTAGAGCTACCTCCTCCACAAGGAAGAAGAGAAGAGTTTTAGTGGTTGGAGACTCCTTCCTAAAGGGATCTGAGGGCCCAATATGCAGAGCTGACCCCCATCACAGGGAGCTCTGCAGTCTGCCTGGAGCCCGAATCAGGGATATTACCAGGAAACTCCCCAACCTGGTGCAGGCCACAGACTACTACCCCCTGCTGATCTTCCAGACAGGTGGGGAAGAAGCTGCATCCCGTAGTCTGAGGGGGATGAAGAAAGACTACAAGGCCCTAGGACGGTTGGTGAAAGAGTCTGAGGCACAAGTTGTTTTCTCCTCACTCCTTCCATTTTCAGGTGATGACGTGGGATGGAATAGTAGGATTCTCTCTCTAAATGCCTGGCTACGAGACTGGTGCTACAGGCAGGGCTTTGGGTTCTTTGATAATGGCTGGTTTTATAAGACACCAGGCGTGACGGTAATACATGGGAAAGGTTTATGTCGTAGGGGCAAAAGGGTTCTGGGACAGGAATTAGCAGGGCTCATTCGGAGAGCTTTAAACTAGATTCGAAGGGGGATGGGGTAGTAGCTGGGCTTGCACCACTGGGGCAACGCTCTACTGTTGAGGTAGACCAGGAGGCCTCCCATCCCCCTGGGGTCAAATCGGTGTGCTCAGCTTGCTCCCTGAAATGCCTGTACACCAATGCGCGCAGCATGGGGAATAAACAGGAGGAGTTAGAAATCCATGTTCGGTCGGGGGGCTATGATCTAGTGGCAATCAGAGAGACTTGGTGGGACGCCTCGCATGACTGGAATGTGGTCACGGATGGCTATGTCCTGTTCAGGAAAGACAGGCCACTAAGGAGAGGTGGTGGAGTTGCTCTTTATGTGAGTGAGCAACTAGAATGTATTGAGTTCTGTCCAGGGGCGGATCAGGAGCGAGTTGAGAGTTTGTGGGCGCGAATTAAGGGGCAGGCTGGCAGGGGTGATACTGTTGTGGGTGTCTATTACAGGCCACCGGATCAGGATGAGGAGGGGGATGAGGCCTTCTACAGGCAGCTGAGAGCAGTCTCGCAATTACAGGGCCTGGTTGTTGTGGGGGATTTCAACTACCCTGATATTTGCTGGGAGGCCTACTCAGCCAGCCATCCTCAGTCCAGGAGGTTCCTCCAGTGCATTGATGATAACTTTCTGATGCAAATGGTGGATGAGCCAACTAGGAGAGGAGCGCTGCTGGATCTTATCCTCACTAACAAGGAGGGTCTGGTTGAAGCGGTGAAGGTTGAGGGCAGCCTTGGTTGTAGCGACCATGAGATGGTAGAGTTCAGGATCTCATGTGGCACGAACAGAATAGCTAGCAGAATTGCAACCCTGGACTTCAGGAGGGCCAACTTTGGCCTTTTCAAGCAATTGCTAGGGGAAATCCCATGGGACAGGGTACTAGAAGGTAAGGGGGCCCAAGATAGTTGGTTAGCATTCAAGGACTGCTTCTTCCGAGCTCAAGATCAGAGCATCCCAACAAGTAGGAAGTCAAGGAAGGCTACCAGGAGACCTGCATGGTTAAACAGGGAACTGCTGGGCAAACTCAAGTGGAAGAAGAGGGTGTACAGATCATGGAAGGAGGGGCTGGCCACTTGGGAGGAATATAAGTCTGTTGTCAGAGGATGTAGGGAGGCAACTAGGAAAGCTAAGGCCTCCTTGGAATTAAACCTTGCAAGAGAGGTCGAGGACAACAGAAAGGGCTTCTTCAAATACATTGCAGGTAAAGCCAACACTAGAGGCAATGTAGGCCCACTGATGAATGAGGTGGGGGACCTGGAGACAGAGGATAAAAAGAAGGCGGAGTTACTGAATGCCTTCTTTGCCTCTGTCTATACTGCTGGAGGCTGTCCTGAGGAGCCCCGGACCCCTGCGGCCCCAGAAGAAGTCAGGATAGAGGAGGAATCTGTCTTGGTAGATGAGGGCTGGGTCAGGGACCAATTAAGCAACCTGGACGTCCACAAATCCATGGGCCCTGATGGGATGCACCCGCGGGTGCTGAGGGAGCTGGCGGAAGTCATTGCTAGGCCACTCTCCATCATCTTTGCTAAGTCGTGGGCAACGGGAGAGGTGCCTGAGGACTGGAGGAAAGCGAATGTCACTCCAGTCTTCAAAAAGGGCAAGAAGGAGGACCCGGGTAACTATAGACCGGTCAGCCTCACCTCCATCCCCGGAAAGGTGATGGAACAACTTGTCCTTGGTGCTGTCTCTAGGCACATCAAGGATAGGGGAATCATTAGGGGCACTCAGCATGGCTTCACCAAGGGGAAGTCATGCTTAACCAACTTGATAGCCTTTTATGAGGACATAACCCGGTGGATAGATGATGGTAAAGCTGTGGATGTGGTCTATCTCGATTTCAGTAAAGCGTTGACACGGTCTCCCACAGCATCCTCGCAGCTAAACTGAGGAAGTGTGGTCTGGATGATAGGGTAGTGAGGTGGATTGTGAACTGGCTGAAGGAAAGAAGCCAGAGAGTGGTGGTCAATGGGACAGAGTCCAGTTGGAGGCCTGTGTCTAGCGGAGTCCCTCAAGGGTCGGTACTGGGACCAGTTCTATTCAATATATTCATTAATGACTTGGATGAGGGAATAGAGTGCACTGTCAGCAAGTTTGCTGATGACACAAAACTGGGAGGAGTGGCTGACACACCAGAAGGCTGCGCAGCCATTCAGAGAGACCTGGACAGGCTGGAGAGTTGGGTGGGGAGAAATTTAATGAAATATAACAAGGGCAAGTGTAGAGTCCTGCATCTGGGCAAGAAGAACCCCACGTATGAGTACAAGTTGGGGACAGACCTGTTGGAGAGCAGCGTAGGGGAAAGGGACCTGGGGGTCCTAGTGGACAGCAGGATGACCATGAGCCAGCAGTGTGCCTTTGTGGCCAAGAAGGCCAATGGCATCCTGGGGTGTATTAGAAGGGGTGTGGTTAGCAGGTCGAGAGAGGTTCTCCTCCCCCTCTACTCTGCCCTGGTCAGGCCGCATCTGGAATATTGTGTCCAGTTTTGGGCCCCTCAGTTCAGGAAGGACAGGGAACTGCTAGAGAGAGTCCAGCGCAGAGCCACGAAGATGATTAAGGGAGTGGAACATCTCCCTTATGCGGAGAGGCTGAGGGAGCTGGGTCTCTTTAGCTTGGAGAAGAGGAGACTGAGGGGTGACCTCATTAATGTTTATAAATATGTAAAGGGCAAGTGTCAAGAGGATGGAGCCAGGCTCTTCTCAGTGACATCCCTTGACAGGAGAAGGGGCAATGGGTGCAAGCTGGAACACAGGAGGTTCCACATAAATATGAGGAAGAACTTCTTTACGGTGAGGGTGACCGAACACTGGAACAGGCTGCCCAGAGAGGTTGTGGAGTCTCCTTCTCTGGAGACATTCAAAACCCGCCTGGACGCGTTCCTGTGTGATATGGTCTAGGCAATCCTGCTCTGGCAGGGGGATTGGACTAGATGATCTTTCGAGGTCCCTTCCAATCCCTAACATCCTGTGATTCTGTGATTCTGTGAACTTAAACACAATACTCTACCGAAATTTTTTAATTAAGGGTAAATCTATATATTTTTATGTCCAAAAGTGCAAACATGAAATTTTAGATGTTGACCTTTTGCCGGATACAGAAATGTATCCCTGAGGTCTCTTCCAACCTGGTTGATTCTGTGATTCTGTAGCTTGAATAGCACAGAATTATTATGAGCGTATTTATTCACCGAACTCCAGCAAGAAATCCAGCAACCTCCTTCAGCCCCACCTGCTGTTGCTCACATCAATCTGCCATCCATGGGAAACCCGGCCCTGGCAACAAAGATAAAGAGGGTAAAGCAGAGCTGTTTCGACAATTAAAATTTTGAATGAGTGCAATTGTAGCAGGGAAGGTTAATTTTTTTCCCCCTCTCCATTGTTAAAAGGGTGATTAAAGACATAATGAATGTTCACCAAATGGGTTTTAAGGCTCTGCTGTTCTTCTCTCTCTGCATGCCAGCTCATGTGCATTCCTGAGAAGCAATAAAACAGTCTCAACAGCAACGTCAAGCAAACAAGGCTGGGGAGAAGCAGGACAAAAGCTTGGTAACTATCAACAACAGCAAAAATGTCTTCATTAGCACATCAGAACTGCTCTTCATATTTCCATCAGGTTGCACGACCTCATATCCTCACTCACAAACACGAGAGTGCCAAGACAAGTTTTATTTCAGATAAAACCAGCGCTGTTTGATCTCCAGCAGCAGAGGGTCTCTGAAATTCCTAGCAACAGCCACAAATCTGCAGCAAGAATGTTAAGGCCAGCTTTCAGAGTAGCCATGGTCAACTCACATCTCAGACGGAGTATTTCTGGCCTTTACTTTTTGCAGGAAAAAACCCAAACAAGTATCTCCTGGGGTCAGTACTATATGTCAGGCAAACCAGCGAAGCAGTCTAATCCAGCAGTGTGTTTTTCTTGTGTTCCTGAAAGTACGCTGAAAGGTTTATAACCCACTGCTACAACTGCAGAACGCCAGCTGTTCATCAGGTCTGCCTTACGGGTAACTCATCGTGCATCTCCGAAGGGCTCTGCTTCCATTCCCCTTTTAGGAACTCAACGTACAGGAGAAGCTTCTCCTATGTACACAGAACATTTTTTTCTTTTCATCCCCTGCTTCTCCAACTCAAACATTGTTCTCCATTTTTGCGTTTAATTTCAGTTTTCATTTCCCCCGCTCTTGGACAGCATGATTAGATCGCACTAATTACCTAAGCCTAAGTCAGGCTGTTGTGTGTCACTGGCCCCTGGGCTGGGGCGAGGAATGAGTTTTTTGACAGGCTGCCTGCAATGACATCAACAGGTGGTTGACAGGATCAATTGCTGAGTTTGCCTTGGAAACCTGCCCTGCAGTTTTGATGTCAGAGAAAACATTTTCTTCTCCTCCACCATTTATCTGCCTGAAGTTAACAGAGATACACCAACACACGCCAGCAGAGGATCCTGCCTGCCTTTGAGAGCAGGAATGGGAGAAAGCAATTGGAGCACCAGGGATCAACTTTCCCAGGATTTAGTCACAATTGCTATTATTTCACTACATAACCTGGGTGCACTTCAACATCCTTTCCCACAGCTATAGCTACCACATCACCTGCCTACTTCACGGGAGCAATGGTTGCTTCGCTAAACAGCTACATGGCAACCGACACTTCTGGCAGAGAAGCAGCGCGTGGAAACACACAGTTACATTGGTGGAATGGTAATTGCGAGCGTTTCAAGCAGCCGAGCGCAGACTGACAGGATCGCTTTTGTTTAACGAACAGTTAAATTCATTCACCGGAGATCAAGCAGACCTACATTGTAATTTGGCACAAGCTTTAGAAGCGAGCTGGAATGACGATGAGCCATCACCCACGTGCCTCAGACAGAGCCGGTACGAGGCAACGCCGCTCTCCCTTTCCTACCTCCCAGGAGCTCCTGGGTGGTGGCAGCGGCAGTCCATGTCCTTATTGACTCCATTTCCTTATTAATTCCTTCATTGATCTGCTCACTGCGCACTAGGCAGATACAATATTTTGATCTCCCATACTTCTGATGGTGCTGCCGCTGGATTGTGAAGCCTCTTGAGTAGCTTGCCTTTTCTGCAATCCGGGCAGTGTGGATCCACCCGGATTCACCTGGAGAGCAGATAACCAGTAAAGGGTACCTGAGGAAAATCAGGGAAGCTTGTTTTGTTAGCACCTGAGGTGCTGCTCTGCCTACTCCCTGATGAGGAAATTCACGGAGCGAGCGGTGCTTCAGCTTCCCAGCTGTTCTTCCATTTTCAGGTCAGGCCAGTGGCCAAAAATACACTGAACCATCAAAATCTGGTCAGGATATTACAGCTACTACTTCCTTCTCTCTAATTGTAGAGTAATTGGTCTACAATCAGAGCAGCGATTGCACAGCTGGAGTCTGTGAGGATGGGTAAACAGCTTGGACGTGAATTCTGTTCTTATCTGCGATACCTGTCTAGGGTCTTCCACTATATGCACCATCATGTCGCCTGTCCCACATCCATCACCTTCTCCACCGCTTCAACATAGCCATCATGCGTAGGCACCTAGCAGGGGTTGCAAGGCCTACACACAGCCCCAGGCACTTCAAAAGGGGTGTGTCTGAGGGGAAAACACAGAATGCAGGAAAACACCCTACACTTTTTACTTACACTGTTTCGTTGCTTATTACACAGGCCCCAAATAATTCCCCTGTGACAAGGGTGGGAAGAAGGGGTAAAAATAAGGAAAGCATTAAGTGGAGAAAGATGAGGTGGTGGGACCAAGTAACGCAGCTTCCCAGTGATGGAGCCAGCAGGAGACTCCCAACTCCTGGTCTGCACTGTTGGGTCAGACAGTGAATGTGCAAGGTGGGCACAGGGGCTCACTTTTCCAAACTGCCAACTAATCCTGAAATTACTGAAGCAAATGGAACACAAGCACCAGTGCCACTGAGACACTGAGCACGTAGAGAAGAGCATGGTTGGTTCTGTGTGGCTCCAAGCCCTGACAAGGCTTCAACTGCTCTATAAACAATACCATCAGCACAAACCATGCTATCTAATAAAGTTGAGGAAATGTTTGCAATCAGTTCTCAAAACAGACTCTTTCATAACTGAAATACTGCAGAGCAGAAGGCAGCATTACAATTATAATAAATGGGTGCTGCTGAGTTAGAGAAGAGAAAAATCTTTTGTCAGCAAATCCCATTTACACACGCAGAGGCAATGCCAGTAGGAGCAGTTATGTGACTCTGTGCACTAGCACGTTCACTGCAGAGCTTGGATAATTTTTGTTAGTCCCTCTTCTTTTTAACTTGCAATGGGCTTTTCTGGTAAGTTGGAAAAAGTTCAGAGACTAGCTACAGGAACGACTGGGGGACTGCAAAAACACGCATAACACTGAAAACACCAGCATCTACATCTGTGGGTTGTATCAGCAGCAGGTTAAGGAGGAGCTGATCACTCTATGGAAAATAGACTTTGGTAATGGATCTTCAAGCGTGGTATTCAAGGTATAAACAAATTCAATGACTGGAAGCTGACGTTAAACAAATCAGACTAAAAATAAAGGAGGACATTTTCAACAGCCAAGGTAATTAACCTTCAGCACAATTTATTGATTGGTTGTGCTGGACTTTCCATTCCTGGAAACATTAAAAAATAGGATGAAGGTTTTTCTAAATGACTTCCTAAATACCCAGCACAGTAAAACAGAAACAGGATGCTGCCCAAAAAATCTAAAAATCACCTTCACCCAGGTTCAGGCCCTCCTCAGTGACAATGAACTCTGGTCCTCCCAGCTTAACCTGGGTGGGTTAGGAGCCCGTGGAGGGCCATTGGTATAACCCTGTCAGCTGGACAGAAAACAAAACATAGATGTAATTTCTGGAGTTCCCTACCACACCAGTGTCAGGAAGAACATTTTTTGTACCGTCCTGACATGCCCTGTGGAGCTGCAGCTCTGCCCTTGTTGTCCATCAGAGCCACTCCTCACCTTGTCTGTCCTTCCCACATATGCTTTTATTCCCAAGGACATTATCTGTGCTCTCCATGTTTGCTTTCCCTTGCCACCCCCCACTCCACCTTTTACCTGCCACTCATTCCCTGAGGGGCTTGTTCCTTCTCCCAAGCCCCCAGGACCAGAGGGAGAGTTTTGGGAACAGGGGGTGACCTGTTTGCTGCACTGAGCACTGCCTGGGCAGCGGGGAGCAGCCAAGCCCTGGCTGAGCTGCATTAACAGCACCGGCAGGAGCGGTGAGCGGAGGGATGCTGCTTGCAGGGAGTAACCCCATCTGCACATGGTCAGGAGGGTCCTTCAGAGATAGCATAGGAGATGTCCCATATTACAGCCCAACCCTAGGCCCAGATTTACCATGCATCTATGGGCAAGGCAATTCACCCTCCTGTTTCAGCTTCCCCCTGTACAGAACCACAGTAATGATATTTACTCTGTTACTGCACAGGAGCATTTTCAGGATCAATTAGTTTAGCGTTCATGCAAAGCTCTGTGGACAGAACCCTCAATACAAGTAGTAAGTACTATTATTATTACTGCACTTCAGATGGCTACAGCACTGGCATTTTCCAGGCATGCACCATTAACAATTTACTAAGATAAATGGCCTAGGAACCTGAAAACACATTTACGACAACTACCTCCTGCTTATGAACATACATTCAGCCAAGTAAATGATACCTCATTGCTCAACATGTAGCTATGGTAACATTTCTATCTATCTCATATATTGAAGTGTGCACACACGTGCACAAACACATACGTGGAGCTGGAGGGAAGCCAGGCTACCTCATTTAATGACATGCAAACACCAAGCCAGAGAACTTTCCCAGCCTCTGAAAGCTGAGCTGCCCCTGGGAGGTGGGGGTGAAGAGCAGGCAACCTGCCCCATGCCCAGCAGGGAAGGGCTGGGCTAACAGCAGGCTGCATTGCACAGCTGCAGCCCCACAGGGCCCTCAAGGGACTTACTTGAGAGCAGTTTTGTAGTGGTAGATCGCCTCAACGTTACGGCCCTGGTCTTTCAGAAAATTGGCGTAGTTGTAGTGCACCTTGGCGTTGTGGGGCAGGGTCTTCACTCCTGAGCTGCGAAGAGGAACAGAAGCAGGGTGGTGTTAGCAGCCAGGTTACCCCACCTTCCCGAGGTCCACCTTCTTCTCAACAGTCCCTTTTTCTGAAAAGACTGCTTGGATTTTGAGTGCCTTGTCACCTCCTGTGCACTCGTGCCAACACAACTCATGTGACAACCCCAAGCTTGCCCTACGCACTGGCACACCACATGCCCAGGTGGACATAAATATATGGCAGCATTTAACTCGTCCTGGCTGCTGTCACCACAGGCACCTCTAGCACCAACACTGCAACACTCCCTGTGGCCAGATGCTGTTGTATTTCAAAATCCGAATTATCAAATTGAAAGACCCTAAAAGGCTAATATTTAGAGGGGAAAGTATGTAGTACTTTCTATAACATAGCCATAGCAGGATCCCTGCTTAAACCCGAGTGCCATGAAGTGCCTTATGAAAATCTTGATTTAAATCTGTTGGCTGGAGGTACCAGAAAGAAGGTACCTCTTCCATACGCATCAGCCACTAGAGGGGATGCATAGCACACTCTGAGTACCCAGCCAGCATGTATGCACCACATGGCCAGGAGGTGAAGGCTAATGGGACTCTCACCCTTAGCTGGAAAGTTGTACACTCCCATGTTACAACATATGACTGCGGGCATGTAGCTGCACAGCCACCCCATCCCTCCCCTTCATCTCCCCTGCCACGCAGAGTGGACTCAACATTTGGAATTAATAATGAGGGCATGAAGACAAAAGGAGAAGAGCAAGCATGTGCTTATTTACTTAACTGAGAGCACAGAAAGCAAGGTACACCTTGCACAGTTAGAGGAAATGCCATTTCAAGGTTAAAGAGAGAAAGAAATCACAGGAGCACGTACACCACGGAAACATTTCCCTTGCAAGAATCCAGAGATGTCGGTACTCCGTTTAACGGGGGAATCTTTTCCAGCACATAAATAGGGGCTCTCTAAGGTAATGGGAAACAAGGATGGATGAATCTGATCATGTAAAAGCAGACAAAGCACTGTTTCTTGCTCACAAGAAGATCCCTGCCAGCTGCTGTCTTTTCTCCACTCATCATCTCTGACCCTTCTAACTCAGGTAGGAAAAGCAGGGATTAGGAATTTCCCAAGTCTTGTTGCTTTGCCTTGTCTGCCTCTCCTGTTTAACTTTGGCGGGCACGGAAGCTGATCACAATAAGACGGGGTCGCACACAGCCCCTACAGTGGGGTGCACACCCTCTCCCGCGGGGAAAACGCACCCACAGCTGCGAAAACCCTTTGTCAGGGATTTCATTGTAAAACGTCACTGGAGAATCGTAGTGGCAAATATGATATCTTTTTGTTTATCTGCAGCCAGTGGTATCAAGCATCACTAATGCCTATTTGTGAGGGCTTCCAAAGCTTTGCCCACGGCTGCCTTACGGAGTTCAGCACAACACAGCCACGGTTTGCCTACTGAAATTAAAAATACACCTTGCATTTGGCTTCCTAATCATCAGGTATTTCCAAATTACTTACTGGGAGCACTACAGGAATAAGACATTTTGTGACTAATCGCTGAATTAAATCAGTTAATTGATGCTATTCTTAAGAGAATGATTTTCTATATTAGTTTTCACAAAGATATACTGCACCAGCAGCAAGTAATGTGTGACTGCTATGGCTGTGTTAATTTCCATTGGCCTTGGGAGCTATTAACTACACACTTACAACCTCTGGGCATTACTGGAATATTAATTCTTATACAGAGAAGGTTTCATTACATCAGTGCTAGTGTTACAGGCAGAGACATGGACAGGCACTCAAACCTGCTGTTATCTCAGAGCTATGTGCAATGAGTTGCTGGCTCTGCTACAGCCCCTGCTGAAACAGAGCAGATTGAGCTAATGATGAGGAGTACATTACATACGCACAAGCACTTAAGTTCTAATGAGATACGGTTTTAACAGTAAGATGCATATGTTTAAATATTTAAATTCTGGACTGTTTCCCTTTAAATAGAACTTATTATTAATCCTGCTGGTCCCATTTATTAAAACGTCACTAATAAAGCTTCTCTTATCTCATGCTTTGGGTGGGGGTGACATAGGAAAGACACAAATCGGTCTGGGTTCTTAGGATGCTCTCCTCTGCAGCACACCGCTCACACTCCCTGACCTATTTATTCTCCTTGCACATGCGGGGAGGGGGGTGTTTCGTTTGCACGTAGCAATGACTGAGGCTGACTGGAGTCTCTGCGCTGTGGGAGGTAGCAACAAATGCAGCGCTGGAGATGGAGGGGATTTTTTTAGGAGAGTTTAGGCAAACACTCCTGCTAATTGATTCTTGACCAGCCGAGAACGCTGTTTGCTCATTGATAGGGGAAACAATAATGTCCATAATGAAAGCCAAGCAGGAAAGGGTGGAGTATAAATAACAAAGCAGAACACGATGTTTTTCCATTTCTGCTTCCCGCAAGCCCCCAGTTTCTCACAATTTTAATCTAATTTTCCAATGTGCTTTTCCAAACTCTCCTATTTCCCTCTTCCCCAGCCCAGCACACACGTGCTCTTCTGAAAACCTATGGCACCGATCTGTCTCCAGCCAGAAACAAGCCCACTGAGATCAGACGTCACTTCTCCAGAGGATTTCCTTCCCTTTTGACTTCTACAACAGCAGTAAGCGACATAAATGGAAAATAAAAAATAGGCAAACCCTTTTATGTAACACTTCCTCTCCATGGAAGGGCAAAATGCTACTAGCCATAAATCAGAGAAATAAAATACCATTGGTATTTTCCAACCTCAAATACCAGCATCACCCAAATCCCACTTCAGTTGGGAAAAGTCTCTTGTGACCCCCTCTGCTCTTTTCCTAAGTGCACGTTCTGCTCTGCAAAGCGCCTGGGTGCGGGGCAGAAGCTTCATTGGTTTTCTGTGATTTCCATACGAAAAGTGCTCAGTTTACAAGGAAATGAGGCCACTCCTGCCTCAGCAGGAGCCCTGGGAGACTGATGGGGTTTCCTCTGCTTGGGGAATCATTATCATCAATAAAGGTTCTCTACAGCAAATTATTCTCTGGATGACACAAACAACCGCTTTCCTTGGCCTCCTACCCTTGTATTGATTTTCACAGATATCAATGTTGGGCCGTATTAAGCTATTCTACAGAAGATGCACAAAATGCAATAGGACCTGCTCTCCTCAGCTGAGCTAGCTTTCAGAATTAACAAAAGCACCCAGCAGTAAATGCCACCTTTGGGGCTGGGTTGGTTTTTGCAAATTACTGAAGTCAGCAGACCTGGCTTGGGAGGGAAAACTTCTGACATAGAAAGTGTCACTTTTATACAGTTCCTTTACTGGTTACAACTGCGTTTCCAGGCACTGTCACAAACGTGGGCAGTGCGTGCAGATGCTTTCCAGGAGCAACAGGAAACGTGGCAGCTTGACAAACCTTGGAAAGGTCAGTACAGCGGATGCAGAGGTTAGCCCACAGCCCTCACCTCCCTCTCCCTGGCTTCAGACATTAACACTGACCACGGCTGGAGCCTGATCTCCTGGCCTGTGCATTTGCTCTATAGGGTAGTTCCTTAAATATTTAAGAAATAAGCCCTCCTTGCCCACCTGTCAATACAGTAAGACAAACTGCTTGGGGCTTCTAGAGATCTATTGGAATAATATGCCTCAAATATCTAGATCTCTATATATTTGGCCACTTCTTATACTTGTGGTTCATTTGCTTCTCATTTAGTCCTTGCACATATGCTTGTGCACCTATGCAGAGATGCATAATTTCCTCAGACAGCAGCATCCTCACCCACACTGCTCCCTTCAGCCAGGACCCAGTGGGATTTCTGCATCCAGAAAACTTGACCCCTGGGCTGGAGACTTAAGAGTCAGGATGGCCCAGAGACAGCAACAGTGCTGCCACACAATGTCAAAGCCAGGTAAGCCTTGAAAACGGGACAAAATGGGGTACAAGCACAAAATCAATAACATGCTGAGTATACAAATGTCTACAGGACCCACACAGAGAAAGCGTGTATAACAGAACAGGTCTCAGCCAAGGGAATTGAGACAGATCGACCCTGAAGAAACAGATCCAAGCAAATGGAAAAATGAAAAGTAGCGGTGAAGGGAAAAAAAAGTAAGAGGAGGGAAAAAGCAGTAATTAATTAAAGCAGCAACTGGAGAAAGAAGAATGAAGAACTAGGAATGGGAGTAAAGATACTCTCAGCACATACTTCTTGAAAAAAAAATTCAGCACACACAGAGACTACCCAGTAGGTTGATTTATGTCTCCCTTCCAACATCTATAGATTTGTTCTGTTTCCTATTATTTTCCCTCATACTTCTTTACTGTTCCTTATCTCTTCCTCCTACTCTGTCCATTCTAATTTATTGCTGTTGCACATGCCTCCATCCACTTCTCCCTCCTCTCCTCATCAGCCTATATATATAGCCTCCTCCTTCTGCCCCAAAGAAGAGATCTCCCACTCCTGGGATGATTATCTTCTTGCTGTACTATTCTTTTGCATTTCCTTCCCATTGACAAGAAGAGTCCTACTGTATTACAGACTCATGAGAGATGTATAACACCTATCAAAGAAGATCTTAAAAGCACAACACAAAGGCCAATATGGTTAAACCGCATAGAAAAGAAGGCTATGAGAAATGAAAAACACCCTTTAAAAAGTGAACTTCACAGCTACAGAAGAAAAAAGGAAAAGAGTATAAACTTCAGCAAGTTAAACATAAACCATAATTAGGCAGACCAAAAGAGATTTAAGAAAAAACTTGCTGAAACCATCAAAGCTAATAATGGAATACATCAGATATAGGAAACCTGCCAAAGATCCCCTAAGGCAAATAGATGATGGAGGTCTAAAAGTAGTGCTTGAAGAAGAAAATGCCACAGCAGAAAAGCTAAATGGATTATCCGCACCAGTGCTCACTACAGGGGAACTGAAGGAGGTTGCCACACGTGAGCCTTTCCTTACAGGGGCCAGTCCGAAGCACTGTCTCAAACTGAAGTGGCAGTAAAAGAGGCTTTAAAACAAATCAACACCAAGAACACTTACAAATCCACTGGGCCTGGTCGTATGCATCCAAAGGAAATCAAACATGAAGCTGCTATTAGGTGCAGTGTGTAGCCATCATTTAAATGAGGCTGGCACTAGAGAAATGGGAGGTGATGAATATGTCATTTGGCTCCAGGGGAGGGATTTGGGGGGCAACAGACCAGCAAGTCTGATTTCCACTCCAGGTAATTTGGGGAAAGCCATAATAAAGACTAGTTCTAGAAAACTTCTGGAAAACTACCATCCAACAGAGAATAATTAACCTTGTATTTTGCAGAAAGAAGTTAGCTGGGTAGATCTGTTGTTCTTTGGCAGACTCAACAGGTACCTGGTACTGAAACTGTGGAAAGCTTTTATGAAAATCCAAATATAGCCCAGTCAGTCAGAATCACATACATCAATGTTGTGCACTTAAATGTCCAAAAAGGCTTTTGACAAAATCCCTCACTAAAGACTTCCAGTTTCTTAAAGGCATCATGGAGTAAGAGGGAAGGTCCTCTCCTGAATCAACACCTAGTTCATAGACAGCAAGAAAGAGCACAAGCATGGTGAACAGTTTTTACAACTGGAGAATACTGCAAGCAGGGCTCCCAAGAGACATGCAGTGGCACCTGAGCTGCTTCACATGCTCACAAAGGATCTTGAAAAGGGAGCAAACAGAGAGGCAACACATTTGCTGATGACACCAATGTGAATCACAGATCTCATGGTATTGAAGGCTGGGCAAGAAGATGGTAGATGAATTGCAATTCTGGTACAGGCACAAGTATCAGAGAGTGTGCGCACACACCCCCTAAATCTGCATAAATCTGCACACAGATTGATGTCTACAAATCAGACACTTCCACTCACAATAGGTATCTTGGAGTTTGTGTGGACAGTGCTGTGAAAATATCACCCAGTGCTTAGGAGAGGTCACAAAAGGCAAGTGGAAGATCAGGAATTAGTAGGAGAAGAGAAGAAAAAACCAGAAAGCAGTCCTACATTACTGTGCTGCACATATCTCTTGAAAGGCGATTCTGGTCTCCTTCTCAAGGATGGATTAGAGTTTGAAAGCATCCAGCAAAGACTGACAGGCAGGATCAGAAATGCAGAACAGCTTCCATATGAGGAGAGTTCAAAACCAGCAGACTTCAGCGTGAAAAAAAGACAGCCTTGGGTGAGGGCATGTGGGTAAAGTCATGGAAGGCAGAGGACAAGTGAGCTGATGGTTACTCACTACTCGTTCAGCACACCAGAACTAGGGGACACCAAACAAGATGATCAGGCAGAAGGCTCACAGCACACAGAAGGGAAATCTTAGTGTGCACACTGTGTAATTTAATGACAGAACCCAGCGCACAGGATGCTGTAGAAGCCAAAACTATAAATAGATTTGAAAAAGCAGTCAGAGGCATTAATGGAAGAAAAGTCCATCAGTGGCTGTTAAAAGCAAAAATAGCAAGTAACTCCTGACTCAGGAAGTCTTTAAACTGCAGATTACTGCAAGCTGGGAAAGGACTGGAGAGAAGCATCACTGTTGCTAGCCCTGCTCTTACATTGCTTTTTTAGGCGTCTGCTTCTGATTGCTCTCAGGGGCAGGCCATGATACGAGGTGACCCATCAGGAGCACACCTACGTTCTTGCCTTCTCCTCAAAAGCCCAGGGCAAATCTGTCTCCTGGAATTGTCCCCAAAACACCTGAGCTGAAGAGCGAGCCAGCTCGACCCAAGCCACCGAGCCCTGTGTACTACCCTAGGCAACACCAAAGCCCTACCTTGAGGCAAGGTGTATTAGCTCCAGCTCAGTGTTGCACTGAAGCAGTGGCATGGTTTCTGAATTTGAGCTGGCTTGTAGATGGTCACCCTGCTTTGAACAGAGGTAGGATGGACAGAAGTCCATTTGTATCCAACTAAGCAGACATAACCTTATCCTCTCTTCTGTGACAGACCCTCTGGCACCCCATATCATCCCAAGGGTGTGCTTTAGTAGGAGGAGATGTCCTCCTGTCATCTGCTCCGGTTCGACTCATTGTTCTTAAACATGGGTGATCACAACCTGTACGCAACATGATACCAGATGATGCATGCAACTCGACATATGGAATTGTCATCTTCCCACCCCCCTTCAATGAGAGAGTCATCCAACTTGGAAAGGCATCCAGCTTTCCTCCGAGCTGCCACCGTTAGCCAGAAGGGTTTGGACTGGAGGTGTGCTTCATGGGGATCTCTGCACAAGCCCAGACCGGTCACCATGGCTGCTATTGTTTGAACAGCAAACAGCATTTCAGGGAGATGGGCAATGAATCATGTTGGAGCAAAGAAATCCCTATTCCAGATTTTTTTTTAAAAAAAGTTCCACTAACAGAGCTCCAACAACTCAACAATGTTTCCTGAAGATCCGAAGGGTACACATCAAAAATAATTTCATACTCTCTAGTGCTGCGTAAATTAAACTTTGCTCTGGCCAATAAGTTCAAAAATAAAGCTAAGCAACCTGTGTGCAGATCACCTGCATTTCTGCAATACTCCACAATTAGACAACTGCTGAAAGCTGCTGGAGGCAAATGCAATACATTTGCTAGCAAAACACAAAATGAAACAGTCTGTTTCTGTGCAAAAAAATATATAAATGAGGTTGTAAAGAGTGCTGTTTGGCAAAGAGTAATCAAATAAATTAAATATGGAACATTAAGTTTGGCACTCATGGCATTTCATTTTTGTCATTAAGAACATCGCTAAAGAAAATTCAATATATTCAATAGCGTTACTATGGTGTTTCTGGAGGGTTGCAATGAACTGTTGCTATGTCTTTAAAAAGGAAAGCGTTATATTATGGTAAATCTACAGAACTGAAGTTATTTAAAAACAGCGCATCTTAAAAATGCGATTGGCAGAACCAAAGTTTATGCAGAAGCATATGAAGTGCTGACACCAGTTTTTGTACAGTTGCCAAAAAACAGAAAGTAGGTGTTATTTTATAATAATCAAAATGTTAATCACAGCAACGCATCAATAGCAAGACTCATGCTAAAGGAAACTATTCCATGTAAAAAACTTAATTTAAACAATACAAAAATGCAAGTATTCTCCCGTGGTCACTCATACCTGAAAAGGGATTCTCGTGACAGCCAGATTTCATTCTGTTTCACGGTCTTCCAAGAGAAGAGCAGCAGCAGTAAAGCAAAGAGGGTCAGAACAGTAATTCTCCACTTAGTCAACTGTGTAGACAGCTTTTTTAGACCGTGGACAAAAAGGATGCAGTACCCCATACTGGGAAAAAAAAAAAAAAAAAAGAGGAAAAGGTACCAAAAGTTATATTCCAGTACTCCAGTTTATATGCAAGACATTCCGTATTGCATTTGTTACACAACTACAGGGTTTTTTGGACTAATTATATTTTCTGGGCTAACAAACTCCAATTCAACAGCCGTTTTCCTCAAGTCACAACACAATTTCCAAATTAATCTAAATGATAGACCCAGATGCCAGAAGTACAGTAGCGTACATAATGCCACCCAGCATAATGGTAGCTTACACCAGCCCATGGAAGGCAGCTGCTTTTCTGAACAGCAAGCTAAGAAATCATCGTGTAATAACAGTAATACTGAGCACTACTGGAGCAGCGTGGAAGTGAAAAGCATTTTAACACAGGGAAGCCTCTAAACAACCCCAGTGGTGGCTGCTATTAATTCTAGTTTACAAATTGCGAAGCTCAGGCAGGAGAATGACTGTTGCAGCCAACACCGCAGCAGAGGTGGGTGGCAGAGGCCACGTCAAAAGGCAGGAGTCCCTGCCCAGGTCTTGCACATCTACATCAGGGCCAGCCCATCCCTTCTCGTGCCCCATCCAGAACACCCGAGATGCGCTAGCAGAGCTTCCTCGCTGCCCCTCCATGAAACCACGCACGGTCTTCTCCAGCACCCAGCCTCCTGGCACTTTCATGGCTCTCCACACATAACTACTGAGGCATTTTCTGTGAAGTGAACCACATTTTGAACCTAAGACTTATTCCTGTATAACTTTAAATCAACTCAGTAGTTATTTACCTTAATTCAAGTGTTATATTAATTCTTCCAATGATGCCCTCTCAGTTGGAAATGGAGTGCTTTTGGTTGCTGTACTTAGTACGCCGCTAATTCTACTTGGCATTTTTAAAAAGGAATTTCAATTCCTATTGCTCGAGGAATTTCATTAGCTTATCTATAACTCATCAATGTAGTCACTTAGCACCGGATTTAGTTTTAGACTTAAAAGCTATCTTAATCCAGGCAACTCCCTTTGAAGAAAAACAGGAGCAGAAGGATCTGAAATAACACCTGGGGACCACCGATGCATGGGGACAAAAGAGCAGCCCTCCCCAGACGCTGGCACACCTTGAACCCCAGCTGAACCCCACACTTAAACGCAGGCAGGCTGGAGGCAGACAGCTCATCGCATCTGCCTGCGCTCCAGCCAGAGATCTACAGGCTTTCCTGGTCTGTATCGAGACGTCCAAGCAACTTCCCAGTGAGACTGCTTTGAGATAAGAAAAACCAAGAAGACAATTGCCCTGTCAGAGGTGACCTTGCAAGCAAGTACACAATATGGCAAAAGTCAATCTGGAACTCAGAAAAAAGAAAAACGTCCCATCTTCAAGGAGCTGTGAGCGTGCTTCTCGGCATGGTTCCTCTGCACCCTTGGGGGGCTGGGCACACTGCTATTGCCTGGGCTTCCTAAGGATGGAGTGGGACAGTAATTCTTGCTTTTACTGAGGAAAAAAGTGCCTCTGTTGTACGTACTGATCAGCACCAGGCAGTGGTGCTGTCTCTGGCACAGTACAGGTGCTGTATAGGACACAGAGGGAGGTATAGACATAGGGGCAAATCCAGAGACAACATCAGATCTGGCAATCATTCAAACTCCTTCATTGTTGTTTTAGAGCTCTCCTGTTTTTCAGAAGTGGGTATCAATTTTTTTTTTTTCACTTAACTATGCTTGCATTTTGCTGCAACACATTTCTTATGGCACTTGCACTGTTTTTTTCCGTGAATTTTTTTGGCACACATGTTTATTGCACCTACATTAACTGCAAGCAGACATTTAGAGCTACAAACCGAGATGCTGGTGCCAAACAATCCAGCCTTTATAGCTATTGAACTCTACTTTAAAACCTCTGAAAAGCTGATCTCAGTAATAAGCCCTCCCTTTCCAATAAGAAATCCCTCAAAACCTGCAGACGGTTTTCACTCTGTTATTTTGCCTTTCAGCAATTTCATCCTTCCCTTGGAATTAATTATCTGACATAAACATTATTTAATTGCTTTAGCACAAGGCTGTTTTCAAAGGAACTTCCCTACACCTTCACATTTTCAAGAACAGGCCTTTTCTAACAGAATCATGAATGTGTCCCAGAAAACAAAAAATGCAAACGTCAATGTCTTGGTATTTATGTCAAACCCTGCCCCAGCTGTTGGGAATTTCTGCCTTAGCAGCAGCTCAGTCTGCTTGTCCGGGGCACAGCCAGCACCACATGACAGCTCACACAGCCACTGGAAAGGTGCTTCTTCCAGGGATTATTCTGAAGCACCTGAGGTACATTGCCACAAGAGTTACAGAGAGATGCTGGGTGGTACAGAGGAGTAAGGGTTCATCTCAGACTACAGCTCCCATCCCAGCTGCACTGGCAATGACACAGAGCAGGTATGTAGCAGTGCCCAGCTCCACGTGGCACTTTCCATCGGGGCCTCCCAAAGCACTTTGTAAGAGGGGTCTGCTGCAATTTTCCTCTTTATAGAGCAGGAACCTGAAACATGGCAATAAAGTGGTTTGCTCTGCTGACAGGGGACTGGCAAACAAGGCAACGAAGCTGCAGTCCAGGGCTCACCTATAACACAGGGGAGTATGCAATGGAAACCAAGGTATCTTGCCGAAAAGCCCACAGGACTCCCTGAGAGATAAAGAGGTAAGTAACCCAATGGCAGGCTCTACATCCACACTCAGCAAGGCAGCGAGACCACAGGATTCAGCAGTAAGTACGAATACAGAGGGGAATGGGCTCCCAAATGGCTGCTGGAAGGGGATCGTGTAGCTAATGTACCAGAATCCCAAGCTGCAAAGCTGCTAAGGGTAAAGTTAAAGGAGTGATGCTAAAGATGGCAGGGTTGAAGCATGATTTACACTTTAATAAGCTGGAGATAATTGTGACACCATTAGGACTGAGCTGTAGATGTGCCACAATTATAGCCTAACTAGCCTACAGTCAATGTACCTGCACTATAAATTGCACGGGAACTCAAAAGAAAAAGGATCAGAAAGCATGATGTAGGTGAATACTTTTATTTTCAGAACCTTGTAAGTTTGACTTTAAAATTCAGCCAATTTCCTGCCACAGATCATCAAATAAAGGGTGGGGAGGACATGCCTGCATTATCTTGTCAGGGACCTTTTGATGCAGATGTGAGGTGGAGCAGCATTTTTTTGCATGGCTTTTTTTATGACACGGTCATTTCAAACACATCCCCTGGCTGAGGGTGGATGTTACATTCCTGACTGCAGGTCTTGTGCAGGCCAAGGACTCCCAGAGAAGCACAGAAAGCACGTACGTGTCCTTTGCCACCAGGAAAGCATCTGCGTTTGTGACTTCATGCCATAAATTGTTTGCAAAACAACTCCCTGCAACATGCCCAAAGCTATTATCCTTAGTATTTTTGCATATCTCTTTACATTTCTACCTTAAGGCCAAGGTGAACCCTGGGCAAATCCAGACCCTTCCTCCAGATCCTGTGGTCTGCTCCAAACAGAACAAACAAGTGTCCACACCAATGTATTAAGCATCTGTCAAAAAACCCCGTAATTATATTACTATTGTTTCCTAGTCCCAAAACCACATAATCCCTCATACCCTACAACACACTTGTTTCACACTAGACTCAACAGTCTGTCCCGGTACAGAAATTATCTTTAGTACTGAGACCATGAAGTTCTGAACCAGTAAAGCACCAAGCTGGAGCTGCTGCAGGGGCTACACACCCTGATGACTGCTGGACTTGGAGAGCCCCCCTGCACTGCTTCACTCATGGGATGCAAGTTCATCCCGTGTCCTTTCTCCCCAACCTCATGAGGCTTCAGACAAGCCATCTGAAGCTGTGCTGAATTTTAGCAAGTCGGCAGCATCCCGGGCAGCAGTGCTGTGGTGGGAAGAGCCCATATAGGTGAGACTGCACTTATCTAACTATAGTAAGTTGCCTGGTGAGTCTAAGACACTTCCTTTGTGGTTAACTCTGCCACAATCCTGCCATCACCTACAGACACAGAGAACAGTTCAAATACATTAGCTTTTCTTCTCAGAGTGATGGGGGACTTGACTCCATATCAAACAACACTGGCTCGCCAGGAAATCAAATTTTACTCACACACATTTACTGAAAAAAAATGAAAACGTCTCAAAAGGACTTTTCATAAAACACTTACTTGCCACTTGAAAAACTTACTCCTTAAGTACTACATTCCAGACATCTCCATAGCTATCTGCATATGTATCAAGGCTGTAGGGTTGTGGGTTTGGGTTGTTTTTTTTTGTTAACACTAGCATTTCCTAGAGAGTGGAAGGGAAGGGACCATTTCTCCTAAAGGTCTTTTCTCTTGGCATTGTCATCCCGTCACGCAAGCACTTTTCTGAAATACTTTGTAGTGTAAACAAAACAATGGGAAACAAGTAAAATCCCCAATCCACTATTATTTTTTTAAGTCCGTTTTCCACTGGATTACTGTAAAACTGCTAAGCTTTTTTTTTACTTCTGTAGCATAAGCAACAGCCTGCTACAGCAACTGTTCCCCACTCTGAAAAGTCCACGCTAGCTTGCTCCCTGGAGTCAGATGCAAAGCAGGACCTGAGGAACAGCCTGACAAGTTAACATGGTAATAGTTTTTCCGTGGGCGCACAATGAGCACACTTATTACAGCAGAAATTCAATGCGAATTCAGAAATTCAATGATGCTGCAGGAGAGCTCAGCAAATGGACCAACAGGCCAATGGTTTCATGATTCCTCACGTTTCAGGCTCCTGCGGTATTAAAGTGGTACCTTAGGTATGTCCTGAATTGCAGTGAGGGCAGGGCTGCACCTGGCAAGGCAAACCCGCTGTGCCACTGCCATGTGTGGCAGATCGCACGCAGGGAGCTATGCAATTACAGATTTTCATCTATAATTTCCGTGGTTTGTTTAATATCATTCCACCTGCAAGAAAGTGAAGTGAGAGGAGGCACAAGCAGATGGGAATGAGGTGGCACACAGACCCCCCTTTCCCATGGTGCGCTACATGTACTGCCTGATTAAAACAAGAGCCAAAACAGCAGATACTTAATATTTGCAAACACTTCTTGGGTAATTAGATCACAAATTCAACCTTTACTTTGGTTATTATGGCTCCTTTCCCAAGGTGAGGCTATTACCAACAATGCTTACCACAGCTCCTATCTCCCTCTATGGATCAAGTTTCCCACTTTTTAGTAAAAGTCAGGAACAGCTTCATGGCATTTGGTTCTTGGTGATGGCATCTAATCGAAGACATGTGCGGTTAGCGCCACAGCCCAAGATTACCAGGATGTTCCACTACATCAAAAAACATTTTACCACCTCCAGAAACTGCCTGAAGACCTACTGCTACGGAAAGCTCCTGAAAACCAAGGCATGCCCTAGTCACGCATCTTACTGTATTTTCCACGTTGCAACTTTGCACAGCGTAGGTTTCCACTCCATGAAGAAGTGTGTGGGCAGAGCAGGCTGAGCACTGCAGTTTGGAGGCACTACACAAGAGGGAACCTGCCTGGACACCAGCACTGCAGCCCCAGCTTTTTTTAACTCACACAGGCAGGGCTGTAAGCTCAGGAGTTAAAAAGGGTAGGAGAAACTATACAGAACAGATACCTTCCTCACATTTTTTAATGGTTATTTTTGCAATGTCAAATCTTGTGAAGTAGTTGGATTTTTTTAAAAAAATGATTTAAACTCAACTACATGCATGTACACATGGTAAATTCATTGATTTCATCAAAGCAGTTACTCCAGATTTCAGAGCTCAGCCTAGATAAGAATCCAGATGCACACATACATACGTATCAGTTAGGAAAAGAGTTGCACATAAGCATCCTGTCAAAGCATGGAAGAAATACTGCCCTGTTCAGGGGCTGCTAATGCAACAAAAGGGATATCTCAAAACTATACTGAGACCAGAAAATGCACTTGGCTTTGACATTTCACCCAGAAGGCTCTTTCTGGGCTGCAAACCTCCTTGATTTACAGCACTTATTTAAGACAACTCCCCTTCCCTCCATAAAAACTAACCCTCACTTTCAAGCTGCTCTGAGGCAAGTTTAACCCTTGTGTGCATGACTTAAACTAAGTGCATACTCTGCTGCCGCTGCTGCCCTTCAGAGAGTGGGGAGTGCAGCTTCGAGAAAGATCGTGTCTGTTGCCAGGTCCAAACGCTGAACACAAACATTTGATTCTTTCAGTTTTATAGTTCCCCACAAGCTTCCTAGCCCTAGTCCCACACATACGTTACCTGGCACAACATGCTTTTCGTGCTCCCAGTCCAAGATGCTCCAGCTCTGCAGCCTGAGCTGAGGAAACACACTGAGAGGAAGAGCCAAAATCAGCTGAAATGCAGCTTGCAGGCAGGGCTGTTGCTGCAGAGGAAAAAGGCAGTTCATCCCAGTTAAAGCCATCGTCTCTGCTCACACTTCTCTAATGGGGAGTAATTGATTGCAAAAAGCGCGCTTGGCGTGCCACGCGGGCTGCTCCTGCCTCACTACACAGCAGTCCGATGTGGAAGAGACCGCTGACAAAAACAAGCATGGCCAGGGTGTCTCCTTCTGCCCTAAAAAGCACTCTCAGGCACGGAGCTCCAGCGATGAGCAGTGCTGGCAGGGTAGCAAAGACGCTGTTCTGTGAAAAATGTCAAGATTTCCAAGGCTGGAGCTGTTTTGGGCCAGGATAAAATCTGGACTTTTAAAAACCGTTTTCATCTGGAAAAACAGTGTATTTGTATGTGCATGTTAGTTTGCACCCAGGTCACCCAGAACAACTCAGAAGTCAGGGCACTCTCTGCAACCTGGATTACCCAGATTCAAACTGCTGCGCCGGGTCAGGCCAAGAGTTGGGGGTGCAGTAAGTGAGTGCACTTGTAGGGCTAGGAGTTTGGGGTCCCCAAAATTCTCCAGCCAACAAAGCCCAGGTGCTGATCTGGAATAATCACTCTCCACTGGTCCGAATGTATTCAAGAAATTTTGAGAAGTTTACTTTGTACTGCCAAGCTTATTGCTGGGTCAAGTTTTTCTCTTGCAGATGGTACAAGGCTAGCCTAAATTCAGCAAGGTACAGGCTGGCTAATTTGACAGGAGTGCAAGTATGGGCCTAGATCAGGCCTGGATCAAACTGCCACCACCGAGTGATCCAGCAGGGTGTAGATCCAGCACTAATGCTGGTGTGTGGCAGATGGACCTTGGTGTCCCAACTCTCAGATAAGCATCTCCCCCAAAGAGGCAATTCTGGGCTACATCCATCCAACTGTCCATTTCTGTTGTCCATGTCCTTTTGACTGTGAACCTCATCTTCGGTTGGAGAAGTCTTTTGTTTGCAACCTTTTTATCTAAAGTTTCACTGCAGTCAGTACACCTTGGCAAAAAGTTTTGGGTTAACTAAAATGTCGTATTTTCCATGGGAAAATGTCGTTATTAAAACTTTCTCAACAAATCAGGACTACAGAGGAAAAACCTGTTGGAACAGTCATGTCTTTGGACTAAATGTCCAAAGGCAAGGAGGATGCGGGAGGTGACTCTGCATTCACTATGCATCTCTGCTTCTTCACCAGCACTAAGTTTTGAGGACAAAGAGAAAAGGGTTCTTTAAATTTCCTGTCTCCCAGTAATGATGACATGGAATTAATATCTTTTTTTTTCTTGGTTACTAGAGGTTTTAAAAGACTTTAGGACCACCATCAAGGTATAATATTTAGCATACAAAATAAATCCCATTGGAAAAAAAAAACAAGCCTCACAGCTCAGAAATATCAGCATGACAACCAACTAACTGGCAGCGTACATAACCTGCTACTGAGTCTGCTGAATAAAATGTCAAATTTTCACCAGAATTAAGAGGCCTTTTCCTGGAATAAGGTCTGCAAGTCATAATACAAAGACACAGAGAACCATAAACACTGGCAGAATACATCTAATTTGGAAAGGTACCTTATGAGTTACTGTTAGACTTTGTCCTTGGCTCTAAATTAAAAGCTATGCAGGCCTATATTAGAGACACTTAGACATGATCGGCTAAGTCATCAAAATGATTTACCTCCACTAGCAATGTGGTCCTCTAGTCAGAACATGATGTAATTAGAGAAAATGCAGGAACTCTTATTTTCCTTATTAGAGAGAAAATATGGACTAGAAATGAATGATTTCGCTAACCTTTGAATGGCTATTTAACATTTGGACACATTTCCCTTCCCTTCCTTCCAATAAGTCACGTGATAAACAAATTCACTTCATCACAGTGTTTGAGTCCGAGATTTCACTTCCAACAGATGCCTATCTGAAATATTTACAGGTAATACAGAAACTTTTCAGGCTTTGATTACTATATACATTATGGAAAGCAAACATTTTATAAATGAAAAATCTATTCCATGGGGATTCCACAGAAATTTCCCTAAATCTTACATACTCTACTGGGGAAGGGTCTGTATGCTACAGTTTTAATTAAAATACTGTAGTAACTTCTGGAATTCTATAGTAGGGACATAATTTCCCATTAAATTCCATTTCAAGTCTCCAAAAACTTCATCTAAGAAATTATTTTCTATTAAATTTCACAAGGCATCTTCTTGAGGGCACCATATTCCCTTGTAAATAAGAATTCCTTTTAATCAACATGACCAAGTAGATTATTTCCACAAGATGACATTAACTTAATTTATTACTATTTTTTCAAAGCAATATCCTTATATATCTGTATGATTTTCAAGAGCAGAATAAATGCGTTTGAAGGTTTTCCTTTAACCTAATATATCACACCGAAACAAAAAATCTTTCCAGTATGGCCATTAATGCTCATACTCCACACAAATTTAGCTTTTTCCTGAATCGATTGTACATGGCCAAAACGCAACATGCTTCTCAAAAGCATGTTTTAAATTTAGTTAAAATAACGCAAGACTGCAGTCTAGACCAAACGCGCCATGAGCTAATCTTTTTCAGCTTTGCACAATCATTTCAGCTTTTATTCCTACGTCTTTACTGCCTTTTGCCAAAATATCTGGCACTAGCATCTCAGCATTTCTTGCCTGCATTAACAGAGGATGGCTGCTTTGATTTCTCCTTAATGTGTTTAATAAGGGTGGGCAAGCCTTCAAAAGCTAGGAACTTACGTTTGGATACGCATCTGAAGGGTAGCTGCTTGCAGCATTTAGCCTTTCTACAAGCAGTTAATTCTCATTAATTAATGAGAAATCTCTCTGTCTGCTTCCGAAGGGCAGAGTGGAGTTATTATCCCTATTTAATAGATTGGGAAGCAGAACCGGCATTGCTTGCCTCAGCTGAGGTCCCAACCTCCTCGCCTCCAGCCACGAGCCATTTTGCAGACCGCTGCTTGAATCGACGCCCTGGAGCAGGGACAGGCATCTCTCAGGGTAAAGAGGGACCAGGCTGGGGCTGGGGTCTGGCCCACTGCCACCACATAATGCCCTCCCTGTCCCCTAAGGCTGAATTACAGGGAATATAATCCAGTTTCCTCCTTCTGAACTTGGCTGCTCCATAGCCCTTGCAAGAACATCAGCAATAGAGTAAGGCATTGAAATAATATTTTTTTTAAGTAACTGGAATTGGATCCCATATCCAAATCCCAAACGAATTGTGGATTTAACTTGAAAGCAGGCAAAAAGCCTAATTGTGTTGCTGAACTGAGATCACGCAGCAGATAAACTGGCTCCAGGGAGTCAATGGGACTTCCACTGCTGACTTCGCTGGGGTCAGGATTTGACTCCAACTGAAAAGAGAAGCTTCTTCTGTAAATCAGATGATCCCTTATGGGATCTGATCTAATACTGAAGGAATTCTCAATAGGTAAAAACAGGAATTCAGCTCCTGGTGAACTTGTAGCTTCAAATAACATTAAAGAAAGGGGTGGCAAAGGAAACTGAAAATACATCACCACCCCGTTACACAACTGGTCTTTAAGAAAATGAGGATAATGCGGAGAGCATAACACGCTCCCAGAAGAAAGAAGCACCAGTAAGGCCCATCCTCAAGTGGCTGCCTTGTAAGCAAAGGGGACTTCTGCTCAGGGGTATTCAGGTTCATAAAAATTACAGATGATTCCACTACCTACCAGGTTTTGTTTTTTTTTTTTCCAAATACAAAAGTTAATAACGTATGGAATTACACTAATTGGAATGAATGCATTAGGACAAAGAATCAAAAACATGCTCTCTGAAAAGGCAAAAATTCATATGGTCCCTCCTTTGGTAGAGCATGGGGAAAGCTTTAACATGATGCGTTAAGTTCCTGAAAAATACAAGCGCACTTTTTTCTGGATGCTGGCTTTCTTTCAGATTTTGAGACAGAAGGTGAAGCAAATGCCATCCTGTATATAGCAGTGATCTCATCTTCTAGTATTGACAATTAGGGTTGCAACATCAACTCTTGATATAGTGAGGAGCTGGTGAAAAAAAATGACAGCACCCGTAATTGCCTGTGCTGGAAAGACTAACTGTGCACTCTGCAACCCACTCATTGCAATACCCACCATGAATGAGTTGCCATAAAAACAGCGCTGGTACCACTGGATTGCCTACTGCTTTCAGCAAATTGGAAAATAAGCCATATAGCAATGTTTTGGTTGATTTGTTTGGTTCATATGAGGTTGTGCAAACAGCTTAAGTTGTCCAGCTACGACACAGCAGCCCAGTCAGGAGCCACTGCTGTCAGGGTAGCACTGAAAGATGAGGAAAATGCAGAAATTGCTCTGGTAGGAAAGGTCCGACCCCATGAGGTGAGAGTAAACCAAGCTCTGCTGGTACGTCAGTAGGGCAGGCAGCTCCTGGATGGCCCAAGAGTCTGCACTGCCTCTCCAGGTTCTGCGTGGTGAAGGGCAACGCAGAGGAAGAGCTAGTGCTCCTGTTTAAGAGCTAGTGCTCCTGTTTAAGTACAGACAATTGCTCACGGCTCAGAATAACTGGATGCACATAGTTGTTCTGGATTTTCAAATAACTAGGCTGTCTGTGGTGTTCTGAGCAGCATTAGCAGATATGCAGTAAGCATAATTACATCTACATTTTGAAGAGGGAAAAACCCGCAGTGGTTTAAGTCTTTCACTGATCCAGCTATTTATAGCGATGCCTCTTTGGAAAACTGTGGCCTATAGAGTTGTATCCTGTCCACCACTCCCAAGACACGTATTTCACAGTCCTAGCCCTCCTGAAAACAAGTTTTCCCCTCTTAAGGATAAGAAAAGAAAAAAATTAAAAGTTGAAACACAATAAATTGTTTCCTATGAAATTTTTCAGGCTAAAGTAATGCTATTATTAAAAATTCCTGATTTAAACAAACAAGTGCCTGTAACCCTCAAATGAAAACTAAATACAAGAAATATTTTCTCCAAATATTTCTGTTTTGCTAAAGCCAATTAAGAAAACATTCAACCATTTTGACTTAGCTTATATCCTTCTCCCCCAAGGCACAGCTGCAGACAGAAGAGGAATTGTTCCAAATACCCATCAATCCCTAGAAGGCAAGGACCAGCCACATAATTAGACTTCAAGCAAAAGGCTTATTTCTTGTTCCTTTCTATTTACAACATCTTTTACATAAATCCTTGGTTCCTTACTTAACTTTTATTGAAAAGAAAATGCTTGACATTTTGCCCAGGCAACTACTGAGCAACACTGAATTAGGACTTCAGGCTGTGACACACATACACAACTGTCACATCCATAAATATTAATAAAACGCTATTACTTGAAACAAGGGTAGAAAAGCACCTCCCAGCTTAAGCCCAAAAACATACATCACTGAGTTCTCTCCATCTGATTGAGGACTTTTGTCTAAATAAAGCTGAACGACAACCTCTGACTTGCTAACCGAGTTTTAGAGAAGGAATGGCAAAGGATGAGAAAAGCCCTTTTCAAGATGTAACATAAGAAAACTGCTAAAAGCTGTTCTAAATAAAGAATGCGAGCCCTTCCTAAAGTCATCATCATTAACCTGCCAGGCTCCCAAGGGAAAAAAACACACCAACCCACATTATTTTTGTTCTGCCATAGTCATGAATGTCCGCAGAAGTCTCCCTCACCACTCACGCCATTTTGCACCTGGAGGAGTTAAGGGAGCTCATTTCTTGGCAACTCGGAGCCAGAAGCTCAGCTCTCTCCAGATCCTTTGGCTGGAAACTGCCCATCTCTCCCGCAAACTGCCAGGGTTTGCCTTCCCTTTTAATGCCAGCTGCCTGTCAGCCTGGGGTAAGAGCAAAAATCAAAACATTGCAAAGCAGGACATGAGTGATCTGAGCAAAGTATGAGATCCAGGGACTCTGACACAGACTTACTCCGGAGAAATCATTTAATCCTTCTGCCTCAGTTTTCGTGCCTGAAAAAAAGCAGCAACTATCAATTACCTACTTTGTAGGTCATATATTTGCAAAGCCCTCAGGGAGATGAAAAGCATTATACAAACTATATGCACACATGTTAACGCTGATTAATTTTCTATGCACAAATGCATCCTTTTTTCTTCTTCATTGCCCCTCCTCTCATTATATCAGCAGTCTCATCTGGAGGAGGACGAGGAACTGCTGATGGCTGAAGTATTTTCCACAGTTGTTCTTTTGAGATTCAGAAATGCAACCACTCAACACAGCCCTGTGTGCAGCTGACTGTTTCCTTAATAGCTTTGCGCTTTCATGTGTTCCCTCATTTTCTGTTACATGAATTTAAAGCAATCTGATTTCCAAGCTAATTTAAAATTATGCAAGATCCATTAGTTGAGGGTATCGTTTCCAAAATAACTCTGAGGGACACTTTCACTCACTATACACTTTCAGGTATACTCTCAGCAAACAAAAGCAGGGCTAGTGATGTGAATAAAGTCAGCAGGACTTGACCCTAAAAGCAAGTCAGTATATAGCAGAGCACAGAGATATAGCCTAACTGCATAAGAAGCTTGTAATAAATGCAACAGCTCCTACACAGCCTGAGTTTTACACCAATGAGCAGCCCTTTTGTGACAGTGCTTATACAAATGATGATCAGAATATGCATACAGCTTTGCAAAAGACCATCTATAAGCGTTTTTCTCAGGATTTTTGGATTTACATTTTCTGAGCAACACAATTTAAACATTTTGCGGAATAAAACTATTGTTTCAGTTATGACAAAGTAATCCAGAGTGAGACTGAGGACTTGTGCTTTGTCAACAGCTGCACAATGGCAGTTCCCATCAGAGGTAACAGATGCTGACCCTCTGCACCTGAGGGTAGAATTGGGCTTTCTGACTTGCAGCATCCAAGAACAACCATTTATGCTTATGGCTGGAACAAACTGCCTTGGCACAGGTTGCCCAGAGAGGTTGCGGAGTCTCCCTCCTCAGAGATACGCAAAAGCTGTCTGTACATGGTCCCAGGCAACTAGCCGTGGGTAGCCCTTCTTGAGCAGGGGGTTTGGACCAGATGATCTCCAGAGGTCCTTTCCAACCTCGACCATCCTGTGACTCTGTGAAATGGGCAATGGCCTGGTGCATCTTGGATGAATGTACTCTGACTGCCACTGCAGCCTCTGGTCAGGATACTGTGGAGATGTCAGAAATAACACCTCAAAGTTGTCCTTGAGTAAATGCAATCGGAAGCACCCAGACTGCTGAAGTGACAATTGTTAGAGGCTGGAAGCTGAGGGAAATCCCAGGGCAGAGGCTGAGGGATGGAAAAGTTGCTGGATTTTCCTCATGCTCTTCAACAACCTGCAAATCCTCCACTCTTAGATGTGTATGCCAGTCAACAGCTTACAGGCAGGGTCATGCACATATTCCACAACTGAAGCCAGCAGCCTTTTAAGGCAGCAATAGTCACCTTTGTTTTCACTGACCACTTAATGTAGTTGGAAAGCTGAGCAATACCACAATAAAACTATGAGAAGTTAACTTTTCAGCTGCTGTCCTTAAGGTAAGACATTGGACAATTTAAGTTGATAATGCTACCAAGAAAAAGAGTCTTGGAGGACAATCCTCAAGAAACACCACCTCATATCTCTGTATTGAGCTGTTTTCAAGCACACAAAAAAAATCTGTGTTAAAAAAAAAAAAAAAGAAAGGATTTTTGGGTAGCTTTGCTCTGGCCAAGTAATTGTGCTCTCAACCGACTATAAAATCTCTCATGCTATCACGCCAAAACTCAAAGGCAGAGAACACACTGACTAGCAATATAATGTTTGAAGTACTGTAAAAGGGAAGAAGCAATCATGCCTGCTTTTAGAAAATGGGATGGTGGTCTCATTAGAAAGGAATTCAATTGCAATAATTACCTCGGCATGTAAAGGACTCGCTCTGCCACCACAAATCCCACCTTGAAGAAGAGGTTGCTGGCTGGGATGAATGGGAAAACCAGGAACAACAAGCCAACCAAAACTTCTTTGTGTTCCAGTTTCTGCAATAACACAAAATTAAACAAATATCAACTAAAAAAATCCAACTTAATTCACCACTAACTTTCCCCTTTCCTTTTGAGATTCTTATTCATTAAAAAAACCATTTGATATGTTTTCCATTTAAAAGAAATTATTCCAAGACACTGTTCTTCCATATTTATGCACTGTTTGTGCTTCTGATATGCCCAGAAAGTGCACAAACACTAACCACAGTGTGTATTATTACCCTTGGTATCTTTTCCAAGGTCAGCTCTATTGTATGCAGCTCTCTTGAGATTACATAGGTAGTACTTAAGATACACCCCATATTGGTAATATGTTAAGTATAGAACAGTGTGAATGTATACATTAGCATGTCTACCACAGTATAGCTGTATGTACATACACAAACGCATATCACATACACACAGACTGCTGTGTTCAATCCTAAATGTTTATAACAGAAAAAGCTCTTCAGTCAGTCACATTTTGTGTAAAGAAAACTACCCCCAAATGGCACATTAATGCAGTCATTTTATCCCTTTCGAGAAAATATCTAAACTTGAAATGATACTTTCGCACACAAGGCCTCCATACTCATACAGAGTTGGAAATTTGAGACATGCTATATGTTAAAATTAATGTCTTTCACTTGAGCTCACTTTAATGTTGGCTCACTTTTTGAGGAGGAATCAAATTGCCACATGCAATTCAAAACAACTGTGATCTGCACAGCCAACACAAGCATCTCGGGATGCCATGATCAGCAGCAGCTGCTGTTCCTGCCAGGGAGAGACCCAAGCCTCCCTGGGAAAGCTGAGTTTCAGATTTAGCTCCACCCCAAGAGGGTGAATTAGCTCATGCTTTCTGTTGATGATCTCAAAGAATGACATCAAGCTAACAGAAGTGTAGCATTAGGTCTGTTAAATCCCCCAGGCAGATATCTGTGCTCTCCTGCCTGCAATATTGCTGCCTCTGCAGCACCCTTCTGCAGCCATTGGGAGAAGCTTTGTCATGCTTAGAAACAGATGCAACCAGAATCACTTAATGGTTGCAGCACTTTCTAATTGTTGTGGGTAATTTCTCAACTTTGGAGAGCAAACTGACTTCTCTTTACCGGAGGGATCTAAGTTTAGAAATGTTGAACAAGATTTTTGAGTAGAGGAACTGAGCCCAATCAATGACGCAGGGCCAAGCAGTGCAACCTGTCTTGCTTCAGCACAGCTACAGACTGCGACAGCAGTTACCACCAGCCTAGTCAGTGACTGAAATTCAGAAGTCTCAGTATTAAAATATATTTATTCTGTTCTGTGGGTAAGACAATGAACATTTTCTATGGGTACCAAACGCAAGGGTACATGTCAGGAGGCTCTGATGTTGCTTCAGAGGAGCTGAACAACAGGTTCACAAAAAAATGCACCGGCTTCCCCGGCTCAAAGAGGAAACATGATGCAGAGAGGGGAGCAGAATTCACATCTCCAGACTTCCTTATCAGTACCTGCTTTAAACAGCACCACAACTACCTGCTTCTATTACCCACTTTTTCAGTGTCTTGGAATCACAGTTACTAGTGCCTTCTTGCAGTCACAACAGCACCTAAAATACATTATTCCCAGAGCTGAAGCTGGCACCAATCCATAAAGCTGATGAGCAGAGGTGCCCAGTAATGGTCATTTTGGCTTGTAATTACAATAGAAAATTGAATAGGAAAAAAAAAGGATTAAAAATTATTTCTCAACTCTGAATGCAAATTACCAGTCCTAGCTCAACTCCAGCTTCCCTCCCACCCAGCTGTGGACATATACTCCATTCGTCTCCTGCCGTTTGACACTCCTTTCTCACCTTGTCTGGCCTAATTATGGTGCCCATTTGCTGCCACCACTCTACCCCAGGGGTTTAACAACAAAGACCTGGAGGAACAAAGGTATGTTGGGCCAAAGGGAATGCACTGCTAATGCATAAAATGTTCTCTGTACCCAGGATACACTCTTGCTTTCAAATGAACCAGCTATCAAATATTTCTTCACTTGTTGTTCGCTAAATCAATAATTGGGAAAGCAACCTCTAGTTAATACCTCTAGGAAGGACACAGTGTTACTCTAGGCTGCAGCACTGCAGATAAGCAAAGGAAATTGAATGCTGGAGAAAGACAAATAAAACCTGTACATCAAATGGGAAAGAGGAAAATGTGGGAATTAGCTCAGCTGAAGGAGAAAATGGTATTATGGGCCCTTTCTGCCTCCACAACAAGTCACGGCTCTAGACTAACGCCATTGAGGGCTGCCAGCTCAGTCCCTTGGGCAGGGCTCAGAGACGGGAGCCCAGCACTCACGAACCAGCCTCACAGAGCAGTACAGTACTCCGTGGTGCTACTTATTTCTGAAATGAGAAACATTTCGCAGTTCCCTTCTCAAAGCATTTGGTTCAGGCAGAGGCTTTTGTGAAGAGCTGGTCCTTGAAGGCCAAGCTTCGGCTGATTTTGTGCTATGCGTGGTCCTGCCAGCAAGCCAGCAGGTCAAACTGCTGAGCTCGTGTTGTGGTCACTCCAGAGCTCAGTTTGGGTTTCTTTCCTCTACCCAGCCATTAACTTTCCCAAAATTTGTACAGGCACTTCGTGTATTTGACACCTTGGCGCTGCGGCTGGGTCCTGTCCAGGAGGAGAGGCTGGGGAGAGCCCCTGGGCAGGAAGAACAGGTGGGGTCGCTGGTCATCTGAAACTCATCTGTGGCCATTAACGAGACTGTCTGGATGTAGCCTCTGGCACAAGAAATTCCTAAATCATTGGCTGCTCGTAGTTCAGAATTTATACTGGAGGAAAAAGCTACCTTATTCACAGCCAGATCTTATTTCTAAATAGTTTCTACTGACCAGTTAGATACTGAGCAAAACCAGCCTTTGCCCTGACCCAAGAGCTGTACGTTCTTCTATCCCAACCTTGCAAGGGCTGCAGGCACAGCAGAGCTATCTGTCCCTGCCTTCCCAGCAAGGGCTAACATCTGCTCAGAGAAAACAGAAAAAAAGGACAGAAATGCAACCATGATGTGTTGAAAGGACTGTGTGTACCACAGGTGATAATGTTAGACAGCTGAAGGCTACCAGCACAAGTCTCATAGGACACCATATTCTCCTTTACCTTTTTCCCTATCAAAATCTACTTAGCAGATTCACCTTTTATTCCCTATTCCCCTGGAGGGGCTGATAGATTTATCAATGAGTAGACAAGCAGGATAGAACAGCACAAGAACATCAGGGACCGGTACTGTAGGGCTGCAGGAACAGAAGGCAGTAGCATCTTCCATCCAACACAAGCCATAGGAGATGCCCTCCACATGTTTTTTAAATAAAAAAAACCCAACCTGTAGCTTGTTACATTTTTCGGAGAGGAGGGGGAAGAAAAAATAAATATTGGGACCATTTATTTAGCTTAACCACTTTGGTCATATGAGCCCACTTAAGAGGCAGTGGAGCTAAAGGTGGCAGAACAAGCATCTTCCAGGTGCTGGAGCAGTAGTAAAAGCTTTTTAAAGAGTAGTAGGCAATTTTGTTTGTCTTCTTTTTTTCCTTAAAATAAAAAAGGTAGGACTAGAAATTATAGATCACTTCATTCCTTTTACATAGAGACATCTCCTTTCCTCTTAAAAGATGAGTGCTTCCTTTTGGAAAACATAAAACTTATTTTCCTATCTGTCACAGAGGTCTCTGGGGAAAAAAAAACACCTTTGAAATAACTTTATAATGATTCCTTTTGTTAAAGACAAGCCAACTTCAAATCAAAATAACATTCCTTATAGCAGATAGTTTGATGGGGGTTTTCAAATTCACATCTACCTCTAATTACAATTAGGCCTTCATTATACTGTAACAAAGAAAAAAAAAAAAAAAAGCCAAAAGCAAAACAAACCAAAAACCAAACCAAAAACCAATAAAGAACAATTTTTTTGACCTGCTATTTTTCATAGACTTATCAAAGAACTAAAGAACACCACTTCTTCTCCCACAGGCAAGGCAAAAAATTGTCATACTATCTCAAACAAAATAGCAAAGAATCACTCCAAGGCCAAAACTATCAACACAGCCATCAATCTCAAAAATTGCTTCCTTGGCAATTTGGGGGAAAAGGAAGAAAGTCTTGAGTTTACAACTGAGATCGATCTTCCTGTATTACATATAAGACATATTCCTGAGCCACAAATAAGTATTTGCTGACTACTGTTAAATCACAAGCCTTCTACAAGCCAAAGCCCACAAAGTACGAGTGCAGGAGGTACGCAAATTACTTTGACATATCTGTCAAACTACGGACTTGCATAAGCCCACTGTAAATTCCCCATCTTTCCCATTGAGAAAGCATTGTCTGAGGTGCCAGATCCATTAAGTCTCACACTGTGATGGCAGGACTTATGTTCACATTCCCTGGCACCTCCAAGGGCTGAGGCATTGGAAAGTGGAGCGGTGAGGACAACCGTCCTCCTGGCTGACAAAGTTGCACTTTGGGGAAGGTAGCACCTGGGCAAACAAGTCCAAAGAAAATTGGTTCTGTTCTACCTTGGAATGTTTCTGAAGGTGTTTATAACGTTCTTGCCTCTTTGATGGGAAGGTGGCAATCAAATCGGGTTTACTTTCTTCCTCTAACAGTTTATTTTGAGAATGAGGCAAGTGTCACCTCTCCACCGTTTAGAGCCAAAAGCTCCATGCAGTAAAGACTTCCTTCCTACCAAAACCGTAAATCACCCTCTGCCAGCGAGCTCTGGACGGTCCATTGCAGGCAGTAAGATGTTATGCTTGGAACATCTGACTGCAAGCGCAGAAAAGCTGGTATCCAGGAAAGCTGGTAGTGCATGGCTGCGTAAAAGCAATGAATGCTATTACACATTTTCAAATGCTTGTAGGCCTAGGAGGTAAGTGTATTATCCAACAAAAGAGTCACAGATATTCAAAGCAGCGACATGACTGTCTGTAGACCGCAGACAAAGGGTTACACTTCTTCAGTTTGTTCCTAACATCCATTTGTGCAAGCCCTTAGTGCAGACTGCACAGAAACTTAATTGACGTATTCCTGTTGTACCAGTCACTCATGAAGCCACAAGCCACTTGGCAACATGACTCCTCACTGGCCTGCACCAAACCACTGGCAGCATCTCACCTGACAAGAGGGCAGAATCTGCAAACATCTACTCTCGTACTTCCAACACACACACTGTTAAAGATAAAAAGGACAGTGTAGAAGCATGTCAAATTCACTCTGCGTTCATGCATAAGGTGATAAAAAGCAAACTTAAGCTAATTAGAAATCAACCCTAGGGATTCATTCCTTCACAGGAAAAAAATCTGTTGATGTAAAGCTCACAGAAGCAAGCACTGGGTGCTCCCCATTCCCACCTCACTGGTGCAGGCACAGACAGGCCATGGCAGAGCTGTGCCATGCTCCATGTACCATCAGCATGGTCTCCTTTAGGTCACCAGTGGAAATCAGGATGGAACATATACATCTTTATCTTCTGTGGCCAAACAGGAGGGCACTGTGGAGCTGCGGCTCTTTCGCTCTGCTGCCTGTGCCACCACAACTGAACAAACGGTGCCAAAAGTCACGTGTCAACAGATGGTCTGAAAAACTCAAACATTTGGTAAGGAAAAGGTAACTGCCCAGCTTCAAATCTGGCTCAGACACCAGGCTTAATCAGCTTGCTCCTACAGAAAGAGCCACAAATTCTGTAATCACTACAATTTACCAGATTTATTCTTTCAACTCATCAAAAAAAAAAATCAGCATCTTCAGTAGCACCAGTTGCTTGAATGCAGGCTTAGCAATTCACTGTCTTCCTAAAATAGTTCAGTTTTCCTTGGTGATCATCTAGTTCTGACAAAATCACCCACAGTTACTACTCAGCAGAATTAAGAAAGTTTTATACTTCACAGATAATCTAAAGCCATGGAGATTTATTATACTACTTTGACAATCACTGCTCACTAACGGACACACTGATTCTATTTCCAGCATTTGGCAACAACAAAAACTACTTTCCAGTTCACCAGCAGCAGCACCTACTCAGGAACTGGTGTACAAGCAAACATGCACCGATCAGAAATTGAATCAAACCCCCTGAAAGTACCATTGGCTTCCTAACCTGGGATTATCTGAAGAGAAATCCTTGGAGCATATCTCAGACCACCCTAAGGAGATCATTCACTTTCCGTTCCCAGAAGAAAGCAAGTCCTGGCCTGTACCACTAGGTAAAACAACCTATTTTTCAGAATGATGAAAGTGCCTAGAACTCTCTTATATCAATGGGAACTGTGGATGCTCAAACGCTCTGGAAATCAGGCTCTCAATTATGGAATAAAAGCAGAAAGTAGTCCTTTCCCAATCCCATAACGCGCAGCAGGGCACAGAAGTGTATTTCACTGACATTTCACTTTTATTTTAGTATCTTAAAGTAAAATTTTGATATCTACTATTTTCTTTTTCCCTGTAGACCTCAGCTACCCATCCATTCACCTGTGTGTTTACGGTCTTTCTTATCCAGGTTTCTAAAATTCCCTGAAGATATAAACTCATTTTCCCAGTCCTTAATCTCTGCAGCCTCTAATTCTGCTTGATGAGCCGATTTGAGCAGGATGCAGGAGCACACATCTTTGAAACAGAAGTGGAACATTCCAAAAGGAAATAGGAAAGTCAAAAAATTGCTCCAGGAATTAGAAAAATGCTTTTGACCTTGAGGTGGTTTTTCCCTCTTCCCCTTCATTCTGTGACTGCAGGCTGCTTCAGTACATGGGGGAAAAAAAAACAAAAGGAAAAAAAAAAGAAAAGGTAAATTTAAACACGTGTACTGCTTGCGGCACATACCAGCATGGTCTTTGTAAAAGCAATTCCGTTCATGGTGAGTTTGCTCTTAAGAGGTACACGGAACAAGAGCACCCTAACCAAAAATCACACAATACTTTGGCACCCTAAGGTTTAACTAAGGCCAAGTAGCCACAGTGAGCATCATTATTTCCCCTAGCTGTAGATTCTTGGTTCTCATCCACCTACCCTCTCCTACTCACCCCTACTACTGTGCCACTCCAAAACCTTTCAGCTATGAGTGGGCCTTGAAATAGTAACTCAAATCAGAAGAAGAAAATGGTAGAAACAAAAAGAGTATCTTTGCAAATACAGTAATTCAGTGTTAACATGCTGAAAATGGCAGAGAACTACCTGCCCCTATGAAAATTGACCTACCTAGTGTGACAAACCCCTGCAGGAGTTAAGAGCCCATTTGGTGAGATGCTGAATATCTTCACGGTGAGTCAAATCAGAACTACTTCAACTATGGCTAAATTTACTCAGAGTACCACACCTCCAAACCTGTTACTTCAAACACCAAGAAAAAAAAATCTGACGCAAAGGTATTCTGATAGTTCTCGTGTTTGCTTTTTAATTCAGAATGGCAATCACATACAGACTGACGACGGTTTCTTCTTTCGCTCGAGTCTGTCGGCTGGCACAGCAAGCACCCCGGGAACGCTGTCGTGTTTCTTCCAGCCTCACCAGGGACCCGCAGCTGATCGGCTTGCAGCACTCGATGGAGCAGAAACGCGGACGGCAAGGCATGCAGGGCGCCCGCAATGGGCTCCCCCCCTTCCTCCAAACAGAGTCTTTCTGGCTTATTACTCTCTCCCCGCAGCAAACATTAACAATAGAAGCAGCATAGAAAAACCTCGCTGCTAAGGATTAAGAACATCAGTCTGACCTTCTCTCTGTGTGGAAGCAATTCAAGTGGGCCCTCAGGAAAATGAAAGCAGGATTTATTTTAAATGGACCTTTTATGAAAATGACTGTGGTTTCCAGCTCGTCAGATAGACTCCGTCGATAAATAGCCTTATTCACCTTGCCGTGCCTTTGAAGCAGGTATTGTTCTGGAAGTGTTGTGGCATATGAATTTTGCTAGGCATACTTTCTAACTGTGCTGGTACTACTGTAGAATATTATAAAAGGCAATTGTTCCCCAGAAAGGTCGATAATCTGTGATTTATTAACAAAATGCCAAACCTGGGAAATCGGGCAAAGGTCTCAGGAGTGCAGGGTAAAGTAAATAGTATGACAGAATACACATAATGAGTGCTAGCAAAAACAACAGAAACACGCACAGAAAGATGCAAATCTGTTCCTCTTCTTGATGGTATTAAACACTGGCAGCTAAGAAATGTAGTCTGTGAGTGACTGAGGAATAGACTTAAATAAAATTAATACATATAAACCACCAAATAAATGGCAATATGATGCCAATTACAGCACAAATTAAAGTCATAATAATTTGGTATAAAATGCCTTGTCTTGGCTAAGAAGCAGTACGCAGAGAAACACTGAGGCAGCAGTAGCTTAAAATTAGACCTGAAGTAAAAAACAACCAACTGTAGCATATGAAAGAACAGGATAATAATATGTATCTCAGTTGCATTTAATGAATATAACCTGAAAATCATCACAATTCCCTGTACCATATGTAGCCATGTCACACACAGCAGCAAAGCATGTTCTTTAAAAAGATTATCCTAGAGGACACTAGAGATTTTTTTTTTTTTAACCTGATGTGAAAACATAAGTAGCACTCCCTCCTCAGACACGAACAAACTGTTGCACAACATTAAATGTTCCTGCTGAACAAGCCGAAGGTGCTGTGAACCACCATAAGGTACCTCCACAGCATGAGTATAAATGCAAGATGAGGGCCAAGCAGTATGAGGTGCAATAAATTCCCCCAGACTGGCCAGGTACAAAAGCTACTGTTTCAAATTAGTTTTCCAGGTCACCTTACTCTGAATCACCCAATCACAAATATGAGTTTTCCCACTATCAACCCTCCATATATCAGGTACCACATAGAAAGAAGTGGAATCTGATCCATCATGAGCTCGTACATACGTTCACAGCTACATCTACAGGACAAGCTGCATTTTTAATCACACTGCTAATTAAGCAGCGACCTAAAAATTGCCATGCAGAGTGGTATGTCAAACATCTGAAGGGTTTTCCTTTCACGCTCATTGAATTATTATGACATGTCAAAGAAATAACAGTCGTCCTGACGATACGCCAAGGACTGTTGTCCTCTCTCTAGTTCACCAGGTGCTCGCTGTTTCCTCCAGCGCAAAAAGGCAGCGCTACGGGCCCTTGGGTACGCTAGCGGCCATTCGAAGCATCAGACAGATTATTTCTCTGGCCTTGTAACTGGTGCGCTTGGCAAGCAAAAGAGAGCGCTTCATCCATTTCACTGGTATCTTTGTAATCTACCTAGTCCCAAAGCTGGAAGACAGACCGCATCCATTCCCTTTCAGCTGAGGCTGACTTTGAAAATGAACGATAACAAATCTCATCCTCTTTTCCCAACTATTATGATTTCTCTGGGACACAGGCGTTTGCAATAGCATTCCCCAGCCTTGGTCACATCCCCGGTGCACTACTCCAAGCCCAACCATGACCTGGGTGAGGAAGTTCACCGCAAAGAGCTGAGCAGAACCTGAGGATTTCAAGACCTGCCAGTGACTCCTGGCGCCTTGGCTAAAACATCTCAAAAGAGGCCAATCCGCAGAGCATGCTGGGCATCTGCGTGGTGACAAATCAAGTCTCAAAAGGTTTCAAAGAGCTGCTTAACGATGGACTGCAACTTTGCCACAGTAGTCACTATGAAAAAATCTTGGCCAGAGATGAGAGCAGGGTCCTTTAGTCCCACAGTGGGAGGTGTGCCAAGGAGCAGGCCTTTTCTTTACTCCCATCAGGCCTCCTGAAGATGGACATTCATTGTCACAAGTGACAGTGATGGCTGCAGCAAGAGACGAGCGTGGCTGTGCACCTAAACACTGTGCACAGCAACAGTCCTTCTTGGGGAGCTGCTCACAGGGAGCTCTTTGCCGATAAGCAAGAGGGATTAGCACTATGCACATGAAACAATCCAGCGAATGAAAGTTATATACAAGGAATTAACAAAGCAATTTTTCAAGTGACTTCCTTGTTATGAAAGGAGAACAACAGCAAAAGTGTACAAGGAGGGAGGCTTTCTCTCTCCAAACAATAATGATCTGGAGAGCTGCCTTCTCTGTTTCTGCAGTTTTCAGCATAAAACCCCCCCATCCAGTAACAGACATGTTCCAAGCAAAGCACTGTTTCTTCTCCGTCTGAGGTATAGTAACGCTCACAAAATGAAACGGAACAAGAAAGCTTCATGCCTTAGATGTCCTTTATCAGCACCACATGTACATGCCAACAGGGTTATTACCTAATCACAAACGTCAACAACAAATCAGCCCCGTTTAAAATTCAATGGCAACAAAGGCAGAAATCCAATACGTGCATTCCCTAACTACAGTCTATGTGATATATCCTGTGAGTCTCCTGTGTTTTTCTTTGTGGATGTGCACGCATCGCCTCTTGCCACTGAAAACCAGTTCAGTGTTCACTGCACAAACGTCTTCGTTTCTGCCAAAATAATTCCTAGCATTTCCATTCTCCATGCCACAGAAAGCAAAGTGTTAGTGCCAATGAAAATGAATATGAGGTTTTGTCCTCTCTTACCCCTGCACACCTACATGCTCAAATGAAAGGCACACAAACTGCATGCCTGTTCACTCTAAAACCATCCTGAGAAAATTGCAAGCTATTGCTTCCGGGTTAGACTTTGCAATGAAAAAGGAGAGAAAAATGGCTGCTAAGAGAGTTTTGTGCGTTTGCTTCAAAAAGAAAGCAGAACATCTCACACTTTATCTAATGTGAAAAATCAACTGATAAGTCTCATTCTGCCTACAAGCTGCAAAATACTGAGAAATAGCCTGTCTGGGCTTTTGACTGAAGGATGGTCCCCTCTTGGGGGGAGCAATGTTGTATGAAAGGCCACTGCTGTTGCATTTGGAAAGAAACTTTCTTAAGAGCCTAATATAATGAATTGTGCTTGCAGTTCATGTGTCCTGAACTTCCCTCTCCTCACGGTAGAAGACATTCCTGAGAGTGTCTGAAGCCAAACAGGATAATTTATTTCCAGGAAACGTGCTGCTTCATACTGTTTGCTTTCCTCAATAATTCATACTACTTGGCACAACACAATCATCTTCATACCACTTAATGGCAGTATCACAATTGGGTTGTTATGAAAGTCATTAAAATAAAACAGAAAATAGCTTCAGAAATTTAGAATTTCCCAAAAAAGCAGAATATTTCAGCTACCTCTATACCTAGGGCTGGGGGAAGCATGTCCAAGTTGACCCCCAGGAACCATTACCAGTTCCGTGTTCACAGGGGTTTGCTGGGAGGCTGTGAGTGGAGACTGATTAGAGCATTTTGTCAAGAATAGGTGATGGTTCTGGTTTTACTTGGCTGAGACACAGAAGCAGATCACTTCAGATCCAATTTATTCCGTGTTGGGGTTTTCAAACATAAACACAAAGGAATCTACAAGATTAATTTCAAAGTATCCAGTAAGTAAATGCCTGGAGAGTGAAATTTATGTTGTTTAATGCAACATTAACAATGGAAAAGCAAAGCAGTGAACTTAATTCTCACAAAAAATTACAATTGCAGTTTCAAATCAAACTGTGGTATCCATAAATTCAGACTGAATTGTTTTCCCTTTAATAAAAAAAACAGAAGGAATAAAAATATGATAAAATCTAGACATGTAATGCACAAAGTGTTTTGAAATATTTTGTTTTGCAGTTTGACAGAAGACAAACAATTCAGTTACCCAAAGGAATCCTTCTGGATTATCATTTTACCCAAAATAAAATAACACAAAACATCTTTGGATAATCCTGAAAGATTTTTTTCCCAGCAAACCAACAACATTAATCTTACACAATACCAATTCTGACAACAGGAGAAGAAATAAAAGCAACCGAAACTTCAAAGAACACAGGATAAGATTTTTCAGAAGTGTTCAGTACTGGGCTAATGAGAATTTTATCATTAACTTCCCTGGGAACAGGATTAGGTCTAATACAAACACTTCTGAATATCTCTAGCAGTGAGCAATGAAAGCAGGAAGAATACAAGATGACGTACAACCTGCAGGTAGAACTAGTGCATACCTAATAGGGTATTTTCCCATATTTCTCATACAGCATCTGTCAATGTAACAATCTAAATTAGTAACTCTGCAGTCTCAAACTGTTTGGTTCATTTTTTGTCTCTTATCAGGAGCACAGAGAAGACTGCTAGGGTAGACTGATCATGTACATGACCTGCACGTTTTAGCATAACACAGGTATGAAAAACCTGTCACTCCCCTACTAAGCTTTTCAGTGATACATATGTTTAAGGAAGAGAAACTTTTGTACTATTTCAAAATGATTACCAACAACCTTTCTAAAGAAGCTGCCACAAACACAACTGAAGGAGGAATAGCTTGTAACTCCCTATGATGCACAAAAAACCCTTTCCATGTAAGTACATATTGATCTCTCACAAGTCTAGTATAACTTCACTTTCATTTCTGCAATATGATTAATGGTGAATCTGAAAGGCTGAATTGTGAGGCATGGCTTACCAACTATATTATTTACGGTAAATAACAATTTCCAGATCATTTCAGATTTCCCACATACCATTACTCTGCTGGTGGGAAATCTTCTCATCAAGATATATCCAATGTTTAGGTTTTAGAAGCATAGCAAAGATACGAATACAATAATTGATTTCATTTTCAAATGGCTCTGCAGATAACAGTTCCCAGTCCTGTTTGAAGCAAGTGACAAAGAGCCTAATGACTATGAGAGAGGCAGAGACACTTAACAACTTCAGTGGGGTTTGGATCATTAACAGTAATTGAATGCAGGACTCCAGGACAAGTTTTGCCCTCAAATCAGACCAATTAGAGACTGAGACATTCAACTAGAGAGACATCTTCATCTGTTAAGCTTGCCTGCATTAGTTATGTAGCAGTATGGTTTTTTCACCTCAATTCAATGCATTTGAGAGGAAAACTTGCACTTATTGATCATTTCACCTGAAGATTAGGAAACAAAGATTCTAAACAAAATATTTTATTGCGTGTCTTTCAGTGTTACCTTGAATGCAGCTATGCAGTGCAGGCTGAGTAACGTCATCACCAGCACCAGGAACACTGTGGCTAAGTTCCTTGCATCCCAGACAGACTCGATCAAAGGGATGCTGCCGACCTGCCAGTCGTAGCACAGGGTGATTGGTGCCAGAGAAGCCATGCATTGAAGGCCAGAAGGTAGGAATAAGTCAGAAACCTGCAACAGAAAACAGGTAACGTAATGCACGGAATGACTGCCAACACAAGAAACATTTTCCTTTGGCAATTACCACTTACTGTATGGGAGGAGGGAAAAAAAATTAGCTCTGCACACAGAGGCAACACCATGCTCTCTGTCAATAAAGAGATGCTAACATAGGTGAGGGGCACTTCAACAGGTCACTTAAAGAAATAACATAAGATCAATAATATTTATGTGGTTTCTATGCACCAGACTTTAGAAAACTAAGAAATCTTCATCTCCCATTCAACTGCTAGATTTTTTAAGTGACTTTTCTACCAAGCTTCAACAATAAATGAATGATAACTAAGCAGGTACATACATATATTGAACTGTTTCACAGTTCACTGCATCACTCCTGCAATACAAAATATCCCTCTAACTGAGTTTAACTTACAATTCAGGATTTCTCCTATGTGCACAACATTGAGCAATTAAAGTCAGACCTCTCTGTCTTTTCTCTTTGCATCCTGGCACAGACAGATACAGAAGAAAGGAGGCACAAATCCCATCACAGCTTATTAGTGCTGAGGACAGCTTGCATGAGATGTGCCACAAAAGGGATGGAGAGGTAGAGAGCCTTTCAAATTGTTGTATTCCCCATTAATTGGTAATCTCAGTAGTGAGGAAATTAATGGGGAATGGAAATGGAGAACATCCTGCCCTCTGGGAAGTATGCAGGGCTTTCAGAAGACCGAACAAGAACAGCATGTGTACGACTGGGCTAAAGAAAACAAGAAAAAAATAAAATCAAACCAACATCCCCTCTCCCCCACAGCCTTTTGCCGCTTGGCACCTACTTGCCCAAAAGCACATCCCCCTCAAACCACATTTACAAAAGTTCAAATACTTTTGTATGCAAGAGGCTGGAGATTATTCCAGCAATCACAGTCAACCAAGCAGAACTGCAACAGCCTTAGAACAGACAAACCCTTCCTTGGTTCACAAATGGAAAAATCCACATTGTACACAGCACCAAAGATGGCAAATACTCAAAAAGAAAAGAAATTATATTCAATCCTGCACAGGATTTCTTCCATCTGAGCCTGCTTTGGCTGTTGTTTTCACATCCAGTTGCCATGGTGCCTTAGCAAGTTTATTAAAACGATAACAAAGGACCCCCAAGAGATGTAGAGCCATGTAAACAGAGGATTGTTTCACTTGTCACTTCGAAACATGCCTCTTTGGGGTCAAAATGCAGCCCCTTACAACAGCACTTACAACATTATATTCTATTTATAGCAGAAGGGGTAAGACACTGAAGCTAAATGTGACTCCAGGCAGGCAGGACAGAAGTTCCCAGATGGGTGCTGAGCCAAGACATGGGGATGAAACAGGCTTAAATTTTTGTGAAAACATTTTTAAATAACCACAAACAGTTAGGATATCAGTTTCACTTCTCATCCAAAAACAAAACATCTCCAGCAGCACAGCAACCCAAAAGGAGGGAGGCTTACACAGCTGGAATAATGTTTCACTGTAAACAGTGGAAAAGGCACATTCTCATTGCCCCACAAATCTTTCTAAGCTCCCAGTTCTGATGGGAAATGGAATGGTCCTACATTTTTAAGGTTTTCAGCCATTTGGTACATGTCTCTTTCATCCTTCCATTTTCCTCCTCTTCCCCAACCTGAAGCAGTAAATAAAGGGAAAAGTGAGAGAAAAATCCATCTTCTCTCTTAACAGAGGTAGTGATTAAAAAGCCAGTTTCTATTTAAGAAAGCATCCCTCAAAAACATAATTTAATTTTACTCAAACTCCTCTTACAATTTTGACTGTTCACTATTTCTAAAGAAACAAATATGTCTTTCCTAGTCACCAAGCCAATCTTTTCTGGCCTGCATTACAAGGAAACACAGCAACACAAAATCTGGTGGAGCTTAATCATGCCAAGGCACTCACTCATGATGTTGTGTGGCCTGGTCCTGCCTCTGCTCGGCCACAATACAAAACAGACTTCTGTACCAGCCTCAATACAACGTTAGCTCAGAAAAGGTTGCCAGCATTTATTTACGCTACTTACTTAAAAGCCAAACTGAGATCCATTTCTAGCTTTACAAGAAAAAGCGTGTCCATTTATGTCAATCTGAATAATGTCATGGCATGTGATATTGTTACACATATGTATATTAGACAGGATTTTCGGAAGTGTTGAGTTAGTTTTGCACTTGATGCCTTAGGAGAGCCCAGTTTTTGTGGGGAATGTCCTTTTATGCCCTGGCATATTAACATTTTCAATAAGCATCACAATATTCATGGAAGTTTGGTATGCAAACCACAACACACACCAGAAACACTCCCCTACTTACTCAGACTGGGCTGCTGGGTAGGAAGGAACGAGACGACATTTGGGATCTTTGCAAACCGCAGCATTGCAGTTAAAGACAGACTAGTTGCTTCTCTACATCTTCACTAATAAGGCGGGGGTTGATAAATCATTACATAGCACAGAATTAATAAACACAGTTTGCTGCCATAACAAATTTGAGTCAGTTTAACACATTTTTAGAGGAATTTGGAGTAGCCAGATTAGTGTGTGTTAATGCATTTCTGCTGGAAGGTTAGGACAAACTGCTGTTGAAGATGAGAAGACACGCTCCAGAACACACACTGCTCAGGAGAGGTTTGTAAAGTCTCTCTTTCCCTGTGCTTGTAGGGTTTCCGTCTTCCTCAGGAGCCACATGCACAACTCGCTGCCAGAGGACAATCACTACATTCCATTATGGCAATAATTAGTGTCTTAAATACGCTCTGCCAACAGCGATGAACTATTTTAAAGCCTGTGACAGTCGTTACCATCTATGTACGGTCGCCTGGTTCACCTCTCCAGACATTCTACTGGAGAACCCTTGGCCATGTCTCTCGTCATCCAGCCTGAAGGCTCTCAGTGAACATGCACATGCCAACAGCAGACATGGAAGCAAGGAGGGCACTGCCTGATTTTAGCAGGCATTTGTAAGCTCCAAGAAAGCCTTGAGTGAGCTCTGATCCAAGTAAAAGTTTGGATACACTTTAGGTATTGGTAACCTGTCCTTGAACGTGATGGATGGCTGTATAAAATAAAGCACTGCAAACAATCGCTGTTCTAGGTACTAGGAACAGAAAAATAACAAGATGCTAATAATAGTTACTGACAATTCAGTGCTGCTTTTTACTTACAGCTCGTGAAAGCATGTGATATTCCTTTATATCTGTGTGGCTCTCATATCACAAGGCTAACCGGGGAAAAAGGTAAATGCAGGAGGAACTTATAAAGAGCCCTCGCAAAGCTGACACCGCAAGGAAATAATTTGCAATTTTTTAAAAGACTCGAAGATTTGTGGAATCATTCCAGAAGCTAATTACATTTCAGCAGCCTACCTGCAAATGGTAACAAAAGTATTTTCTTTTAATTAGTTGACTAAGTGAATTACATTTTAAATTAATGATCTTCTCTATATTGCTGTTCATGTCTGCTGGAATTCCAAGGGAGAAAAATCCCTGCCTGTAACATCTCCTGCTTTATCAGTTAATCCCAGGCAAGACAGAGTATTACTGGTGAGGTGATTGGAAGAATCTGCCTCTTAATTAGCAATCAGTTTTTCCCCAGGCTGGTTAACAGCATTTGCATTACAGCAGAGTCATTTTTTTTTATTTGCAAACTGAACATGGAAATCCAAGTTTCAGCAGGTATCAAATGTTTCTTTTCACTTCTCAGCATCTCCGGCATGTTCAGAAAAACAGAGCTCCTCCTTTAGGCAGCAGGTGTTGTCATGGCAATCCACTTTGTTTAAATTTTTTAGTTTAGATCTACTGTTGCATGCTTTGAGATAAATACAGGATGACTCATATCTAGAACTTGTTGCAGAAAACAACTATCTGAACTGATTGCTTCTGCTGCAAAAATGAAAGTAAAGGGTGCCACTTAAAGCCATAAACAATATGACATAAAATACTTAAGGGACTGTCTGTTACCCATTGCTGTAATAGAGACTAATGAGCTTGGAAAAGCCCTGGTCTCAGCTCTGCCAAACCCAGGCAATCAGAGCACATAAGGATTGTCAGACTAGCTAAAAAATAATACAAGATTTATAGAAATTTATGAGGAGTTTCATTTGCTTTCTGATTTTGGAGCATTTTAAGCTTTTTACCCCAGCTCCCAGGGACTGAGATTACGGCTTTCTTTCCAAAACTGTGCTACACGAGTGATCACAAGAACCAGACCATGCCCCACTGAGGCTGCATGTAAAAGTGGAGTCCAGTGATCCTATTCTTTCCAGGTGCATACAGTGGTGCAACCTACCACCTACCCAGTTCTGGGACAACCCATCGCATTCCTGACAAACAACAAGAGGCCACCTTACCCTAAAGGCCCAACAGGGTATGCACCGCAAGTGGAAGATGTTCCTGCACTGGGGGTTTAGCAAGGCAAAGGCAAAATATTCTCCTGGTTGGTTAAAAAACAAAAAAACAAAAAAATGACCTATCTAAAAGACAGGTGATAACAGTGCACTCAACTGATATTTGGGAAAAGAAGGGGGCGATCTGAAACAGAAGCAGGAAGACAGTCGTTGCCCTTTCAGAAATCACAGACCTTGTTAATGCTCTTCTGAGAAGACCTGCACATTGCCAGGGACTCACAGAGGTTTCAGTTCACTGAAAAGGTGAGAAGAGCTCCTCTATGAGGGAAAAGAGCTTCTCACTTGCATTAACAGCTGAACTGATTTCAGCTCTGGGCTCTCTTCAATCCTCTATAAAGCCCTAAAACCAAGTGTGTTTAATAAGCTGCTTCACAGTAATGTCCTCCTAGGACACATGTGGCTGCAATTATAACCAGGTGGTGGTATTTAAGGATATTGTCTTAAAATTGTATGTATTTGTGCTTCCCCCGGGGAACTGCCAGTCCAGTCATAGCTTCCCACATGAGTTTATTTTCCTGCTCTGTATATTGTCAGCCTAAACATTTTCTTTTCATAGCCTTAGAAGAAAAATCACACTCTGTCTCTCCGGCACATTCGGTGATGGTGGCGTAAGACTACACAAACAAGCAACAGACAGTCTAATGCCAATTTAACATCCAAATGCGAGTATCAGCTAGACAGAAAATACTCAAAACTGGCAAAAGTGCCTGTGTATTCCCTTCCATCAAAACTTTTGCATCTAGGTGAAAAGAGCTGCCAGTCAGTAGAGGATAGGAGTAGGAAAGACAAAGAAATGGATAAACAGGCAGCTGCAGCTTGATGAATAGCAAGGTAACTCCTCTGGAAAGTGGGTTTGCATGCACCAAGGGCACAGGGGGAAAGGCAGACTATGTAGTCCTCTAGAGCTTCACAGACTGAGGAGCTTTGATCTGGTGAATGTCTCTCTCTCAGTTGTTTCAGCTCTGTGGCTAAGAATCTGAAAAATATCAAATTCTTGAAGAGTAAAGACTTTCAAAGAGCCTGTGAATTTGTAGTGAAACCCAAGCCTGCTGTCAGAGTCTCAGTGCTGAAAAACTTGGGATTGATTTCGTTCTCTTTTTCCCTCCACAAACCCCCACATGCTGTGGGTGAGAGCGTGCCTTATGATCAAACGTGATCCTCAGCTCACCACCGACAGCAGCATGGTCCAGGGGTCACACAGCTGAAACCCTCCCAGCCACCGGTGGGTGATTGCTTCAGAAGAGGCTCACAGAGGCGGCAGGGGATGGAAGGTCCTCTGGGCAGCCGCTGGGATACTGGTGGCTGATCCTCAGGAAATTAAAACCAGAGCTCATAAACCTGCTGTGGTAATGTTTCTGGAAACAGTCCATCGTACCCCAGAGCATTACCTACCCCATGCTGGTGGGAGCCAAAGGGATGTCCTGGCCACACTGCTTTGCCTCAGAGAATGGCCATGGTCTAGCCCTCCTGCGTGGAAGTATTTTGAAAAGCAAAATGCATTGCCTGTAGGAGTCAACGGCCTCTGCTCTGGCTGCACCCCCTCCACTCCATATGCAGGCTTTTGGCAAAGGAGACTTCTTGTGTAACCAGCGCTTGCAGCAAGTGCCATGACCCATTAAAAATGCCTATCAAGCTGATTTCCAGAGCAGCACTACCTACCTGGGTTTGTTCATTAAACCAAGAACTGAGAGAGATGCTGAAATCTTTCATGTGGATCTGGGAGAGCAGGTTCCTCTGGGAACCTGCTACTGTAGGATGGCCTTTGCTTTGCAGCAACATCTTCCAGATAGGATTCCCCCCGACTCCCAGCCCCCTTGGAACAAAGAATACATTTTACACTTTATGTATGGACTGTCTGGGCCCTGGCTGGGCATGACGGCAATTCTTACCAACACCGTTGTTCTCCCTTTTGTCTAGAAGTGAGTCCTGAATGCTGCGGGCCTGCAGAGATTACATGTAGGGCTGAAGTTATGCACCTTTGGGCACACGATAGAAAGCACTGGCAAAACAGGCAGACTTTTCCACTCAGGCAGCATGTGCAAGCCTGGCTAATTAAGAACTGATATGTCACAGGGGTCCATTTTAATGCCAGTTCCTAACCTAAGGTCAGTGAAAATCCCATACTAGAGTAGTTGCTGCACTTGACTTCTATTGCCTTAGCAGAACTGGCTGGCACGGGCACCCACTTCTCCAGCTCAGGTTCACTGTGTGCCTCTCAGTAGTTCATTCCCTTTGAAGTTACAACTGGGATGATTAAATGCATTGCTCAGAAAACAGTCACAAATCTCTATTAAAAGGAGTATGTGCCAGTTTTTAGTATAAGCATTTCTTTAGCTTTCTGTGGCACTGAATTCTCATTTACCTGATTGAAACAGCAAAGAGCTGTTTCAGAAACAGCTGAAACAGAAAGCCAGCTCACAGACAGAGCAGTTCACAGAATCACAGAATCACAGAACGTTAGGGATTGGAAGGGACCTCGAAAGATCATCTAGTCCAATCCCCCTGCCGGAGCAGGATTACCTAGACCATATCACACAGGAACGCGTCCAGGCGGGTTTTGAATGTCTCCAGACAAGGAGACTCCACAACCTCTCTGGGCAGCCTGTGCCAGTGTTCGGTCACCCTCACCATAAAGAAGTTCTTCCTCATATTTATGTGGAACCTCCTGTGTTCCAGCTTGCACCCATTGCCCTTTCTCCTGTCAAGGGATGTCACTGAGAAGAGCCTGGCTCCATCCTCATGACACTTGCCCTTTACATATTTATAAACATTAATGAGGTCACCCCTCAGTCTCCTCTTCTCCAAGCTAAAGAGACCCAGCTCCCTCAGCCTCTCCTCATAAGGGAGATGTTCCACTCCCTTAATCATCTTCGTGGCTCTGCGCTGGACTCTCTCTAGCAGTTCCCTGTCCTTCTTGAACTGAGGGGCCCAGAACTGGACACAATATTCCAGATGCGGCCTCACCAGGGCAGAATAGAGGGGGAGGAGAACCTCTCTCGACCTGCTAACCACACCCCTTCTAATACACCCCAGCATGCCATTGGCCTTCTTGGCCACAAGGGCACACTGCTGGCTCATGGTCATCCTGTTGTCCACTAGGACCCCCAGGTCCCTTTCCCCTGCGCTGCTCTCCAACAGGTCTGTCCCCAACTTGTACTCATACATGGGGTTGTTCTTGCCCAGATGCAGGACTCTACATTTGCCCTTGTTATATTTCATTAAATTTCTCCCCACCCAACTCTCCAGCCTGTCTAGGTCTCTCTGAATGGCTGCACAGCCTTCCGGTGTGTCAGCCACTCCTCCCAGTTTTGTGTCATCAGCGAACTTGCTGACAGTGCACTCTATTCCCTCATCCAAGTCATTAATGAATATATTGAATAGTACTGGTCCCAGTACCGACCCTTGAGGGGCTCCGCTAGACACAGGCCTCCAACTGGACTCTGTCCCATTGACCACTACTCTCTGGCTTCTTTCCTTCAGCCAGTTCACAATCCACCTCACTACCCGATCATCCAGACCACACTTCCTCAGTTTAGCTGCGAGGATGCTGTGGGAGACCGTGTCAAACGCTTTACTGAAATCGAGATAGACCACATCCACAGCTTTACCAGCATCTATCCACCGGGTTATGTCCTCATAAAAGGCTATCAAGTTGGTTAAGCATGACTTCCCCTTGGTGAAGCCATGCTGAGTGCCCCTAATGATCCCCCTATCCTTGATGTGCCTAGAGACAGCACCAAGGACAAGTTGTTCCATCACCTTTCCGGGGATGGAGGTGAGGCTGACCGGTCTATAGTTACCCGGGTCCTCCTTCTTGCCCTTTTTGAAGACTGGAGTGACATTCGCTTTTCTCCAGTCCTCAGGCACCTCTCCTGAGGACAACCATAGGACCATAGGACAATATTATCTCAACCATAGGACCATAGGACAATATTATCTCAAGGCAGTTGGAGTAGAAATGCATTAACTATTTAATGCAACAACACAAATAATCCTGCTTCATGCCCAGAGTGATCAGCCAAAGGACATCACAAGGCAAATGTCAGCAGAAATTAACATAACTTGACTCCAAAGATATTGTTTAAAAACCATTTTCTTAGTTTGAAATTACTGGTAGGATTTAATCTGTTTCACACACCTCGAGACATGCAGTACAATGGACTTCTCCTTTGTCTTACCATGGTGTTAGTAATACAATCTGTTTATTCAGAGGCCTCCTACTTCTTTCCCCTCAAGAATGGCAGAAGAAAGAAACACTGTGCAAAACATCTGAAGCGTGACAGCCCATGCTCAACACCCTGCTAACCCTTGAGCTGCACTTCAGTACACTGTTTACCCAAAGCCGAGTAGCTCTCAAAACCTTTCTAATTGCATTCTCCCTCAATTTTCATCTAATACAAGCAAGGATGGTCTAACAGATGTTTGGGATTGGTTTTTCTATTGCAACAGCTTACCCATAGCAGATTTTGGGACAGCAAGTCACAATGACTGGAAATCTGTGTTCTTTAAGGTAGGTCACTGGAGAAGGTACGTCCTTTCTGCAGCAGCGTACAACAGCCTGTGTGGACAGGCTCTAACGGCAGTGCTTACAAATAGCAGGATTCCCAACACCTTCATTTCTGCCTCCGCTGAGAAAGGGAGTGATGGACAGATTTCATCTTCTCAGATCACCCTTGCCAAGCAACACACTGAAGGACACGGAAATGCGGCTTTCATTTATCTCACTGGAAGTTTTAAGGTATTTGGGAATATTAGAAAATCCAGTATCTTGTAGGGACCAAAATATTCATATTCTGACTTCTAAAGCCTTTATCTGCATCCCCATTCACTTGCAATTTTAAGGACTGTAATTTAGTGAACATACTGAACAGATTATTTTTTTTAAAGATAGAAAAACTGTCACTATTTCAGCATGTTTCATCTTCCAATGGTTAAATAAATCAATTCTCTCTCTACTTTAGTGTATACATTTGTTTTGTCCAAGATTGGAGATAGGTTACACCGAACACATAGTCATGTTCTAAGGCCAAACTGGGCCACACCAAAGGTCTGTCCAGACACCCTCCAGCAGTGACCAAACATTAATGCCAAGCAAAGAATATAAGAACAGGATAAGAACATGATACTTTTTTCCAGTTTCTAGCTAGCATGGCATGATGTCCCTGAGTTGGATATGGTTTCTGCATATTTAGTAGCCTGGATTTCTTTTTTTAGCTTGGCAAATCTCTCTGTGAGCCTGCATAAACTTTCAGCACACCCACAGCATCCTGCAGCAAGGAGGTCCCCAGCTCAGTTACCTGTTGCAAGCCACGTCCTTGGCTTGTTTTGAACATGTCTGTTCTTAGATTCGTTTGATACATCTTAATTTCTATATGCTCCCCTCCTCCATGGAATCATGGGTGTACAGACCTCTTTCACACCGTCTGCCATCTATTTTACACTATAAGCATCATAAGGGCTGACAAAATCTGACCTCATTACTCAATACTTCTTTACACATTACTCATATTTACAAACCTACCCCTAATCTTAGCCACACTTCAGTAACCCTTGCCAGCCTCTGGACAAACTACACCTGTACAGCTCACCATATGACACAGAAACCTTGCAAGAGTTAAAAATACTCCTTTGGGTTCATCCTATGTCAGCCAAGACCCCAACTGCAGACCTAACTTTATGCATTTCACAAAGATCACCACACCTTTCCAAACTATTGTTTTTCTTTTTTTATTCCACTTGTTGTCATCAGCCTTCCTCCTAGCCCCACAGAGCTGGCCAAGTCTTACAATAACTTTCAACTCTGTTGAAAACCATAACATTTACCCTGACGAGACATCCACAATAACCACATTTCCAGCTCAGTGCCAATAAAGATGACTGCTTGCAAACAGAAACTCCCATTTGTGCCCTGTGTGATCTTGAGAGTTACAAAACAACTTGCCCACTGCCTGAGCACTAACCCTTGCTTCAGATGTAGTTAAGGTGTTAGTAAGCAACTCAAGATCACCACCCAACACTCCCCTTTCTTTTAGTTTCATGAGGCTTCTCCCTTCTGGTCTTGACACCAAACTTAGCTCTTCCACTCCCTTCCTCCCAACTCAACCTAAATTGCAAATAACATCCTGGCTTTAAATTCAGTGCTGTGACCTAATTACAGCCTTCAAAACCTTGTTAAAAGCTTCTCACACCAACTCATGATGCTGCTGTAGGTGTCCACAGCTGAGGAACACATACTGCTTAGCAGCTTCTCTGAGGCTGGGCCTTAACTACAAACTCTTCCATGTGACTGGACATCCACCAGTTGGGCAAGCAACCACACCCACCAGCACCTACTTAGGTGTTGAATATCCTTGAGCCTTGATGTCCTAGATCCTAACCTAATGTCACCCCTAACACCAGGGCCAGCAAGTTGTATCACCTCCAAATCCACCCTCAAGCAATTTACTCAGCTAACACCACTTCTTATTTCCACCCTGTGGAAATACCAGGCTTTAAAAACAATCTTGTCTCTTCAGCCTCCCTCTTCCTCACACCTAAGCTGAACACCAGCCCTGCACCTCAGCCTAGCCCTTCCGCTGGCCAGATGCACAGATCTTCCTGGAAACCAAGCCAATGCCACTCAACCTTGCAGTTCAACTCAGTCTGACATCCCAGTCCTGCACTCATGATGACTGGCACAATGTCAGTTCTGCAGCAACAGCTTCAGCTCTGACCATGGTAACGTAAAGTCTCAGGTGAGAGTTATAGTTTGAGTCTGAAAGAGAAGGTGAGGAAGGAAAAGGTTTGTTGCCAAGATGAGGGCTGTGGTCAGTGGGTGCATCATGGGCTGTCAGTTCACAGACAGTCTCTGTCTACCTTGCAGGATTGACCACTCACCCATTTGGCAAAAATTTGCCACCCCAGCTGTCCAGAAACTTACCCTAAGCTATCATCCACATTGATTAATTAGTCTTCCCATAGCTCCAGGAGACTGGCAAGATACAGCAATTAAAAACCAGCTCTCATCTCCGATTTCTTGTTTGTAGGTGGACCCCACAGGTCTCACATGAAGGCTACTGCCAGCAGCACAGATGGACGTATAGCTAGCTTTGAGGCAGTCAGTGGGTCACTGACTGTTTTCAAGTCAAGGGTTAGGGTCCGGGTTCAGGAAAAAAGGTGTTGCTGAGCAAGCCTGATGTGCTGGCAGGTGGATCTTGCAGGCTTAGGGTGGTGCATGGGAACACGATAGCTGGGTTTTGGCCTTTTTCAGGATGTTTGGCTGCAAGTTCAAGGTAGTGGTCAGCTTAAGGTTTTGATTTCGGAGAAACAAGAACAGGAAAGAAGAATTTATAGGCAGATTCTGCAGGTATCTCACATCTAAGATGAAGGCTCATGCCAGGAAACTAGGGTTAAGGTCAACAGAAGCCCAGGACGCAGCTTCCTTCTATATCCTACAGTGCCCAGAGGGAGAGCACAAGGACTATCACATAAGGTCAGCAACAAGATCCACATCAGGACAAGCAGGAGGTACTGAACCACAGCAACAGCCTGTCAGAGCCCTGATGAGCCTCACCTGTCACCACACCTAATGCCCATCACTGTAGGAGTCCCATTTCAGCTCAGCCCTGTGTCTCCTGGATGGACACTGGACTTGTGCTGTAGGTAGCCTGTCTCCTGGATGGACCCCTTCAGACACATGCTCTCATTTGTCTCCACTCCTGCCTCCCACCCTTTCTCCTAGATGGACTTTGGGCCAGTGCTGCAGCCTTGCCTCCAGTCCCGTCTACTGACTGGACCCTGACCAGGATTCAGTAACAAACGTACTTCTCAGCTTCTGTTGTCAGGATCCATGCCTGAGCATTAGCCATGGGAGGCTGGTGCTAGATCAGCAGAGAAGGAACCAACCAGCTAAATTTAATTCTGCATATTAGAAAGCTGCATAATGGTTGGCATCCGGGCTTGCTGAAGGGATGAGTTTTCTGGATGCAAAATACAGGCTTCTGGGTAAATTGGCTAAAGTGAGAATTAAGATCAAGCTCAGCAGAACTGGAAGAGCTAGGCTAACTACAGGGAATCCCTAGAATCCCCCAGAACAATAATACTGTTTTTTACTGACAACAGTTTCCTTAATTAGGTTTGGAGCAGGTAGGTGTTGCTGGACTGCAGGTGAAGCCAGGGCCGCTGCTGTGGCCAGGGAGGACCTCGGCCAACAGCGCTCTCACTTGTCTTTCATAAGGCTGTTAATAAAATCTACAGTGCCAGTGGTAAAAATAGTCCCTGTTTCATGCTCCAACAATGACTTAGCTTTTAGGTTTAAAAAACCTTCCCCTGTCATTACAAGATGTAAAGAGACAAACACACGGAAGACATTTGCAGCACAGAATACATAATCGGAATCAGGCCAGGATCATTTATGACTTGATGATCCCCCATCTCAGCACAAAGGTATCAAAAGGGGACAGCAGCAAATCCTTCACACTGTGCTGCACAGAGTCTGGGATTAATGACCCTGCCAGAAACGCTGTGAACAGATCAGAGCTTTCCGAATCCAACAGCATGCTTCCTGGAAGCACTTTTAGCCTTGATGGTAACAGGAGCTGTTGTCACATTACCATAAAGGTCTCCCAAATGAGATCCAGTCCGATTCTGCAGCAGATGTTGAGTAAGGATTGCTTGATTTTAACATGTGTCTCAGCTGCAATTCTGCTGCTGGAATGAGGAGCCAGCAAGGCCAGAAAGTGACACAGAGGAGGACTGTTGCCATTTCATTTCAGACATCAGGAAATTCTTCCAGAAGCCTCCAAAGTCTCTTTCTCCAGTTCGGTAGCTAACCAGAGCAAACTGTTATGCACATGGCCCTGTCTTAAGAGGAAATCAGCTTCTTACCACCTCCTCAGAGTACTGGTCTGGTAAGGTCTGGAAGGAAGAGCTAAGTCACAGCTGCCACTGCCTTGCTGGTCTGGCCCAGCAGAGCCAGAGGGATGTAGTGTCAGCCCACCTAACCACACACCAGTTCCCAGGCAAGAAAAAAAACCACCATTTTTACCAAATCTAAGCATTTATGTATCTTTTTTTTTTTTAAAAAAAATGTGATAAAATAACAAAAAACTGTTAACACAAATTTCAAGTTCATCGTTTTTAATTAATAGGCAGCCCATCCTAAACATAGCCAGAACTGTGCAGTAGTAGGTCAGTACTCTGTGCCACCGGGGTCCTGCTTTCCTCCTTCACTGATCAGCCACCAATATTCCACCAACAGGAATGGTCATCCTTTTTTTATACAAACCTCAGCTGAAGCCAAAACTGAATGCCTGCATCCCATACCTCAGCAGCAGCCAGTTTTAAGGTTTAGAATTAGGCTTCAGTCACTGAGCTTTCTGCTCCTGTGCTCAGGCAATTAAACAATATTCTTTGGGCTTTGCATAAAAATAAGACCATATTTTTCAGTAAGAAAGCATCTGTAATATAACTCTACAGGACTCAGAGCATGCTTTGGGGTTCAAATAATGCCGGTTGCTTTTTATTCTAGACAGAGCAATAAGGAGAAATTAAGACAACAAGTCTTTTCATTCACAATCTGCAAAACATTTTGGTGCAGGGAAAAAATAACATCAAGATTAAACTTTTGAAAACTTCAGTTTGATTAGTGACATTGTACCTTGTCAGTAAATATGGTGAGAATGAAGCTGGATTGTCCTGCTCTGAAAACATCGGCATGGATCCTCCCATTATCCAGAGGCGGAAATACAACACGAGAATCACCTTCAAAGAAGAACATCTTGGTTAGCCATGCGCTACTAAGAACAGCTAAGGCCTCCAGCAAATATTTTGTTGTGGTAGCTCTCCACGCTCTGCCCTGTGCCTAGAAGTGAGTCAGCCCAGCGGTTTAGGCGAAATTCAATTTCTCCACCCTATGTGGGGTGACAAACGTGCCAACTCTTGGCACAGACAGCACGCTGTTGTTGTGTCCCCCCTCTTTCATGTGTGCATTACTGACAGCAGCTGGCACATCTCGGATACCCACGACAAAGGCAGCATTTTGAAAGACAAATCCGTCATCGTGCTGCAGCTCAGACTGCACAGTTTTGCTATCGACCTCTACCTAAACACAGAGGCGAAAAACATGGCTGATGTCTTAAAAATTATTATCATTCACTCATGCTGACATAAGTGTAAGGACAAGCTCCATCAGTGTTTCTCATGCTGTATAATACTAATCCCTGGAAGGACTTCTGTGGGCTGGCACTCCTCCACCTTTCTGGGAACCACTTGTTAAGGGACAAGCAAGGGGATCCAGCTCCTAGAGCAGCACAGGGAGCTGCACATCCAGCACACCCCTGTGGAGGTGCTTGTTTTCTCCCCTGCAACATGTTAAGTCCTGCTTGGAGCACAGCAAGCAGCAGGTATTTGCAGGCAGAACTTTTCTTGTGACTCCTGCTGAGCGCTGCACTGAAACTAACAGCATGCCACTGAAAAGTCAGCCCAGTGCCAGAGAGTCCTCCTGTATTTAGGGCAGGAAATACTTGCAGATGATTACACAGTTGTAAGGGCAACCACTATGAATTAGAAGAAAAATTGAACTGAAAACACAGCAATATTCCTGTCTCTGCCCAGCTGAAGTTTTGAGACTCTTTCCCAAGACTAACTTTGTATTAAGACCTACCATCTAAGCTTTCCAAGTCTTTTGGGATACTACCACACAACGTTCATTCTCATCGCATACACAGAAATACGTGGTCAAGCCCATTGGTACTTACATAGCTTATCACCAAAGCAGCTCTCTTCAAAAAAGGCCTTGCAGTATACAAGAAATTCTGTTTGTTATTTGCAGTCAGGTAGCTGAAATATAAGGAAACAAATATTTGTTGAAATACTTTGAAGCAATAACTCATTTTTCAAACTGGAAAAAGCGCTGTACATTGTTTTAACCACCCTAAACCAACGTGCAGTAATAATGACATCACTCTTACTCTTCAAAGCTCTTTCCACATGACTTAAGCAAAACACTAAGACCACTTCAAATGATACACACTATAATACATTGCAGTTTCCCCATCAAAATCTGGTCTTAGTGTTGGATTTTTTTTAAAAAATCATCAAGTAACTCCTTAATCCTCAGAAACCCACCATGTGTGTCTCACCAAGATTGCTGTCTTCAGACTCCCAGAAGACTACATCGAGACACATTTTTAAAATGTCACCGAAACAGAGCAATTCAATTTTAGGCTATGATTAAAATGCAAAACCTCCTTGTTCCCAGCTCTCTCCTCAGTCTCTAGAGATGGGAATAACTGTCTAGCAGAACTGAACTTATTGTAAGCATTTTTTTTAAGTGTATTCTGCACGCTTAAGTTTCATTACAAGTCTGCTGACAGGGTGCTATGAAAATTAACTGCATGGAGACAAACACACAGGTGGCTTATTGTTGTAGGAGTGTTCATAAAAACCTTCCTGTTTCTCAACGAGTAAAACTGAACTGTATCTGGAGCCAAAACTACACATTTATTTTAATATAGGGTAGAAGCACTTGCCAAATTCTAAGGAGCTTTCCTAATATAACAAACAGTGCCATACCTATGACATTAATTCAATGATAATTCTATTTCTATTGAACCTTACAGAGGCTTCATCATTGTAATAAAGCGATGAGAAACAAAAAGACATACAGAAGAGACAACAGGAATATTTTAAGCATAGAGGAGCTAGAAAACTATTGAAAAAATGACAAATAATTTTAAGAAGTTATAAATATCAAGTAAACAAAATCAATTCAGAATGAAAACATTTCCAGGTTCCTCTGTGTAACATACAATCAGTATTGGGATCTCTGTTTAAATGATTTACAAAAACTGCAGCATGAATCACAACACCTGCACTCAAGTTAGCTTTCCAAGCATGAAAGCATTATACGTTTCTCCTGTGAACATCTAGCATATAAAATGCATCTTATTTCCTCTCCAAATTCCTCAAGACAGTCTATCATCTGATCGCTTCCACCCTTCAAGTCTCCGAAAAAACAAGACTGCAGCACTTCCTAATGCTGCCAAGAGTCTTTAATATCTGGCTTTTTGTTCAAATTTTCTATAGCAGGAAGTTTGCAAGCCTGGTCACCATGGCAAGATGGAGAAAAGATTACACTGCAGACAAAAGCAACAGGGGTAAAGCCAGCAAGAAACAGAGGCAGCATTTAACAAGAAGAAAGAAGTACATCTGGGTGCTCTCTACAAAATAACTGCTCTCCAGAAAAGTGTCGTGCCTAAAACTTAGGAACCAAACCATACATTGTAAAGCAAGCCAGATGACTTTCAGTCTTTGGTGTCTATTTATTTACAAATGTTGACATTTGAGCACCAAATCCAACTTAAATGTCAGACTAGTCTTCAAGGGCTGAACTCCACAAAGTGCGAAGTTTTGTGAGCTCCCACTGATTTTAATCAGGCCCCAGCAAGTACAAGTGAGATGAAACTAAGCCTTCAGCTTTCTCCCTCCATGAAAGGTCAGGCTGGCCTTCAAGTGTTCACCATGGCCTTGCTCCAAAGCCCACTAGCGCCAAAGGGGAAGACTCTCGGTGACTTTAACAGCATTTGGATCAAACCCTGGTCTTTTGTTCCATACCAGAACCTTTTATGAAACTCAACCCCCTCACGATTTGCAGCAGGAACAGAAATGTTGGGCTGCATTTTGTTTATATTTTTATGGGTGGAGGGAGGAGAGCCCTCTATTAATCACGCTGCCTGACTCTTTGCAAGAACCTGTTTTCACTTGCTTGTAGTTTTAACTAACTGCAACACTTTGGGCAGAAATTTTCCATTAGAAATATTTGCTTTAGGTGGAATTATGCTGGGAAAAGATCAGCCAGAACAGTTCAGCTTTTTCTCCAAGACTTCAATTAGAGACAGAGGAGCACTTTTATCGGTGTCAAGAAGTCTGCCAACTTCATCCTCAAGAAACTGCATCACCTCGCACCAGTGACCTAAAACTTATGAGGCAACCGTCATCTCCAGGCCACGTGTTTGCCACCCTCCAGAACAGCCACCCGCAGTCAGGCAAGCTACAAGCCTGGGGGAAGCAGCTACAGGGAGGTGGGGGCACACAGACCCCCCTGGTTTGCCATGCTTGGCAAGGATCTGGTTTTTAATGGATCAAGTTTGCATCAAAGATGTTCCAGCTGGAACAACTGCTAGGGACAACACGCTGTTTGTGAAGGCAGCCCTTGAGCGAGAAGGGCAATCTTCATTTTAGGCTGCTAAGGCTCAGGAAAGCCCGTCTGTGCTTCAGGGCCTTGCAAAACTGGACACTGATCTGGGTCTAAACACCACCCCTCAGAGGAACCTGCGCCATTACCATCTCTCTGTTCCCTCTCAAACCTGGCCTGAGGAGAAAATTAAAGCCAGAAAATGAACGTGAACGGAAGGCAGTAGTTGCTCCTTCATCCTTGGCAGTACAGTGCAGGAATGCTTACTCTTTAAACATCTTGATTTTTACTTTTTTTTGTCTGCCTATGAATAACTAAAATCCTGCCCACATCTCGCACTTCCCTTGCAGCAAGCACAACACCATACAAGTTACCAAACACAGTTTCAAGGTACGAGTTTATCTACACATGAAGGTTAATTTCAAGTGCTTCACCGAACTGCAGAGCAGGTTACAGGGTAGCTCTGGCCACTGCCGAGCAGGGCTTTTGAAAGCATTTCAGAAACTCCTGACAGGCCCCTCACAGTTTATGTTGTGGAGCACTACCATCTCCATGAAAAAAAAGAAACCCCTGCATTGACACCAATTGCAAATCACCACTCTGTGCTGAAGAGCAGATGGGCAGCAAGCAAGAAGGACCACAAAGCAATGGGTAACTGGGAATGGATGAAGCAAGGGAGTTCAGAGAGCCCTGAGCTTTCTGATCCTTCCTCCAAATGCTTTTGCTACTTTGCAGCTTCAGTTAAGAAATGTTTCTTTCCATGACAGTTGAATTAATAAGCAAAGCTTTTCCATTTTGAGAAAGCTGCTGTGCTGAAGTCTATCTGGAAACCATGAAAGATAACATGGTTCACTGCTTGGTAATCCAGCTGCCTGCCCACCAGATCAACCTGTAGGAGTGGCATAAATGTATGGGTTATGCTCAATGCATCAAAGCTTTACAAGAACCACATGGTTTTCCACAACCTTATTGAGGCTACTACTTGTTTTAGGAAAGGTTACCAGGAAAACATGTCATGTCTGGTGCAGGCAAAGGACAACACACAGTTTCTGTATTAAAATCAAATGAACTGCAAATGGGACCTGGATGAGGACATTTGCTAAATGTCAGTGACACACATGCAATTTTACATGTAAAATTGCAGCTTGCAAAAACATCTGAAGTTATGTTGAACTTCGCTCAGACAACCTTAAGATCAGCCAAAGCTCTTTATTTTGTCTTTAGCTAGAACAACCAAAGAAATTACTATTACAACACTTTAACTGTTTTATACCTGTTTTAAACAGCTCCTTTGTATAAAGTCATTGACAGGTCAGTTTTCCATGCATTTGCCAACCACACCAGGCTGCCAAACATCCCGCTGTTCATGGGAACCACTCCCTAGCACCTCCTCCACCCCGACCAGCATCGTGTGGCTCCCCGTGCCAAAACACACACACAGTCATTCCCACATGAGTGCAGGAGTGGGATACGTGTAGAAAAACCGTACTGACGGTAGCTTCGTGCAGCAAAATGCTGCCTCTGGATTAGGCAGATACTTCAAGGCGTGGGTCTTGCAGATTTTCATAATCATAGAATCATTTTGGTTGAAAAGGACCTTTAAGATCATCAAGTCCAACCATTAACCTAGCACTGCCAAGCCCACCACTAAACCATGTCCCTAAACAGTAAGTCTACACGTCTATTTAATACCTCCAGGGATGGTGACGCCACCACTTCCCTGGGCAGCCTGTTTCAATGCTTGATAACCCTTTCCATGAAGAAATTTTTCCTAATATCCAATCTAAACCTCCTCTGGTGCAATTTGTGGCCATTTCCTCTTGTCATATCATTTGTTACCTGGGAGAAGAGACCGACACCCACCTCACTACAACCTGCTTTGAGGTACTTGTAGACAGCAATAAGGTCTCCCCTCAGCCTCCTTTTCTCCAGGCTAAACAATCCCAGTTCCCTCAGCTGCCCCTCATAAGACTTGTGCTCTAGACCCTTCACCAGCGTTGTTGCCCTTCTTTGGACTTGCTCCAGTTGATATGAAAAGATAAAAAATGAAAATGAAAAGATAAAAATCAGAGGAGGAAATCCAGATAGCCAGGTTTGCTAAACGACTGTGAAAAGAGACCATTTGGGCAGCGGTTCCACCTCTGCTTCGTGCCAGCTTTCCCACAAAGCAAACCAGCATGTAATCACCTATTTGCTATCTTTTAAAAGCCTTTCAGGAAAACTCCCTGAAGCAACCAGAATCACAACAAACAATAAATCCAAGAAACGCTTAATAATGCCAGGACTTCTCTCACATGGTTCAAGCAGAGGCCAAGACAGATATTTGGCAGCTCTGGCTTCCTGAAAAGCACAGCTCATCCTGAAATCAATTACATCATCAGGGCACTCAGAGATTTTATAATTGAAGACACCAGGGTAGGTGTCCTAGTAAAACTCAATACCATGCAGTTTACAGGAATGTAAACTTTGCTGGTACCAGATGAAGTCTGTGTTAATCAAAACAAACTTCTCTAAGAAGCAGGCTGCTTTTTTAATTTGCCTGTACTGTTGGAGGCATCTAGAGCTTACAGAAAGGAGCGGGGCAGCTCCTCAACTACCGTTCATTGACACGGCTACGTGAGCTATCGCAAACCGATATCGGCAACACATTTATCCCACGCTGCAGCTGACTCAGCTTTGGTATAAAACGTGAACTTGCTCTTGTGTTCTCTTTGAAGGTTTTCTCAAGGTAAGCGAACAAGCAATATGTATGATGGATGCACCCCATCAGGGACATCTAAAAGACCACAATAAGTACGCAGTAGAACAAGCTTTGGTATTTCAAGAGCTGGTTTGGGCCAGGTCCCTCTGCTGTGAGAAGATCATTGCTCCCATTTATATTTTTCTCAGGAAACAGATCCAACTTCCAGCAACCACTGGTGTTTTGAACTAGCACTTTTAAAACCCTAATACTAAAGGAAGGCATTAAAAGGATGAGTATAAAAGCAAGGCTGTTAACTTATTCTTATTTATTGGTAACAATAAGGACACTCTAATCAAGACATTTTTTAAACTTAAAAGGGGCTATTTAAGTCAATATCAAAGCTTTAGGTCATTGGTAGATGCACACCTAATTCCAAACCAGTTTGACAGACTCCCCTGCTGAGAATGCACAAGTTTTACAGGACCCATATGTTGTCTATAGAGATCACCTTACCTTTTCTACTTGAAAATTACTTCCTTATAATCTGTCCAGCCAGCTACATCTTATATTGGAGAAGTATCTTTTCAACCTAGCTCGGCCTATATTCCTCCTTGAGGACAACCATCAAAGGGCAACTGTATGTGATAGCCCAGGGAGAAAACAGGAATGAAAATCCATCGTGGAGTTAAAAAAAATGAATTAGAAAAAGAAAAACCAATACATTCCAGACATGTCTGGATTTTTAACTTGCTTAAAATACCTGTCAATGCAGGGAAATAAAATACCAGTCATAGCTACAGGGTTTGCAAGAAAGAAAAGCTCTCCTGCTTCCTCCTTTATGAGCAGTCTTGACATTCCCTGCAGCGTATGTGTGGCATCCTTGCTCCTTATCTCCCTGGAGAGCCTTAAACCCCAGCCACCACTACCCATGCAGACCCACATGCATAAACACACACAAACAGAAGCAGTTTTACCGACTCTTTACGGAGCCATGGAGAGATTTTATGAGAGTCACAACTGTTTTAACTCATTGACACTGATAATGGCACATATTTTTTGTGTACATTTTCAGTTGTGACCACATTTGGAGTCCTTGCTGTTTATTGGATTTTCAGGGAAAGCAGAGCAGGGCATAACTGCATTGGCATATACAGCAGAAGAAGGCGGTCTCACTCATGGCTTTTCCTCATTCTTTTAGGCAATACGTACCTCATTCTGTGTGGGATGAAAGTAGAGGAAGAAAACTGGGAGGAACAGGGAAAGGAGGAGAGAAAGGCACAGTAAGGGATCAGGAATAGAAAGAGAAGAAAGGAAAGTCGCAAAATGCACTTAACGGATCAAAGATCCGACCAAGAAGATGAAAAAGGGCTTCCCTTCATACCAGACATTCCACTGACGCGACGAGGAGACAAGGTGGAGCAGAGCTAACAGGAAAAATAAGACCTCATCAAAGCACAGCCACCTTCCACCAGATCTCAGGAAACCAAGGCACCGTGCCTGCAATTTAAAGCTTCCATCTATTTCAGCCATTTTATTTCCTCTGCATCACACACACCTGAGGCATTGAAATTCACCATTAGGCTTGTTATTCCCTGTCCTAGGCCAGTTAAGGGCTGGCACAGAGGTATTTCAAGCAGCTGCATTACAAGCAGCACCGACAGCAGCTTTGGCTGCTCCACACATCCAACTACAAACCCCTATTTTCAGCTGCTTGTTTTTTTGACAAGCTTTATTCATTCAGGCTGAAAGTTTTCCCTTCCAGGAGCTTGTGTCAAGCTGAAATTGTTTTTTTTCCTTGAAAGCATCAGGTAAAAACAGTTAGGCTGTTCCTGAAAAAGCAATTAAGAGAGATCTGCCCATATCAACAAAGTTGTGCAACCGCTTTATTGCGAAAACTTCAGTGGTTCCGTACTTCGGAGCAGGGACTTGAAATTTAGCAGAGGGACTGCACAGATACTCCTGTTGCTTTCCGCAACAACACCACTCTCTGCTCATGAGCATGCGACAAGCCACTGGGGAAAAATCTCCATTTGCAACGCTCACTAGAGAGTTGTATCAATTCCCCAGGGTCTCCAGCCCTACTAAATGCCATCTAGCAGAGGCCTGCAGGAACAGCATCAGACTCTCTTTGCGTTGCTCCTGCAAAGCCATTGAGATAGGAGACCCTTTCTCCTGCAATGCCTGTATCCAGCCTGGAGGAGACCATTTGCTTGGGCTGCAGAGGGCCGAAAATTTGTGGCTGAAGAAGAGGTTAGGTGAGTATGTGTTACAAGGTAGAGAGGGGATAAAAGAGAAAGAAGGGAAGGCAGGCATGAGGAGCAAAGGAACAGGAGCAAAGAGGAGCCAGGGTTGGAGAGAAAGGAAGAGAAAGATGGAGATACAGGGAGCTATTCAGACCTCTGCTGCTGTCAGAGATCCAGTGGCAGTATCCAAGAAATCTGCTGCCACTGGAACTCCAATTTACTTGTGTCCCCCGTGAGCACTCAGGAGCTGGACTGACAGCACCGGAGGCAGGAGACAAGAGCCTGCCCTCCCCAGCGCAGCTCAGCTTCAGAAAGCAGCTGTGCTTTCAATGAAACAATCTAGCATGAGCATATGGACCCAAATCCACGTAGGACAGCCAGGACTCCTACAGACTGACTGCTGCCTTTGTGGCTTTGCACAGAAAAGCTGGCAGCTCTCAAATACAGTCTTCTCCAAAAGGCAGCACAGTACCCATGGGCTACACTCGCTTTGCAGGGCCAGGCCTTGGTAAAGGGGCTGGTTACAGACCCACCAGGCACAGGCAAGGAGCGTGGGGTCTGCGAGGTACCTAAAACACGCTCCCTAATCACAAAAAACCATCTTACTCACCAGCTTTTTATGTGAAGAGGGGAGGAGGTTATCCTCCACTCATGCACAAGGCTCCGTTATTGTGAGTGGAAACTACTGAGGTGTCCCTGGGAATCAAGCGTCCCTAGTAAAAATTTACAAACTATCCATAAAAGATGCGGAGGCCTGCTGCATTGCTTCGATGCTCTTCATAAAGCGTTTCATGTCAGTAAACACACACTGGTTCAAGTAGTCTGCTAATTTACAGAAGGAACCATGGTGGCTTTAAAATTATGTGTGTTCCATTAGTGAATTAAGGCTCCAGATTTTTGCTGTTGTCTTTGCCTGGGATCCCAGTAAGAAAACTTAAAAAAAAATAGAGAAATTTAAAAGTTTACAACAGGACAGAAGAGGAAGAATAAATCCCTTCCATCAGTAAAATATGGCAGAGAAAGAGCACAGAAGTCAGTGTCTGTAAGACTGTCAGTCTCTTTCTGATGAGCATCCTGCATTCAGCACGGGAGAGGAAAGATACACACCTCAAAGCAGGAAATAATACATACCACTGCTAGCAACAGTAGACCATCCTGGATTCAAGTACAGCACCAAAAAGATCATGTAAGGAATGGAAAAAAAAAAAAAAAGAAAAACAAACAAGAAGAACAGGACAGAACAGAAGCCACTGTATTCAGGCAGTCTGCCTACTTCTCATGGACAAAAACACATGGCACCACGCAGGCAACCAGCCCCAGAAAACACAGTGAGGAGCACAGCCCAGCTGTAAATCTGCTCAGCGAAGGCAGGAGCCCAGCACCCAGCCCTGAGGCTGGGATGGGTACACTCGCCCCACCAGGTAACAGCAGCAGCAGCAGCAAAGAGCTCCCCGGGAGAAAAAGCCCATCACCTCCCCCCTCCTCCGTGCATCAGCCCTAAAAAAAGTGATAAGACACTGCTGAGAAGCATAGGAGTAGGGAAGGGTCAGCTAGTCCCAATCCTGAAACAACTCTTTTAAGGAATTTAAATAACTACTGGTACAGAGTTTGACTTGAGGAAGGAGGGGAATAAAGCAAACTTTTACAGCTCAGCCTGCTCTCAATCAGGGCAAACACTCCCGTTTGTTATTTTTTCTCATGTTTGCTGAACCGAATTGTATTTTTTAAGTCATCATTTGGGGTCAGCCCAAAAAGAAACTTTTTGTAACGCTTGGAGAAGCACATAATGTTTTAGTTGTGAGCATTTCTGGTAAATCAAGTGAAAGTGGTAAGTGGAAGTCGGGTTTCAGAAGGAGACGTGGGCACAATTTGCAAAGAAATGCGGGGAGAAAATAAGTGCCTGAAACCCCCTGGAAGTGTGGCCTGAAGAGTATTGCTTTATTTCAAAACCTATTTGTTTTAATTTTTTTTTTATTCTTCCATAATTTACTTGTAATCTGAAACTACTTGTCAAATTAAATTTAAACACACATTTTTCACTTAATTGGAGAGAGGGGAAAATCACACATCTGCAGTTTTGAATCGTTGACTTTGAGATAAGAAGATGGAAAGAGGAGCAGTTATCACACCACTGTGATGGAGTAGGGGGACTGTGGACCTTCAGGACACTAAAAACAGAGTGTGTATGGGCAGTTCACCAGCCTTAATGTCCAAGAACCAGTTTACGGACATCTAGAAACAAACAGCAAGTGATAATGAGAAAATAAGTAAAAAAAAGTGATAGGCAAAATTCAGCAGGGGACACTAATGCATTTGATAACCTTCCCTCCTCCTCCTCCTCCCCTGACTGCCTCTGCCTTAGGACAGTGAGCTCTAAGGGCTGGGGCTGGGTTGAAGGACCATGTTAGCATAGAATCATAGAATCATTTGCGGTTGGAAAGGACCTTTAAGATCATCGAGCCCAACCATTAACCTAGCACCTGCCAAGTCCACCACTAAACCATGTCCCTAAGCACCACATCTACACGTCTTTTAACTGGGATGGTGACTCCACCACTTCCCAGGGCAGCCTGTTCCAATGTCTGACAACCCTTTTGGTGAAGAAATTTTTCCCGATATCCAACCTAAACCTGCCCTGGTGCAACCTGAGGCCACTTTCCTCTCGTTCTATCCCTTGTTACTTGGGAGAAAAGACCCACACCCGCCTCGTTACAAACCTCCTTTCAGGTAGTTGTAGACAGCAATAAAGGTCTCCCCTCAGCCTCCTTTTCTCCAGACTAAAAGCACAGATTTTGTGGGAGGCAGGCAGCGAGCAAGGAGAGAGCAAGAGCTAGTGTACGAGGCACTGCTGTGATAGCAACAGTTTGCTTTTAAGAGATGTTAATGAAGACAGAAAAGCTTGCGTGGATTTTCCTGAAGATGCCCTCTAAATTAAAAGAGGTTACAACCTATTCATTTACACTGAGAATCATCCCAAGTTCACACAACGGAAAGGAAAGGGATTGGCCCTTGTTTGGATCCAGACTTTCTGTCAAAAGTCGCCAGTGGCAGAGACGCTAAATTCAGCTGTACTGTCCTCAAACCGAAGCTTGGCCTGTTTTCCACAAACTTTTCCTTCAAAATGAAACCCATGCATCAGCTACTTAAAAAACAGTTTTACTGGATGTCAATGCTAAATACTTCAGGAAGAAGGTATTTTCTTTCCGGAAAATTCTTAATCTGACATTTGATCTAGCGTGTCCCTTTGCTTCTGTCAGATTAAATAAAGCAATCCATAAATATGTCACAGCCATCTCCAAATAAAAAATAAATGGTAAAAAAAAAAAACAATCCTTCCTCACTCTTTTCTTGTTAGGAAACAGTCTGTTATTTTTAACATCCTCAAAAATAGCTTGTTCTTTTTAAATATGAATCACACGAGTCTGTTAGCAATATAGCGAAAAAGCAAAATAACATTCTTCAGAGCTGGTATCCTTTCAGAGAAACTTTTTTGATGTTGCAATCAAATGCAACCCAATGCCAAAGTTATACTGCAACATAGAAAGAATCTGAAGAAAACAATTAAAAAATTGGCAGCAAATTACTTCTTTTGTCAGCAGCCCTGTAAGTAAAATTCTGCCTGTGCTATTACTGTTGGCATGAAATACCAAACACCACACTTCCAATAGTTTTTATCTCTGTCGCTTTTCCACTCAATCATCTACACACAAATCCTTAAATTCTTCACATTAAAAATGTACCGGTTCTTTCATCACAGGCACTCGTGGTTTGGTTATGATAGGGTTCATCTGTGAAAAATAAAAATTAAAATCCGCAACAGCCAGTAAAGATTAGTGGCTTGCTTTAAATGGATTTCTTCTGAAAAGCTATTCTTTATATCTCATCTAAACAGATAATAAATGTTAAAAGCCAAAAGCACATCAATAAAAGAATAATTCTGAAACTTGGCAGAATTAGAAAAAATAATTACAGTTTATCCTATTTTTGACCACCAATCCAGTCTTATCTATTGCCAGAAAAATAAGACTGCAAATATTCCAGTCTTCTTTAAGTCACTAAGATATTCTCTTTGAACTGCATTGGCAATGTCCAAAAAAAAAAAAAGCAGTAGCAAGAAAACGACATTATTTTGTGTGTCTGCATCTCCACAGAAGCGGGCTTAAATTCTGATATTTAAAAGACTGTCAAGCATGAGAGATCCTGCACAGCTGCTCACAGGAGACCTTATGGGTTGTTGCACTCAGCCAAAGATACGAGCAGCTTCTGCCTTGGGGATTTTGCAGCAGCCTGTAACACACCCCCTCAACCACATCAAACTTTTACAGGATGGGGCTGGAGCTGACAGTTGGTAACGTTTGGACGCGTATTTGCAAGGACAACCAAACCTTCTCACCTAACTGATAGCCTCTCTTCCCTAGACACCCCATGCTAGAAGGCACGTGGCAAACCCATGAAGATGCACTGGGAAGTTTGTTCAAGGTTTCATCACCCTTCAATGTAGCCGTGATCTGGGTCGTTCTGGTAGACCACGGCCAAGATCACTTTAACAAGGTCATCTCATAATGCAATGTCCTTTCCACAGCCCCACACGCGACCTGTCTCCGCACTGCCAAAGGGATACCCACTCTGGCACCACGTGGGGCATCCTCTGGCATCACACCTGTCCCCCAAGCCAGCCAAAAGGAGGGTGTCAGGGTGTGGGCAGACAGGCCTGGGGGGGCATGGAGAAGGAGCCACACATTGTGGGAAAGTCTGTAGGTCCCTCAGAGGATACTCCTGTGGTCTGTGCTTGTCTGGACTCCAGGTGGTGATGGGATCTGGTCAAAAATGATGCAGATGTTCAGACAAGACAACACAGGTGATAGAGGAGGGCAAAGGTGAGATGGGGTATCTGAGCTACCACAATCACATCGGCTCATTCTTAAGGGATGGTGGCGGCTCTTTCAGGACCACTGCTGCACAAGTGCATGGACGCAGCCAGGACCTCGGCCTGGAAGGTCACCAGAAGAGTCGCTATGGGAGAACAGCGGCACAGCCTCTGCTCTGCAGTGTGGCAACAGTCCCGTTGCAGCTAAGACAGGAGAACCGATTCTCCCAAATTTACTTATAAAGAAGCCCAGGACAAGCAATGCTGCAACACAACTGATCTAAAGACTCTTGCATAAATTTGCTCGCAGGAAACAGATATTTTAATTAAACTAACCGATTCTTTTTCTTTTCCTGTCCCCCTTTAATGTTTACACTGCATATGTTTGACCCTATTATAAAACACAATAAATAGGCCCTTGTTGAATAATTAAGAAAAAAGTACCAGCCAGAGCGGGTAACATTGCCAACCAAGACTGAAGACAGAGAGCTGCCGTTATTTCTGTATTTGAGTTATTGATTAAATGTAACATCTGTAAAGCAGCAATCAGAATTGCTATTCCACAAACATACCCAGAGAAATAAAGACTTGTTCCAAGTGCCAATCACCTATACTCTTGTGGTTAAAATGTAATTAACAAGTGAAGCATCCAATATAGCCACAAAACTAAACAAAAACAAATCGCAGAAACCTTAACTGTGGGGCAAAAACAAAGGCAAGATTTTTAAAACATAATTCAAAAATGAAAAGTATCAATACAGGCTGTCGCTTGTAAGCCACTGTAAAAACCTTCAAATTACATGTATATGTATTGTTTATACACAGGGGAAAAGGGTCTTTTTCCAAAATAAGTCTCAGTAGGAAAAATCTTGTGAAATAGTAATGTTTTACTTATTCCAGAAAATTGTCTTTATTTTTGTATGATACAAAAAGTTTAAAAAACTTTACTTTTTAAGTTTTTTAAGTGGTGAAACGGATGGGAAGAAAAACATTCTTGCATTAACTCTTGCCCTCAGAACCCTGAGGAAAAGGCTATTCTGAGAAAAATAAGAGAGTAAGAATAATACCAAACAAATGTACTGATTTAGCAGTCTGGGTTTGATCACCAGAAATTAATACAGAGACCAACATCCTCACCAAAGGCAGCCAGACTCGCCAAGAGCGAAGAGCCAGAGCCAGAAGCCATTCCGGGGGGACACCAGGGACAGCTCTAGCGAGACTGCATACCCCAACTAAGTGAGCAGTGAGTCCTGCCCACAGACAGAAGAGGCCAGGCATTTTGGAAGAGGACAACCACACGTCTTCACTGAGAGCATAAGCTTTCAATTCACACTTGAGCTTGTCGAATCCACATGTGTAAGAATGCAGCAATCTCCAAACCAGCAGCAGTTTCTATTAAATTTGGCCATCGCGCGCCCCTCCCACAGTGGTTAGCGTAGGAGGCACGTCCAGCCCTGGCTCAGAGCTTCTCCTCTTGGGTGATGAGTCTCAAACCTGCCCTGCTCAGGGCCGGGGGTTACTGCAGTGTTTTCTGAGGAGCAGAGAAGCGGTGGAGTGGAGTTTACCTAAGTGGCAGCTGCCTGTCAAAGCTTCCTCCAGAGAGCACAAGCTCACCCAAGTGCACTTTACTTGAGCAAAGCTATTTCATCTGCTTCAGTTTTATTTCCTTGAATTTGCTAGCTGAGGGCTATGACAGAGAAGGCGGAAAAGGGCACTTTTCACAAGGGCCAGAAAGAAATGGCTTTTACAAGATGGATGAAGCGAACCAAGGCAAAGTGTTGATGAACGGACTGTGCTTCAGGCAACTTAATAAAACTCACATTACAAAAATCACTACAAATCATCTGCATGAGTTTAAAGTCTTGACCAAACCACACATGCTACATTACCCCGTAGGCTGCTCGCCTCAGGTAAAAAGAAAAATTCTGCCCAATTCACCGGTCCCTTTTACAGAGCAGTAACTCACCGCTCCCTTTTTTTTGTTTGTTGGGGTTTTTTTAACCTCTAATGAACTTGTTTTAGTGCCCAAGCGGATCCAGGAGTCTCTCCCATTGCAAACAGCCACCTGACAGCATGCCCGAGCAGCTGTCTCCAGAATTAGGACAGAGATGTCGAAATATACAGAGGCAAATTGATCCGATCGATCTCTAGGAGAGCTGAGAAGCACACGGTCCTCAGAGACCTTTATTTTCTCAATCTGCAATGAAAGGGCCTGGCAGTAAACTGCAGAGAGCCAGTTTTATAAGGTGGGAGGAAAATTATTATAGAACTGTAGCAGTTCGGGGATCTTCCAGCTTGTTTAAATGATTTGGCTTCCTTAGGAACATACTGAAGGGGAGAAAAAAAAAGAAACCTCCTGAAGGTCAGCCATGAATGCTATAGGTATCGCATGAAACCAAGTCCTCATTTTATTCTCAAACATTTAAAGCAGAGATGGGGACAGGGGGAGGAAGGAGGAATGCAGAGGAGGAACAGAGGTTATTGCACCTTTATGTAAATACAGATTAAGGAAGCAGACTGTCTCCTGCAATATCGTACATCAAATGAGCAGTATTAAGAGAGGAACCAGAGAGCAACACCATTTACCCCGAGCTCCACTGACCACAGCAAGCAGGCTCTCGGGTGTAAATTCAGATTCCCCCAGAAAGCGCTGATCTGACCCCACTCTGCCACGGCTCAAAAGCAGCTTTTACTGCTGGGTGAAATAGCACTTGTCGAAGGGAACAGGAGCCGATTCTTTGCCTCCTTCGTTTGGTTTTCCCTTTTTGTTACGCAAGCTTAGCTATTACATATGCCATACTGACAGTTTCACAGGGAATCAGTAACATTTCTAAAATGGAGAGGAAGGGAGCGTTTGTTTCAGTTGAAACTTTTTGGTTATTTCAACCCAGATTTGCAGGGTAACTTTGCAGGCCCCACACTGCACTTTTGCGAGCTCCACAAGAAAAATAAGTGGAGTTGCATTGACCAGCCTTCAGCCAATCCAGACGGGTGGGGACAAGGAGCAGCATCTTAAGAGCCTCCTCTTTCTATCGCACCCCTGGGAAAAGTGTGACTGTTATTAAATCTAACTCTTTTTCTACATTTCTTATTTAGAAACGTCTAAAATAGAAACAAAATATGCTGTTCACTGAGACATGCCTTTTTTTCTTTTTTGTTTTGTATTTTGTTTTTGGGCTTTTTTGCAGATGGTTAGGGTTAACAAAAACCAGTTCGGTTTAAGCAAAGCTTTTAGGATGCCCCTTTTTTTTTTTCATTAGGATGAATCTAATAAATTATTATTCATCCTGTTGGGAGTCAACAGGAGCTCATGCTTGTTCCTTCCTTCCTCCTAGGTCAGCAGGCCGCACTCTGCCTTGGCTCCTTGCTGGCAGAGGCTGCATGCCGATTTTGGAAGCTCCTGTGCTGGCTGGAGTGTTGCAAACCCGAGGCTGCCCTGCTGCCTGCTCATCTGCTTGGGCAGGGGTGAGCAGGCTGGCAGCCGCGGCCGCCTCCAGCACACGTTACAGCACGGCTGGTTGCACAAAGGCGCTCCATGCCCTTCGCCCATCTCCTTGGCACAGAGCAAGGCTTACAGCCAACTGTGTGGTTTTGACCTGATGCAAACATAGGTGTGCATGGAAGTATTTCAAACATGCAGTTGGGATTCTGTGTATGCCTCTCCAGTAACATCTCCAGAATAAGGACTGTATTATAACAGATCACGCCATCAGCCAACCATCCCCCAGCTGCACACAAACTCACTTTAAAAGTCAAACGTGCCAGATATTACATTTATTTCAATTTCTTTTTCTCTCTACTGATCTCTCTTACTGACTCTGCAAGGCCACATCTGATACAAATAATATCAGCATCCACCAACTTATGGAATCCCAAGGAAACCAAAACCCGACAGACTCCATCCCACTTTCACTTCTGTCAACAGCCGCCTCTTGCTGATTTCACAGCAGGAATGGTAACTTCTTTCCACTTCTTTATTATTATTTTTTAAAACAACTTTTGGTAGAGGGCCAGCACTTGATGAAGAATGAGACAATCCCAGCGGGTGCTGGTCATCCGTGTCTTGCCAGCATTCCGGGTGCTAACCGACCTGCTGCTCAGGATTTACAACGCTTGTGCGAGCACATCACCGCTCAGGATCATCATCACCCAAGAGGACACGCTCCCTCTCCTGCCCTCTTTGCTCTGCCCCAGTAACTATCATCAGGACAGCGTGCACCGGGAATCTGACAGATCAGTCTATTCTCCTGAAATAAAGCAGTCCAAGGCACATACTAAAATCCTGGTGAAAGCTGTTGGAAACCCCTGTAAGAGCAGCAGCAGCAGAGGGGGTATTCAGAAAGGCTAACTTTTGCCAAGGGAAACGAGCCTCCCCATGTGCCCTTTTTGATCGGCAGTGAAAGGGGAGGGGAGGGCTGACGCAGAGCCACCCTTTCCTCCGAGTCATCCTTTTGGGACCATCTTTCTCTCTTCATCAGCTACAGAGGGAACTCAGCTCCCTCAAAACCCACACTGTCCGGATGCAGCTCAGGCTCTGAACAAAAATAATCTGAGCTACTGATGGAGAAAAAACTACCGTTTGAATCTGGTATTTACTGAGCAAAGAGTGCAGGATACTTTCACCCTCTTGGCAACCCTGCCTTTGAGTTCCCAGCAAATGATGCCAGCTTTGATGGAAAAATACATCGCCAAGCCTCAAAAAGCGTGGGGCTAGCTTTTCCTTTGCTGCCCTGTGGGTCAAAGAGACAGATTCATAAATGGAAAAGCTTCTGTCATCTCACAATAGCAGTACACAGACAGGCTGCCTCTTGACAGGAAAAAAAAAAAAAAAAAATAGAAGACTACAAATAACGTTGATATGGTAACACATGTTTAAAGCCAGTAATGAGAAGGCCAGAGGAGAGCTTATCCAGAGCCCCAAGTGCCAGCCAGTCTTACAGCACTTTGGCAGAGGCAACGCTGGAAAAACAAGGTGGAGATATTTGCTTTATGGCTTGCAGATTGTCTGTGTCAATGCGATCATACCTCAGTCATCTGCTTCAGCTGAGACCCAGAGACCAAACAGTCCCTGAGATGCTGAATTCAGACAGGCTCTTTGGGACCACACACCTCAGGTCTGAGAAGGGAGCACCTGGCTGCCCCACAGCCACTGGATCTCACCAGAGAGTCCACCTCTTGATGATCACTGCTGAATCAAGCACGAGCCACACTGCTGGGCTTCTCCTCAGAGACAAATTTTGATAACTATCACTTGTATCTCTTTGTATGTAAGCAAGCAGCCCATTCCAGTCTGCTACAGTATCTATCAGGTGGCTCCCCAGAAATGCATGACCCATGGTCATACTTCCTATCAGAAGTTTCAAGGACTTTGCCTCCAGAATGGCAGAGTGGATTAAACCGAACAATTCACAGCAATGCCCAGCACAGAAAAAACTGCAGCATCACCACCACCGGAATTGAAATGGGAGGACATTGGACACGAAATTCCTTCTGCTCTCAAAAAAGGAACTAGTGAGTGTGCTTGGCACAACGCATCTTCATCAGCAAGTAAACATTTTGTAACAAACAGCTTTCCATCCCACATGACTTCCGTGCTTTTTGCAGAAGTACCAGTTATCTAGCCTTCCAGATGTCCTCAAGCTGCTTCACGGCCACTTTTCAGAGCAAGCGTGTGGAAAATGTAGAACTGTTCCCAAAACGAAGCTAACCATTTTACAGGAACTGCAGATGTGACTCCTAACATTCCTAACGCTGGTTTCCTTAAGCGTATTTTGTAGCAGTCACTTAATTCAAGTCAACCATACAAAAAACTCCCCAAACACCCAAACCAACATCTTATTAGAATGATAGCTTTAAAAGCAAAATAAAAAACCCACAAACAACACCCCCCCCCACACACAAAAAAAACAAACAAAAAAAACCCACACCACCTGCCCAACCAGTGTTTCTTCAGGACTTCTCTTTCCATTCTGTTACAGGAAATTTGCAAGACTATTTCACAGCTCTGCCACATCTGCAGCATCTGCTGCATGCATGCCCACCCCCCAGCAGCTCCATGCTGCTGGGGCGTTGCAGGAGCCCAGGCTGTCATAGACTCTGGGACACCACAACAGCCTCCCCATAACACATTGTGAACACCGTTCTTACATGTGGGTTTAATGCTAAGAAGTGGGTGATCATTTCACCAGTTTGTCCCAATGCTGATTTACAACTCAGTGCTGCGGTAACAGCCTGAAACGGAGACCTGTTTCAAAGCATTAGTATCAGTAACTGAGAAAGAGGGCTGGTACAGACAGCCCTGGCACAGATGATATGGGATACGTTCAGGGTCTTTACCCCACTGTGGGCTGACAGCAATCCAGAGGGGTTTGTGGTTTCTGTTCCTTTGACTGCTTAAAAAAAAGATGCGCTCAATCTTTTTTAAGAAGACAGCTGACACATTTCAAGGTTTCCTTTTCATTTCTATCCCAAGAACAGAGAAGTGAAGGGTAAGGTTGTATAAGGAAATTCTGTTTTGGAGATAAGCCAGTGCAAAATGAACATTGTTCCTAAGATTTCAACAGGGACGACTCCCAACTCCAGAAGGAAAGACACCCCATTTACTAAAAAATATGCCGTTATGAGACTAGAGCTTCAAATTATAGGAGTCAAAGAAAAGCAATTTTTTAACCCCACTAACTTTTTTTTTTTTTTACCTATTTCTAACCCTAAAAACCTGTTAGATTATTTTTTTTCCTAGACTCTAAGGCATACGCTTTTCTCCAGGAGACTGAACCACTGCCAGAACCACACTGCTATCCAAGGACCTTAACACACTTTGCAAAAACATTAATTAAAACTCACACAGCAAGAAGAAGGGAGTAAGGTAAGGCTGGATCTTTTGTTCAGAGCAAGGAAAACACCACTACCAAAAAAAAAGACCAAAAAGGTTTGACAACATACCAACCATCTCAAAGAAAACATGCTGCAGAGGATGGCAGAGAGGTGATGCCAGGAGGGCAGAGAGGTGGGGGATGAAGAGTAAAACCCAGCATTTTATCCCTCAGCAGTGCTTTTACTAGACTCTGCTTCTACTATGCAACATTAAGTTGGTTTGAGATTGAAAATGGAGATTTAAGAGCCAGTTTTCTTAATCCTGGCCCTCCTCCGCTTTCTCACCACACCTACACAATTGCCGCATCCAAACACACCATCCAAAACAAAGCAGTTGCTAATTATCGTATCTCATTATAAGGACGCCTCATCTATACTTCTTTCAAGATTTATCACAGAGTCATTATTTCTCTCTGCAGCATGATTTCCCACTCAAGTGTGGGAAAATGAAGGCAACAGTTATTTAAACGCAATTTGCAACATGGTCTGTATGTATTAATTTCTTACTGTCTTCTGGGAACGTTTTCCTACATCGGGTACCTAATCCATAAATATGCATCCACTTGCTTAACAAATCTGTGGACAAAAGAAAAGTAGAACTAAAGCGACAATTTAATTTCTACTGAATAGCACACGTTTATGACTTTGTAATACATAAACGCCATTCCATCACAGTGAACTAAGGTTAGGAAAGCCATTAATATATCCTTACCAACATGGCAGGGCTAGAAAGTAAAATAAAGGGAACTCGTTCACATCAGACATCATTTGCTCTTTTTGTAGCTGTTATTTCCCTTAAAAACAACAACAAGCAGCAGTCTCTCAGAGAGCAGCGACTCATCAGCAGTTTTGCAGACAGAAAGAACAACCTGAAAAGCTGCGAGTTCAGCAGCAAAACAGCAACTCTTTCCCAAAGGCAGCAGGTCAGGGGGCATCGCAATTCACTACACGCTGCAGCAGGTCTCTATCCAAAAGGCCGGCAAACATCCTGAGCAGAGATCCTCTCCATTTGAGCTACCCATAGCTAGGACAGCACCGGGGCAGGAAGGAGGAGGAAAGCAGAGGAAACAGAGGAGCAGAGCTGTTTAGGCTCTGTTTCTTAACATAAATAGATCCATGTAAGAGATTTTACTGAACCAGAAAAACAGAAAACTAAAGAAATCTGAAACCCCTCATGCTTATACATTTTCAGCTCTTTGGACCCCAGTACATAACATACCATGGCTGCTACTCAGAGGAGATACTGTGGCATCCATGCTTGAAGCCATCTACTGCCTGACACCAAAGGCACCTCCTCACAACAGAAACGTTCAGCCTTCACACATCAGGTTTAAAGACTACCACACAGGCTGGTTTTGTTATGGAAAAGAATGTTTTCAGATCAAATCTGTTTCCAAAACAAAGGAATTCACCTCCCAAAGCCTGTCAGGGAGAGGGAAGGACAACATTCCTTCTTCTGCTCTCAGGAAATTAAATACCCAACTGCTGGGAGGTGTTAAGAAGCCTCAGCCTCTTCCCGATGCCAATACTGAAAGGTGTCAAATGCCTTCACCTCACACTGCCGTCAAAGGATGGTGAGGGAGCAGAGCACCATACATCCAAGCTCACGCAGAAAGTTTATCTCCTCTGAACAGAAACACTTCAGACCACTAACATATGCAGCTCCAAGTTATTTCTTCTTTATTTTTTTTTCCTTTAGCTAAAAAGGAGCTGGTACCATTGCTGAGTGATGGGTGCTTCTTAGTGCAGAGCTGGAGAACCATTCCTCTGAAGCCATTGCTCCACAGCTGATGGACACAACAACCCAGCCCACAGAGGACTTCCCTCATCCAGCAGCAACCTAAACTACAACCCATCGAACAGCAGCTACAGTATTGTCTCATGTGTCCATAGAGGCCAGCTGTAGCCAAGGAAAGACCCCAGCTTCACCTAATGGCTGGAGAAAGGCCAGTCAGCCCTGGGGTTGTGCCAAGCAAGAGGATGATCATGCCTACACACCTTCCAAGGGAGACAGAGGTTACAGACGTGCATACACTTCCCCTAGAGACCCCAGCATCCTTTTTAGGCTGTCTAGCCAAAAAGGAGCAAGACAATCCTGCACAGTAAAAGGCACTCTTTCTACGGGACTTCATGGATGGAAATCCATGGCAAAGACAGCAAAAAAGACAGACATCCCTCTGAGAAGTACACTACCAGGAAAGGAAAGACAATCATCCTTTTCTTAAATTATGATTCATATTATCTTGCTTACAGGCTACATCATTTTCACACAACCATTCAGACTCTGACACAATAGGCAAGAAGCACCCCATCAGCATGGCAAAGCAAGTCTATCCAACATGCTCATGAAAAGGGAGCTGAGGTCTCCAAAAGGCTGATACAATGACAACTAATGTCTCTGCGAGTTCAGAAGAAAGCAAGAGGCAAGTTTCTTGACTAAAGTGATGGGAAAGCGCTGACATTTAAGTTTTAGGTCCAGTTTAAGTTTCAGTTCTCACCTCACTTAGACCTGTTTTGCACTAGTGTACAACAAGGCATAAGCATGAGCCACTATCCAAAATAATTAACTTCAAGATAAAGTTGCCAAGATAAAGCAGGAGGTTCTCTACTGCTTCATTCTCCTATAAAGGGACCTTAAACATATTTGGTGGGGATACTGGTGGTATGTTTTTTATCCCACGCATTTGCAATTGATGTTTTTTGTTCTATGCTTTCTCAAAATGGCTGCGAGTCAGAATGAAAAGCATAAGTTTCTGAAGCTGCTGAGATTTTCATGGCACTTAACCAAAGGAAATAAATAAAAATAAAAACAAGCACTCAAAACATACCCTTCTCCTTGGCAAAAGCAAAGGCAGCTTCTCCAGGGAGTCTCAGCTGTTGTCACTACACAAAGCTTGCCTACACAATGCCAATAAGAAGGTTATTACATTATTTAGTAGCAACCCACAGCAATCCTCTGTGTCCCCTCCCCAAGAACACTTATGAAATAAAGGGTTGCTGCTGGATTCTCACACTTTCACACCAGTTTTGTACCTTATTTGACAGTCTCTTTAGTTTTGTATGCCCCCACATTAAGACACAGACACACAAAGGAAGACAAAAGAGATGCATATATTTTAAAAGAAAACACCAACACAAGGGTTATGTGGGCATAAACTGACCATCTAGGCTGGGAAAAGAAAGCTTTCCAAACAAACTTGTCAGGCTGTGGAGCTGCCTTCTAATGGGAGCCATGGAGATGATCCAACCGGACACAACACAGTGCTGAGCCAGTCTATGGAAGAGATTAGATAACTGGCTGCGCGTGATAACAGAGGACTATGCCTGATGAGCCAAGTGGTCCCTTACCATCTGATGTTTGTTTGACACCAAGAACGACATTACTTTAAGAAACGACCACCTGCAGACCATCTTCTGGATTGTGGGTTTTTTTTTTCTTTTGCTGAATCCGAGGGTATACTTCTCTTCTTGCTAAAGCCACAGCAACTCCCATCAAATAAGCTATTGAAGAAAATAAGCATCAACAGATTGGAAAAGGCTTTTAAAATTAATGGTCAAAAATTCACCAAGCATAGTTTAAGAAGGTGAGAAGAATCCCACAGGTAGGCTTAGCGAGCTGGTCAGATCTGCACTATTAGCCATCCCCTTCACTAAGCTTGCAGGGGCCTGAGTCTTGTCATAAGGATACGAGAGGATACTGTGGAAATCTCAGCTTTACCGAATGCAAACAGAGCTGCAGCGATCAACACCAGCTGTTCGGTTGCAATGACCCAGTAATCATCATGATTATGTGTCCCAGTTATTGGGGGACTCTGCTAGAGGGATTAGCAGGTCGTGATCGTCACACTAAGCTCTGCTCAAAAAAGCATCAAACATGAGGACTAAATGTTCAAAATAATTTCCTGCCCAAGTACCTCAATGTTTGGGAGCCCAAGAGAAGAGAAGTCCTAACTGGCAGAGAGCATTACCACTTCAAGTGATTGCACCAGGAATCCCACGTCTCAAAAGCAGGCCCTGGGAGTACCCATCTGGACTTGTTCAAGACTCAACTTTATCCAGTTGAAAACGAAAGTCTTCTTCAAACATAACTTGGGGGATGACCACGCATACTGCATTCCCAGGACTCTTGCCTCCCCAGAAGCCTCCTCATGTCGCAGCAGAATTACCAGAGGGCCAACAATACACTCAACCACCACACTAAATCAAAATCAGTAACCTCAAACTCTGGGCCATGGCAGGGAAGCGTCTTTCATGATGATGCAAAATATCTCCCTTGACTTTGATATGGAAACAGCTCCCTTTTCCAAGCTCTCACATATGTGTTTTCTTCCTTAAGGGTTTTTTAAAGAAGATATTGGACATAAGATCTGCCACCTATTAAAATATAAGCTTGAAGGCAAAAAACACTTCTAGAAATTATCTTGGGAATCTTGCTGAACTTCATCATGTTTGGAGACATCATTCTTCCCACACAAGCACGCACTTCATTACTTAGTAATGGAACAATAATGGCTCTTCAGTTATGTGAGATGTGCCTCTAATTTGTAAGGGGTTTCTGAAGAGGTAATGACAGATGCTTAAAAAAATGAAATGTGAGAATGTGAAACTTGTTATGTAAGAGATAATGGTACCCACGGAGTAGTCTACCAGCTGGGTCACAGTCTCAGCTGGTATAAAGGAACAGTGCTGATGTTCTGCCTTATGTATTCTTAAACACTGAACCTGAAGCCAAATTAATCATATTACTTTGTGCTTTAATCTGACTAAATCTCACAAATGAAGCATCATCAGCGTAGGTCAACACTTGACATCCCTGCTTTCCTGACAGCTTCCGGCGCACTCTAGATAAGGCTGCCAGCAATTCAGCAGAAAGCATTTTTCCCCTCTGAAATTATACTTCCTGATTATAAAACATACTGAGTGTGAAACAGAGATATCAATCTATATCTTTTCTTGCTTCTAAAACTAGTTTCAATATAAAACTTGCTAGGAACTATATTGTGAGGGACAATCTTGTGTTAAAAAGGATATCTATCCAAATTTTCTCCGTCCCCTTTTCTCGAACTTTACTGCTGTGAATAAGGGCTCAGTGCAGCATTTCGAAGACCGTGTGCTCTCTCACAGCCCTTCCAGAAAAAATGTCAACTCCAGACTCTGAGCATTTGCATTCGTTAAGGATTCCATGGCAATGCTCGTAAGATCAAGAGCAGCACACCACCCAAATGTCATCTGTGTGTGCAGATGCAGTATCAAGTGCACCTCCTCATATGACTAATTTTCCAATTAAGATTGAAACACGGTTGTGTTAGAAACAACAAACACACAGCAAGATCTTGTTCTTGCCTGTCCTGGTTTGGCCTAAACCAGGCCGATTTTCCTTTCAGTGATTTTTGCTTTCAGCTAAGTCTCCTCTAAGTAACTGCACTTTCTGAAACTAACTGCATGTTTGCAGACAGTGTCTGCCTCCAAGACTGATAACGCCCGAAGTTTGTAGTTATCGCTGAGGCACCGGTAGGGATGTTGTGCAGTAAGGCTCTTGCTGTACTTAGTCTTAGAGAAACCAAGGTCACTGCTGAATTCCTCACTGCTTACAAGTGAAGAGCCGAAGGGGGGTTGCAGCTGCAGTGGGGAGCAGACAGGGCAGGTGACCCAAAATTGACCAACGAGGGTATTCCATCCCACACACGTCATTCTCGGTATAAAGGGGGGGGATCACGAGGGTCTCGCTCTTTTTTTTTTTCTGCTATGGCCGGTGTCCAAGGAGGACTCCGTCTGTTTTCCTGCTGCCCCCGATCCCGATCCGTGCATCCCTGAATACAGCTCTCGACCGTTGCTAGGCCCAGCCTGGGCCTTCCCGGAGCCTGCCCTGCAGTGCCGGTGGTGACGTGGCTGACTTCAGGGGAGCTCAATCTTGGTTTTGTATATATATTTGTATATATTTGATTATTTCTATTATTATTATTATACTCTTTTTCATTATTATAGTTTATTAAAACTGTTTTAACTTTCCAACCCGGAAGTCTCTCTCCCTTTTCCCTTTCCCTTTCCCTTTGGGGGGAGGGGGGGGGATAACAGGGGGCATCTGCCACAGGTTTAATAACTGGCCCAGCTTTAAACCGTGACGTTGCCCCATAGGGATTTATTATCAGAGATACGCAAATTTTACTCTAATCTACTTGTTTTTACTCAGCAAAGTACTGACTTTTACAATATGGAAATTTTGCACTGCAAAAAATAACTGTATTTTACTGTTTTGAAACAGTTTAGCATGGCATCCACAGGAAAAAAAAAAAAAATCAAAAAAAAAAAAAAAGACAGGCAAACGCTTAGAAAGCTTGCTTCACCTACTCTGATCTCCACGCCATTGCAGACATATTATTAGCAGGACCAAAGCTACCTAATCTGAGACTTGTTCAGATCTGAGTACATAAACTGCATCACAACAGCGACTGCTGGGTAGACGTACCCTGAGGAAGCCCAGCCTTTCAGTCTATTTGGAAGAATGATAAAACAACTATCACAGACTGCAAAACTTTGAGCTAGGAGAGCCCTGTCTAGTAGAAAAAGACATAATGAGATGCAGTGTTTGGAAGCAGAAATTAGATAACTCAGACTAGAAATAGGCACACACTTTTAACAGCGAGAACTGCAACCATCCACCTAAGGATATTTCAAATACTCCACCACATCAAGTCTTCAAAGTCAGGGCTGCTGACAGATGCGCGACACAGCTCAAAGAGAAACGCAGGCTTCATGCAGTAATTCTTAGACGAAGCTCTGTCTCTTGCACCATGCTCCGGCTCAGATTAGATGATCATAAACGGTCCTTCTTGACCTTAAAAACCTACAAGGACACTCCTAGTAATGGTAAAAACATCTTGAAGGAGTTGTAGCTCTGCACAACCCCGAGAGATCACAAACCACATGACAGTTTTGCACCAACAGCCCATGTCATTTCCATCCTGTACGAGCTGTCTGAGGGCCAGGGACAGAGCTGCGCTGGACAGCTGGCATTCGGGTACCAGATTTAGTCCCTTGCTCCTGGGTTGGCAGCAGCTGAAAGAACTGTAAAAAACCTTCAGGTACCTCGATGAAGCCACTTCCCTCCAAAACAGCAGCTGCCTGCCAATGTTAGGGACTTTGAAAAGAAAAAAAGGAAAGAAAAACGGGTCTAATTCGCATTTCCCAGCAGAGGGTTGTTACAGTGTGGTCTTTATAGAAATGGCACAGCAAGAACAAAGACTCTCTCTTCCCCAAATAACTAAGCAATTTTAAAATAGTTAATCCTGGAAACACTCTCAAAAGATCAGCCGTAGCTCAACAAACTTTAAAGATGATCATTTTTAATTTAATTTAAAAGTTGAACATCCTTGTGTAATAATGGCAGAGATGAAGGACTATTAGGGAATAATCTTGTTTACGGATCAGTGAACTCAGAAAATTGCCAAGGCAACTGTGAAACATATTCCTTATTCACACCTCATAATTAACTGAGTGCTCTGTGGAGACAGGATGCTGCAATATTAAAGTCATCTTCGTTACTAGAAAGCTGCTCATTTGGGCTAGGACGCCACTGGGGGGTCTCACTCAGTTCTGGCATTTCCGAACTCCTGGGAGAAAGCACCTTCAATCCATCAAAACAACAGACTCCCAAAGCATAACAGAGGGCAGAGAAAGCCTTCGGTCTATGACAAAAGTGTGGCTTGTGCAGAGAGAAAAACACCTGCCTCCTTCCCTAATGCCATCTGGAGCATTTCTCTTTTAAAGGCAATTGTAAGAAGAAAATACAGTTCTCTTAATTAACTCACATTGAAAGGCACTTTTGATGGAGTCAAGAGGCCAAATCAGATCTAAGTAAATAATGCAACAAATAGCGACATGAAAGCCCTTAGACAGCAGCTACCATGGCTTGCACTGTCCGCATCTTCGTACTTAAAAACACCAAATGCTGAAGCTTTCGGCTTGTAGGAAAGGGGAGAGGGATAGGAGGCTCCATCTTTTCAGCGAATTTTAAGAGAGAAATTGTTAATTTACTGGAAAAAATAGGAAGACTTTTGCTGAGGTAGATGTGCTTAAGATTTGGGAAATCCCGGATTAAGTCTCTGCTTTATGTCAGATTTCATTTGTGAATTCAGGCAAATGCTCAGACTTTCTGCCCTTTGGTTTTGAGAGGTAACGCTTCTCCCTGGCTGACAGAGCCCAGACATTCAGACGGAGAGGACACGCACGCCCCGGGCCCCGGGCAGCTCAGACAGGGGCTGCAGCCCCCCTGCACTGTAACTACACTGCAGAGGAGAAGAGAAAACTGCTGAAGCTGAGAAAAAGCAACGAGAAGGACTCAGTCTCGTGAGTGGGTGTCTGAGGAAGCCACAAGCTTTGCACAAGCCAGATTACTTTGAGTTATTACTCATCCCCAAAGAGCAGTTGAGAAAGGGAGGATATATTGTAAACCCATATCTAGGTAACTGAGGCCCAGATATAGCACCTACAGAGTATGATGGTGTCATCTCTGGCCCTGAAATCAGACAGGTCCATCTTAGCTTAGTTCAGCATCTTGCTCCAGCCTCTCCCCTGTAACAGGGAACAAGCCAGGCAGTCACAGGATGCTCTTCAGCCAAAGCCAGTGCACAGAATTCAAAACACAGTAATAAAAGACACTCAGATCTTCCATTCAGGTTTTTACTGTACATCTCAATTACCTACACAGACTGCAGTTAGAACAAAAGAATAAAGAAAAAAGGGTGGTGCCATAAATCAGCACTAAAAATGCAGCTTGTGAATAGCATAAGCATCCGGCATCTTTAGAAAGAAATAGAACAGAAACAACAAGCAATAATACACTGAATAAAAATCCAATGCATCCCTGCATCTGGAGTACAGCATGTTATTCTAAGATCTCCCATTCCTCTGCCCAGTTTTCAAAGGATCTAACAGAGATCGAAGAGGTACGGGAAAGGGTAATAAGGCTCAACAGACACACAGAATGGCTTTTGCTTGGGGAAGATATTCAACAGAACAGGGTTCTCCACCCTAGAAAGGGAGTACATATAAAGATACTATAAAATTATGAAGGGCTTGGGGAAGTGAACCAGAGAAATTACTTTCTACTTCTTATCACACAAAGTCAAAGGGCTCCCAACGAAACTATCAGTTTTCAAGCAACGGGAAAGATTTCTTCATACCGTGTGTAATTAAATCACAGAACTCATTGCAACAAGATGTCCTCAAAGCTGGAGTAGAGAAGGGTTCTAAAAAGGGAACTAGGCAACTCCACAGATGACAGGTCCATGGAGAGACTTAAACACAGTGCTCCAGATAAAGCATCCAGATCCACAGACTCTAAATCTCTGACTGGCACACATTCAGCATGCACGGTGAGGAAAGATAACTCTGTACTGGCCCTGTTCCCATTCTTTTCTACTCTGTCAGCTTCTAGTAATGACCGGTCAGAAAACAGATACTAGAGCTAGATGGTTTGATATGGTGTTCCCACAATGTTCTTCTATTATGTTGGATATACTGATATGAGTCCAATAGACAAATCCTAATATAAAGAAAAAGGAGTTCTATTTTTTTTTCCTGAAGAAACATGATGCAAAGATTCCTATATTCATATTCATGCATAGCACTAGACCAAATGTATGAACAAATGCTTTCTGAATGGAAAGTTATCCATCATTTCCAAAACTTTATACAGGCAATGAATGAAGGAATTTGGTTTTCCATATTGAGTAATCCATGATGGAGATATCATTCAGGATCATAAGCAGGGTCATGATAGTGAATCCACAGTATGTCAGCCAAGATCAGCAAAGGAATGCTGATCTCTAACGGATAGATGAGAAAGATCGCATTAGCAGCCATTTAGATCACAGACCAGGTGACAGCTTTCTAAAGATGAAAATTCCTGAGGCTTGTACCAAAAACATTTGTACTCTAAGCAATTCATCTTCTGAAATCAATGCGTGACATAATTAACACTGGAGAGAAGGGGGAAGAAGAGGGAGAACAACAACAAATGAATTGAGCTTACTAACAAAATACAAAAGAAACATCCCTGCTTCAAACATTCACAGATAAATCACAGGCACAGCAGTGACACAAGATGCTGTCATGAGATTAGGCAGAGATTATGGTAAATGCAATTAAATCAAGCAATGTCAAAATACTGCAAAAGAACCCATCATTTTACAGCAGCTTTGTCTCTGCAGAAATTCCTAACATGGTCTCGCAAGAACTATATGTGTAACAGTGCTGTATGATCAGATAAAACTGCATTTTATGAGAGGGAAATAAAGGTAACGTTCCCTCTCCCTTCCACCCCTGACTGATACTTACTCTTTCCCTGAATTTTATTTTGAACAACCAATAAAGTCCTTGTCTCCATGGAAAAGAGAGAAGAGACAGTTTTTCCTTCTAATTTTCCTTTTCTAAAATGAACACAGAATCACAGAATGTTAAGGATTGGAAGGGACCTCGAAAGATCATCTAGTCCAATCCCCCTGCCGGAGCAGGATTACCTAGACCGTATCACACAGGAACGCGTCCAGGCGGGTTTTGAATGTCTCCAGAGAAGGAGACTCCACAACCTCTCTGGGCAGCCTGTGCCAGTGTTCGGTCACCCTCACCGTAAAGAAGTTCTTCCTCATATTTATGTGGAACCTCCTGTGTTCCAGCTTGCACCCATTGCCCCTTGTCCTGTCAAGGGATGTCACTGAGAAGAGCCTGGCTCCATCCTCATGACACTTGCCCTTTACATATGTATAAACATTAATGAGGTCACTCCTCAGTCTCCTCTTCTCCAAGCTAAAGAGACCCAGCTCCCTCAGCCTCTCCTCATAAGGGAGATGTTCCACTCCCTTAATCATCTTCGTGGCTCTGCGCTGGACTCTCTCTAGCAGTTCCCTGTCCTTCTTGAACTGAGGGGCCCAGAACTGGACACAATATTCCAGATGCGGCCTCACCAGGGCAGAATAGAGGGGGAGGAGAACCTCTCTCGACCTGCTAACCACACCCCTTCTAATACACCCCAGCATGCCATTGGCCTTCTTGGCCACAAGGGCACACTGCTGGCTCATGGTCATCCTGTTGTCCACTAGGACCCCCAGGTCCCTTTCCCCTGCGCTGGTCTCCAACAGGTCTGTCCCCAACTTGTACTCATACATGGGGTTGTTCTTGCCCAGATGCAGGACTCTACACTTGCCCTTGTTATATTTCATTAAATTTCTCCCCACCCAACTCTCCAGCCTGTCTAGGTCTCTCTGAATGGCTGCACAGCCTTCCGGTGTGTCAGCCACTCCTCCCAGTTTTGTGTCATCAGCGAACTTGCTGACAGTGCACTCTATTCCCTCATCCAAGTCATTAATGAATATATTGAATAGTACTGGTCCCAGTACCGACCCTTGAGGGACTCCGCTAGACACAGGCCTCCAACTGGACACCCAGCAGTTTTGTTGACATCTTTCACAGATTAAAAGGAATTGTATTTTATTCCATAGTTTTTGTATTAGTACAACCAAAGTGCAGCCATAGTTAGTTTCAAAGTACAAATTTTACGCTTAATAATTCCTTACTCTACAGCTGATTTGCAAAAACAAAGGATTCGTAGGTCTCAAAAGGAGAGATTTGAGCAGACTTTTAGCCCCCAGCCTGCACAGAGGACCTACGGCAAACACGCTGCCAATCAAAGCTTTAAACAGAGGGAACAACTGCATTATCCATACGGCAGAATTATACTTTAAGACAACCAAACATAACTTTAAGAAAACAGGTTAAAAAAAAAATAAAATAACAACCACCACAGCATATTTCAGTGGAAGATCTTCGTTTAAGCCGCTCCATGATCAGTTGTGGCAGGTAATGAGAATTCACAAGGCAAAGCAGAACGTCACCAGATGCTGCGAGACCTATCAGACCTGGAAAGCAAACACTTGATAGCAGCGTTCCAAACAGCCCAAGCACAAACCTTGTCTTTCAAGGCTCACTTTGGCCAGTATCTGAATTTCAGCACAGATGTTTAGGAATGTGGAACGCATTTACAAGAGCTCCTTCTGCGCTGCAGCTTCCTGGACATTTATGTTCTGGAAATTGCTTAGAAGAATAGCAACAACAAATCTGCATTTCAAAGATCTGCAGTCAGGAGAGAAATGTGTGTTCCAGCATTTCCAAGCCAAGTAGAGGATTAAGGTTTCTAATGCACTAGTTGGAAAAGAATATTGGGATAACTGAATTAGAAATGTGAAAGTGGACTTACTCTTTAGATTAAGCTGAAGATTAAGTTTCTAGTCAAGGAAGGAACTATTCATCTTGGAAAGCATACAGGGAGGATGGTAGAAGCATTAGAGATGCAAACAGATTTTGTCTTTTTAAACCAAATATTAAATCTCAACAGCTATTTCACATTAAAAAAATCAAAGTAACACTCATCACACAACTGGAACCATCCACCTAAAGTCGTATTTGATGAGACTGGTGTCCTCACGGTTTTGAGCAAATGATTGCTTGTATCAGCCTGTGAAAACCTAAAGCCACATAACTTAGTCCTGAGAGTCTGCTGTCCTTCACTTATTACATGTTGTGATTACCAGGTTCACGGAGGAGACATGGACCAGCTCAGAAAGCATCAGTCATTAATGAGGTAGGTAGTTACAGCTGAATCCTTCACTCCTGAAAACAGCCCAAAAGTTTCCACTAGATGTCCAAAAATGTGCCTGGAAGTCAAAGATGTGAGAGAGAAACTGTTCAATTAGATTAGCTCAGGGGAAATACCTGCAATAATCTGAGTATTATCTGTCTTCAGGTGTTGTGGGGTTTTTCTATTTCCTGGGTGACTGAAATACCATTCTGTGTCAAACTAACCCATATTTACTGCAAGGAAAATGACCTGGTAAGCCATCAAGGTTTTTCTGTTTCTCAGCCACTGTTAATTCCTTGACACTGGTTTACAGGGCTTTCAGAGAAAGCCAATGAACACGGGCAGGCTGCTATTTCAAACGCTGGTTTAATGAGACTGCCATGAACTGTGAATAGAACGGCAGTCCTGTGAAGTAAAGGGAATGAACAGAGTCTCCCGTGAGTCAGCTCTGGGACACACAGATTGCACCTACAAATTGGGGATTTCCAATTAGCAACACAAGGAACAGAAGAGGCCGACGTTCAATGAAGTGACTGCAACTGCAGGGCTTAAACGCAACTCTCATTAATGAGAGAAAAAAAAACCAACACTCCCTCTGCACATGAATGAATAAGCGATCAGCATTTTCAGAACACAGGAGAAAAAAAAAAATAGCTGTTAACTTTTCCTCCTGATTCTGTTTTGCGCAGTGTGGTTCTTTGTCCCAGGCAGTTTCCACTTACGAATTCACAAAAATGGATTTTCATGGACTAAATAAAAGTCTAAAGGATCTTTGAAAGACTAGAAAGTCTTCCCTAAAAAAAAAAAAAAAAAGCTAAAACATGTTAAGTCATCATCAGCTAAGAAAAATAACATCAGTCTTGCTCTTTTTTTCCGACATTTAACATACATGAAGCCAAACTACTTCTTTGCTGCTTACTAAAATAAACAGGGCCTCTTGATACTGTCACATATTAATAGTCATGGGGGTATTACTTACTTTCCACTTCCTTCTCAGAAGAATTTAAAAAGAGGGAGAGAAGTGTTTTTTTGTACTGAAAGACAAAAAACTCTATCCAGAATAGCAGCCAAACTGATCCAATGAAGGAAGTCAGATTTAAAACATTCTGCTGTTCTCACAGCCGCGTGCACAAGTCCCTGTTTTGCCATACATAAACAAGCCAACAGCGCAAGCAACCGTGGCTCTGTGCCACGCCGAGCACCAGAGCAGAGCAGGCTCCTGGCTCTCCACCCTCCCTCCTCCTCAAACCCAGGCAGCAAGTGCAGAGAGAACTCCTGAGTTCAGTACATGGCAGAGGAAAGCTGAACCTCCAAAGCTGGAGAAAAGAGGAAACCAGGCTTTGCAACCCACGGAGCAGAAACGCACGCAGAGGAGAGCAAAGAGACAGCGAGTGCTGACAGCTAGGGTCCGAGAGGAAAACCCCAGAGGGACCTTGCCCCTAGCTGGGCAGAGCTCCCACAGCAGGAGACTGAACCTGTGAGGCCGGAGGAGTGGGGAGCACACAGAGGATGCGATATGCAGTACAAGGACGTAGGTGGTGGCCTTTGAACTGGCTGGGCAAGGGCTTTGAGGCTAGGAGTACAGGAGGGGTCTTGGGAGGGGGAGTTTAGCACAGCAGCTTTTGGGGAGAGCAACAACATCCAAAAGGCAAAGACTGGAAGCAATTAAATGACTAAGGAGAAGTAAGCAAGGGCAGGCTGGAGTAGATGGGGCAGGACAACAAACTGGGTAGAAAGGAAGGAAGGGGCTGTCAGAAGCAGCTGCACACACCAGGGTTTATTCCTCTCCAAGTCTGGAATGGAACATCATGTCATCGTGCCTCCTCTGTCAGCAAATACCTAAGGGGAAAAGTGCCCCATCTCAGTTAATACTGACTCCTACAGAGCACAATCTACTGCTGCCACCTGCTCGCTCAAGCGGCAGATGTCGATGAGATGGATTCAAAGGTTTCAATCCAACTGTTCACTACCCATGTGGCTCCCCACTCTAAAATTTCTGGCTATTCAGTTCCTTGTTTTGAAAACCATGGAAATTACACATCCAGAAACTATGCCAAAAGTACTTTAAAAGACTACAGACTGAAGCAACAAACTGCAAGGAAATACCAGCAATTGGAAGTTTGTACACAGAGAAATTATCAAGAAGTTGTTAATCTATCTCAGAGCAGGACTTGAACAACATGAAGTAAATAGGGCATGGGGCCATGCTCTGGACAAGCTAAAAACAAAATATTGAATACTTGCTCATTAAGTGAGCACCATTCACTCTGGACAATGAATAGAGCAGGGACCATGCAGAAAAAATGGTATGTGATAGTGTAATTAAAGACTGTCACAATATAAACACACAACAGGGATAAAATTAAATCAGGCCTTTCTTACCTGGCGAGTGCATAATTTTGCAGCTTAACGATGTCTAAACATGTCTTTTTGTGTGTGCACGCAACATTAGTCATCACCAGACCAAAGCGGTGCTGTTTTCAAATAAACTTTAGTTAGCAAGCAATGAGTTCAGTTACTTGTATTGAAACTGCACTTGCAGATTTCAAAGATTAAGACACACAATGCCACAAGCATGCACAAGGGAGACAGTCCTTGGCTTTTTGGGGGGGAGTCTTAAAAAAACAACAACATCACACAAATGGTGGGAAAGAAGCATGCTACTATGTCTTATCTTCCAGCACACGCCGTGGGAACAGAGAGATGTAATTATCTTCCCAAGATTACACAAGGGTTCTCTGGAAGACAGTCACAGGCCAGAGCACGTAAATCTTGGCTGAATCCAAGGCTTTAAGCATAGGGGCACCCACCTCTCATGGGTTTCTAGACTCTAGCAAAGTCTTCTGGTGGCCTCAGGTACCATCCGAGTATGACAGTAAATATCATCACTGACTGCAGGCGAAGGAGAAGATTGTTGAGGTATTATTGATAGCAAACATTTCCTTAAAAGACAGGACATGGACACAGCAGTAGCTAGAGCTTTTGCTCAGACTCACAATGCAAAAATAAGTCAAAAGAACCGAGTTCAGAGAAGAGTAAATCACAGGCCAAATCCACCTCTGCAATACACTCCCCAAAGGGGGCTGAACTTCATTCATAACTTAAGCTTACTAAACAGCAAGAATGGCACAGCCTTAGCAAACCTGCTACAGTTAAAAAAAGTTTGCAACACCACAGAAGAAGCACCCCACAGTTACCAGGATAACCGTGACACCTACCTAATCTGTCATCTTTCAGCGCACGCTGTGCCTTCCCAGGCCTTGCGACTCAGGGTCCTGTGTGTCTTTTGGGATGTATCGTGTCATCCTATTCTCAGTTCAATTCTAAACATCAATTTCCAAAAAAATCAGCCTATGGCCAGCAACAACACAGCATTTCCTTTTCTCTCCTTTCACATGGAGGCAATCCAACACCAACCTTTGCTCAGAGAATCGAAGACTAGGAGCTTGCTCCTTTATTTTCAAAACCTCCCAACCCTCAGGGGATCACCAGTGAGAGAGGACAGAAGGGAACAGCCTCAGCTGGCTCCACTGCTTAACTCTCCAGGTTACTTGCTTTGTTTTCCTAGAGAAGAAAAACCATTTTGACTTCCAGACCCTTTTCACCACAGACTGAATCCCAAACCAGGCCACTGTCCTGGAACTTCTCCACTAACAGTGCGGTGTTTGCAAAAGCACAGACCTTTTAGTCCAGTGTCAAGTACCCAGGGTCTTCTTTTGTTGTATGTCTGCCCCTGACCAAAGTGATACATTAATAATAGTTACTTTAGTGTTTTCTCAGAGGCAGGCAGTGCTTTTTACTGCTGTGTTTCGTGTATGAACCACCACTGATTTTCAGGGTGTGTGATGCAACTAAGAACATCTTACTAAAGTTTAAGAAAGTTGTACCAGATCTAACAGAAAATGCCTTCCTCACACTTCTATAACCCCAGCAGTTTCATAGTCTGAGCCATGCCTTGCTACAAAACTCCCTCTAACAAATTCAAGAAAAGGTAAAGTTTGCACACATGAAATCCCATATCTGGGAAATGGTCACACTACTTTGCCTATGTTGGTTATGAATCTAGGAAGCAGCATTACACTGTGTGGCAAGGGGAAGCATTAGAAACGCAGCTGAGACTTCTGCTTTTTGAACAGGAATTTCATGTCAAAGCAGAAATGTGCTATACTGTCAAATTATTTAAAAAAAAAAATATTGCTACACAAGAATTGGAAATAGAAGCACCCAGTGAGGAAAAGCCAAATCAACACCAAGCAATTGCTACGCAGTTGCACGTTATGTGAGCCGACACTTTTCCTCCCCTCTTGCTCCGCTCTTCCTTCATGCTGGAGAACAGCATCTGTTTCAGCTCAAACACTGACACACATGCTGTGCAGGGACTTGAGGAAGACATGTTATGACCTCAACATACTTTTCCTCATAGTATATCAATCTTAAGACCAGCACAGCCATGCCTGGAATGCACCACGTTCTGCAGAGCGTTTCCATTTTCTTTCTCCTGCTACTGCAAAAGGAAACAACACTGCTGCCAGTTCAGTCATCAGATCACATTTATCCCTGCTATAGCCTTAAGGATTTCATTGAATTTTGGATCAATGGGGGTTTGTACCTGGATCCCACAGTGCTAACGAGTAGTGAGCTCCCTCACTCTTTTGCACGTCCATCGAGATTTAAAGTGATGCTCTTGGGCACAGCTCCAAGTACACCCTGCTGCTTCTCTCATTCTGTCACTTGGGCAAAAAAATTTAAAAAAAAAAATACAAACACAAAAAACTAATGCAACAGTTCACGTACATGGCAAATGGCAGCATTAAACACCAGTCTATTGTCCATTCTAAGGGAAGAATCTAACCAGCTAAATCACCAACAGCAGATGCAATAAAAATTAATTTCTAGGTCACCAAAGAGAAACAGAGATTTCAGCTTCAAAAGTACGCAAGCTATTGAGGAGTCCTGTTTTTCAAGCAGCTTAGACTGTGGGTGCACCACAGGCTCATTTGCAAAGCTCAAAACCATCAGGGTGATTAGGTGGTACGAGGGCGTCCACGGGCTGGACAGCATTTAGCAATGCTAAGAGTGAGGCACGTATGACACGACATGACTATAACTATATGTAGCCTTGGAATTTAAAAAAAAAAAAAGTCAAAAAAACAGATCTCAGTTTTCAGTGGGTTCAACAAATCAAGAAAAAGAGAATGAGTGACAATAACTACAGACACAACTTGCACAAGGCACTGTGACAATTTGTTGGTTTGCATATATTATCCCTGTTAAACACATTCATGGATTTAACAGAGTATCGCTGTGGTGATCAATGAATTGTTGGCACCAACACTGCTTTTTCATAGGACACATGTATGTACGCTGCACTGTCATAGAGAAAGCACTGAAGCTCTGGCCTTATCCCAAACAGAAGCACAAGCCTGACGTGCAAGTTCCTGTCTGCCCTTCTCTATTTGTGTCATACAGCGGGGCACATACAGTCACAAGCCTTTTTTCAGGTGTTAAAACTCAGAGAGATGGATCAAACTTGTAAGAGAACCTAGTTACCTTGTTTCAGTAGTATATGCCAGCATCCCCCAAAATTGCAATAAATCGCAGTGATAAAACCTACAATTTCATCCAAACTAACTCATTCCTTACTCCTGAAGGCACCCAGGACTGCAACCCACACATCCACTGCATAACTGAAGTAAGAGCAAGTGACAATAAAGAAGAGAAATCTCTGTGCACCAAGAATAACTAGCTACAGTTTCTGCTAATTAGGTTGATTCCCTTAACTCCTCCATTATATTTTCCTGCATTTTTCAGTTAGTTCTAGTAGCAAGATACATAACAAATTATTATTAATAGAAACCTAACTGATCACGTTACAAGTACCTAAAAGTACAGATTAAGCAGCGCACAACTATTTTACTCTAATGAAGACCTTACAACTAGCAACCTGGTGCACTAGATAAGGTACCTGAAGCTACTTCACTGTGGCCAATCTGCCCTCCAACTTTGGAATTTTTGAAATATTTAAAATCTTTTCTCCTCCCTTTTGCCATGGAAGAGACCTACACGAGTCGGAGAAACACCGATTACAGAGGAGAAATTGTGTAACTAATTTTGTGTATTTGACAGCAACTTCCATTTTTTTTTTCTTTTTTTTTCAGCTGTAGCAAGGATTTACTACTTTTTTTTGAAGATGGATTGTATTTTAATAGAGCAATTGCCTTGAGCGCTTCCTACTCCATATCATACAATATGCCAATAGCACTAACAAAAGACTGTGTACCGAAAGTATTTCAACTATTTTAATCTGTCCTGTGAGAGGAGACAGAAAATAGAAGTAAGGAGAAGACTGCAGTCATACGATCAGGTAGTGGTCCACAGACCTCCATGCGACACAGACATAATTTTGAGAGTTAGTGAGCTGCAACACATTTAATCTTGCTGTTCCAGACTACTGCAAGCACGCTCCATGTGGTTGAGAATTGAGAAGATCTCTTGACATTACAAATGCCGTAGCAGCACATTTTTTACAGTGACTAGTAAACATTGACATTGGACATGCAGGCACTGGTCAAATTGTCCAGGGTCTATGAGCCCGTCATTCCATGCAAGAAGAAGTTATGCAGCCTTATCCTGCCCTCAGAGGAAACAGGAATTCAGAGCAAGGGGAAAAACTAGTGAAGAAGGTTGCCAACGGTGTTTTAGAAAAGCTTCTTTCAAAGCAGCATCCTAGGCTTTCTCCCAAGGCTCTCGGGCACAACTCTCACACAAATGCGCAGCAGCACACTTCCCTCTCAGCCACTGGGACCAAGCCAGCTCTACTTTGGGCACCCCACAGCAAACCATCACACAACAGGTTGTCACAAGTGTGTTATACACAGTCAGTCACTTGAAAAGAGAAGCTGAGCGGCTTACACCATGAGAGCCCCTTTTTAAAAAGAAAGCAGCTATGTACATGCAGAGCTTGATCTGCCAGGTGCAGAAATCCTTTACAACACTCGAAGAGGCAGCTGCCGAAAAGAAAATACCAGTTGGCAGCGTGGACGAGTTCCCTCTGAAGCCATCCCACGTGCACTGGTCTCTCCAATACAATTTCCACAGCCTCTCCTGAAGAGGCTGGAAAACCAGAGGCTTTCCCCTTGGTGTAAGAAAGGGGATGTTCCCAAAAAGCAGGGCAGAGGGGAAGGTGTCTGGAAAAAAGTACAAAGCAAAGGAAGGGGGAAAGGAGCAGTAGGAAGAAAGAAAGAAAGAAACAGGTAAAGGAAACGAGGAACAGGAAGATGGAGGAAGACAGGAGACTTTTTTTATGTTGATACCCTCCACCATAGTATCTGTCAGGGAAAACTGAAACAAATGCAAGTATCAAAGAGAACAAAAGCACTGAGAGAACTGTGGAGAGAGCAAAGGCCAGGAATAGCAGCTGCACCAGTATCATGCTCAGGTTACTCCTCCCCACCAGGTCCTAAACTTTAGCGGCAAGATGTTAAACAAGGCTTTTGGACAGCCCATCCTGGCCTGGCATATCAGAAGGAACCAGGGCCACCCACACTTTTTAATTGTGCTACTCATTTGGGGATACATGAGAAGAAATAAATTCAAACAAACAACTTTAGAAGCTGTTCCCAAGGGCCAGAAGAGTCTCCGTGACGGAGCAGCTAGCACTTACTCCCTCTGAAAAGCCTTGACTGCCTTACCATTTTTGTGTCACAGATTCCCACACAGAGAGGCAACGTGACCAAACCCACTCCTTTCCTTGTTAAAAACAAAACCAAAAACCCAACCATCCCCACATCAGACAAAACACCTGCAGGGCAGAAGCTCTCAAGTGGGTTGCACCATTTAAACTACAGGCAAAGGAAACAGACTCTGTGATCTGAGAAGTTACAGATCTCATGTAACACCTATATACCATCAATACTGAAGCAGCAAGAAGATTTAACAAAACAAAACAAAACCAACAACAAACAAACAGCTCCTACTGAACTGATGAATGAGGGGTATTACGTGGGAATACAACACTCCCTTTCCCAGGTTTCAGGAGTGCGGCATGGGGCCCATCCAGGTGCCAACCATTAAATGGTCAGAGAACTGCAGGTAATTCCTGATCTATTTAAGGAACAAAATGCTTCCTCCGAAGAACAGGTAGTGCAGGGCAATTCATTATTACAGGTTTCCACATTAAATCATACTATGAGCGTTCTGTAGTTAAAAGCAAAAGTCAGCAACAAAGGGCAAACTGGGCAAGGGCTACTGGGGAGACTGAACAAAGGTCAAGGTTAACAGATAAAAACCCCACACTGGCACAGATCCATGGGGTGGCTGCTGAGTCACACCCCTTTAAATGCTCTCATTTCTGTTCCACAGGAATAAAGGCACCAAGCGCTGGTCCCATGCCAGAGAGCGGCCCTGAGTTAGGGGAGAGCCCTTCCTTCTCCACTGAGGTGTACAATGAACGTGCCGAGAACTGCTGGACGTGACCGGTGATAATCCTTTTGTTACTCCCCAAGCCCGGCTCTCACTGTTGTATGCACATTCTTAGGCATAAATCAGAAGTGGGCACCACCTCTCCACTTCCATATATATACATAAATATGCATACACACACATCAACACATATGTATATCCATGTGCAGAAATTATACCTACAAATGTGTATATCGAGATATATAGAAATATCACATAATACACTGCTCACACTGCACTCACCTCACTTCAGGCATTATTATACACTTGCACATCTTCCCCCTCTTTACATTCAAACTAGCATTACAGTTGTGGCTTTCTCCATGGAGAAGCTGGGAAGGAGAGAGAGCATTGCCTACCAATATCATATTAGGATAGAAAGTCTCAGGACATGGACAGTCCTCAGATATTCTCCTCTTCCCAAGCAGAAGGCAGGCACTTTTCATTTCCCTCCTCTTTCTTCCCTTAACCCTCCTTTCACCTTCTCCTCTATTTTCTCTCCAGTAGCATAAGAAAAATTACAGCAAATTTCAGGATAAAAATGGCTAAGAAAAGTGAATGACTTGACATTTTAAGGTAAGATCAACTGCAAACTAAACCACAACGGAGCAGCAGGTAGCCAGCAGTACCTCCGGATTGCCCACATGGCTTTGCTGGGCACAAAAAGGCCACCGCTCCGCTGCTCCTCAGGTGATGCTGGGTGGCAGGAGCTCCAGGTGCCCCGGTGAGCAAAGCGATGCTTCCCATTCTCCCGGCCGGCCGGAGGGACCTGCAGCGAGGCAGAGGGAGAAGCCGCGGGCTGCCGGGCAGGTCGCTGGTGGATCCCTCCATTTCTCCTGATTACGCACACAGAGAAAAAGGGAAAAAAGAGGGGAAAGGGGAAAGAAAAGGATTTAAGGATTTTATTTTTCACGTTTTCTTATCAAAAGGTTTAACATTATGAAAACAGGACAATGTGGTGTCTAAGTACAACAGATGACATTTTATTTAATCCAAAATACAAAGTCTTTGTGTGCTGGGAGGACAGGATTTATTAGTTCCTAACTAGATCTAGAGGAAGAGACCTGACAGCAACAGAAGATGAGCACTCCTGTATTGAGCTGTTCTCTGGACCTCTGGTAAGATGCAAAGCACTGTAAGGAAGATTATGGTGCCATTCCTAATTTTTTTCTGCAGAAAATAATTGGTGTTCTGCCTCATTTAAACAGAAAACAAATCTGTACAGACTGGAGGAAGGAGCAAGAGGAGACGAGTTTCAGCAGCATGCAGAATGCTGCTGGTTTTCTGCTGCCCCCTAAAAAAGTCAAATACAGTCATAAAATCCCGAGCACCACAGACAGACAAAAAAGTGCATAATACATGCAACCAGAGCAAACATGAAAATGCAGCACATCTGGACTATAGAGCTTCATTCCTGCAAGCTAAATAACTGCCACATCTGGGCAACTGGATGCCACTGAAGCAAAAAAATAACCTGAAGAGGCCACTGGAATGTGAACCTACAGGAAGGGGGAGATTGAGGGGAGGGGGAAGGAGGAGGGCACAGGTTTTCCCCCGTTTAATTAACACCTGTGTTAACCTTTAGCCAGGCAGCTCCTGGAACGCACCTGGCAACCGTAAATGCAAGTGTTAACAAGCGTGCCAGCTGTCAGTCCCTAGAAAACTCCTTTCTGGCTACTTGCCCACCAGCTACACTGTTATGAATTATTTATCTGGTCAAAATAGGAGAAATCCTCTGCTGATCCACTGTACCTGCCCTCTGATCACTATTGCTGCTAGAGGGGCCGGAGGGAGGGCAGGTGGGGCTTGAAACGCGGCCCATCTCCCATTAGCACCTAGAGGAAGGGCTGAAATGGGAGGGAAGCCAGGATGCTCCTGCAAAAGGGGAGTCCCTCTTCTCCTCCCTGCATTTGCTGCTCTCGCACTGTGCCAGCTCTGGCACTCCCCAAACCCTTCTGGGAGCAGATTTAATTCACTACCACAGAAACACGAATTCAGTGTCCTTTTTTATAACCTAGATACACCAGCTCACGCAGGGGTGTGACAGGCTCCAGAGCTTGTGGGGCAGCACCGGTGGGATCATGAGAAGCGAAGACAGGAGCGAGACCTCCCATTCTCAGTGGCAGTAAGCTCTTACGTTCACTCATCGACAGATCTGCACCAGGTATGGTTTGGGAGAGAAATGGATAAAAACCATCTTCTATCAAACAAAAGACCTCTGACTTTTAATGGAGATACAGAATAGCATAGTTATTTGTGACACTAAGCGGGTGAGGGATACAAACTTCAAAGTTTTTTATTTTTCTCCAGTGACTGCTGAGAGCTGCTAATTATTCCAATCACCCAGAACTGGCTGGATATTTTCCCTCATTTTCCACTCCATAAAGGCAGAAAGGATCAAATCTGATTTTACTACTAAACATCATATGATATTTCTACAACTATGACATTGTGACTGAATAATCAAGCAGACGCTGCAAATGGAAGGAGTTAAGCCAGAGAAATTTTAAGATGTTGATGCTTCTGTCAGAACTCTCACAGAAAAAAAACAAATGTTAGTCTTGCCAGAGTGAACTGAGCATTTTAGAGATCAGTTCTTCACATCTGGTCTATCCACCCAACAAAAGTTATCAGGCAGCAATAGAGTAACAAAACAAAAACAAAACAAAAAAAAAACAGAATGAAACCTTGGTGCCCTTCAAATCTGTCAAATGTGTGCTATCTAATTCAGCGGGGCAAGCCCACCTCCCACAGTGCTGTATACAATAATATATATTTTGCACATGCAGGTGGCAACACTTGAAAAGCACAGCAAGCATCACAAGTTACTTACAGTTTGAGTCCATTGCAGGAGAGGGAAAAGAAGTCATAAACCAAGCACACACCAAACACAGTGACTCCAGTTTCTTTCACCAGCATTGCACACGTCCCAAGAAATAAACTAAGCAGCAAAAAGAATGGGGAGGCAGTGGGAGGGAAATGTTCCCCAACATAAAGCTGATCCACACTCCTGAAAAATAGATTTGACATATTTTAACTTCTCTGTTATTTTCATGTTTCCTACATTCACACAAATATTGAGACACTTTTCCTTAATTTCTTAAGATGTTGGTAGTAAGTGACGTGAACGATCTACACTGTTCGCTGATAAATGAGGAAAGGTTTATAGACATGGGACGGGAACGGAAAACACAAATATTGAGAGGTGCACCAAGAACTGGAGCAGAGGAGGGGAAAAAGACAAGCAGAAAGATAAAGTGGACTTGAAACAGTCAGAGGAAGGCAGAGCAAGTACAAAGACAGAAAGGGCACAAGAACATCTGCTTTCCATCATCTAGAACAGACATGCTTAATTCTCCTTATGTGACAAAACGCACTATGCAAGCAAAAATTCCTCCAAAGATGTGTCCTAATCATGAATAGACTGGGCAGCAAGCCTGTATGAGAGAGAAGAAGGTATGAAAGAACCTAAATCAAACAAGCTGATTCCTGCAGGACCACTAACAGTTTTACACCTTTGAAACCTTCTGATGAAAACAGCGTTGTGGATTTGTAGCAAACGTGCCAAGAGGGACATAAGCAGTTTTTCCACACGGCCATGACAACACAGTTCTATTCCTAAATGAAATAACAATACAAAAGGGGCAGAAACCCCATCCGAGTAAAGCTATTTCTTTATCTATACTTATTCAGTCACAGTTTTAGGACACAGACCAGCACACGGTGCCAAGTTTTCATCTGAAAAGGATGACTAATGGTCTAGATGCAATCCTTAACTCTCCCAGAGCGGGTTATTTCAGAGTCCCACAGTCACATCGAAGGCAGGCATGTGTCTGTTCCTCACTCTACATACAGTTTGACATCAAAAACATTTCTTTATAATTTTTAGCTCCAACTCTACAAGCCCTCCTCTGGTGTATGGTCAGCTGCAATGTCAATGGAAGAAGGGACCTCAGACTTTGAGCTCTCTTATGTTTATTTGTTCCCATAAGCATCACTTATTTGGCATTGCGGCTGCAAGCAGGCGCCCAGGCACTTATAGCAGTGCTGGGGGAAGTACCTCTGCCAACAACAACCAAAAACTGACAGGTTTCCCCTTTGCCTCCTCCTCAGACTAGAGCATCTCATCATATTATCACAACCGATAGCAAGGTTCCATACCTATTATAGGAGAGAAAAGCCAACAGAAAGAGTAGACAGGCTAGGACATCCGCTCTGCCTACTATACCTGTTACCTGAAAGGAAAAGAGACACACAGGTGTAAAAGCACATATATAAAAAGGCACGCGCATTCAGCGACTGTTTCAGCTGCTACTATTATAAGCTTTTTATCTTTCAGTGTTATCCTCCCTCAACACACTGAAATGTTACTTGGTTAGCGTAAGATATGCTCAGTTTCGTCTGCTGCATTTCTCACTTGGCAAAGCAAACGAGTAAGCCAACAGTTAAGTCATTCTTTACTTTCTTATTAAAATATTAATAAAGTTGCATAGAGAAATGCCAGTTTTAGGGATCTGTTTTAGTTTTGTATAAGAAGGCTCAAATGAGAAACGCATCCAACTCCCAGAACTGAGATTTGTTAAAGAAAAAGACTAATGAAAGAGCAACCCTTTGGAGAAGACTTCTTATATAGGAATGAGTTAATAGTTAATATCCGAATAAACTTTATCACCAAAAGTGATAGTGGTATGTAATTAATTCTCTTTCTGAATGATCTGAGTTTATGAGAATTTTTCCTACATATTAACTAACTATATCTTTTTATAAGGAAAGGAATACTGAAGAAGAATGTACAAACACTCTTTTTACAAACTATTTCAATATTCCATTTCATAAAGATCTAAAAATTGCCCATAAAGCAAATGAAAGGCCCTTTGAAATTTTGCCTCTTTTGAGGTGGCATAATTAAGCTATATTCAGCACCCTGGCATTTATTTTAACCTTTTTTAAGTTCTGACCCAGACAAAAATAAATTCAAAGAGTGCCTCTTCTGAAACCTCCCTTATAATATAAAGCTGTATTATCAAAAGGAGCCTAGCTGATTAGTTCACAAGAGACAGCACAGGGAGTAACTGTAAAGCTCATGGCTTTTTGTTATTAAGGTAATTTTCTCCTCAAAAGTTCTAAGCCGTGGCAGCCGTTTACCTCACTCATTTACAAAGGCTTGTAATGAGAGCCTGTGATGTCAATGGTATCTCGGCTAACGAGTGCATTTTTTAAGTACCGACAGCTAGACATTGCATTTTCTTCTCAAAGACAGCAAGATTCATTTTATCTACAGAAGTACCTCCCCACGCTAACGGACTGCAGTTTTAGCACGACTATGCCTTTAAATGTTTCCTTATCACGAACAGAAAAATGTGCAATATGAGCTGTTGCTCTGTAAACTTACCATGACATTTATTAAGCTAACAAGTTTTTTCTGAAGATGATACTCCTAGCTTTTCACTGAAATCAATATAAATTAATCCATGGGTCACATCACCTCTGTCTGAGAGATCTCATCTAGAAAACACACTAATTCTCCCTTCACTTTTTCTCCCTTAAATTGATGACTATAGGAGACAACGGAAGGCATGCAACAATGTCCCAGCAGGAGAGCGCAGCCTCACCAAGGTCTTTGGTTTCAGAAGACTCGACATTTTCACCAGCTGAATGACTGTCCATTTATTCCTGGCATCGCTGATTAGGACCGTCAATTAGAATTTAGGGCCAGAGCAGAAAGATGGCAAGTATGAAGACACTTTTTTCTTAATGACTTGTGCAAATTATTTTAAATATAGTATATTCTCACCTTTGCTCCTCCACAGCAAAAATCATCAGTACCATACTCTACATGACTCAGAGCTCTCTTTTAAAAAAAAAAATAAAATAAAGTATGCATTTATTTTTAGCTTCTGTGTGACCATTTTTTTTTGTGTCACATACTTACAGCCTCGGTGTGAATGGGATGCACAGCAAAGAACAACGCCGTGACAAAAGCAAGTCGACAGTCCTTGAACACAGCTTTGTCACAAGTGTACATCAGCACAAGAGTCACTAGACAGTGTAAAATTACATTCACTGCGTGGAAATAGAAGGGGTTCATACCAGCCAGCAAGATGTTTAACCTGTAAGGAAACAAAATGGAGCCATTACTATACTGGAGAGGTCTTGTAACAGCAGGACATCTTTCAAATACACTAAATTATGCTTTTTGCCTGATTTGCAGTCTTCTAATGTAAGTGCTATTAAACTAATTAGTGAAAATCGCTCTGAACTTCTGGTTTATCTGATTAAAGAGAAACCACTTCCCCAATTTTTAAAATATGCGGTTGAATTTGGCAGCCTTCTTGACACCGACACGAGAGAGGCTTGTGCCCTCCCAGTACAGTTTACTGCAATGAGACAATGTCTGTGCTTCCTCAGCAGCAAATGACACGGTCCAACATCAGAAGCACAGCACTGGTCCTGTTTCCCTGTTGGCACCTTCTGCGGTTGTCTCAGCCATGTGGCAGCTTTACAATATGAGTAGTTATTTTCTACTATGGAATAGATGCTTTTGCTTGGGAACAGCCAAGACAAGGACCCAGTAATGCGCTGGAGCATCTGCTTGGCGTTACACGAGCGTTTATTCCCGTTTAATTTTCAAAGTACTTTCACACACTGAAGGTTAAGCATTTATTAAAATGCCTTACTGACTTCAGGACTACACTAAGAAGCTGCTCTAATAGTTAGCATCATTTTTATAAGGACATTGATGTTAAGTTAGCTAACAGCACCCTAGACTCAATGAGACAACTGGTGTTCATTATTTGTGTCGATCATTAAAAAAAAAATACAACAAGCTGTTATGACATTTGTTTTATAGCATGTATTAACACATTTTTGTGGTCACTGTTTTTTACAGCCAGCTTGCTTAACAGCTGCTGACAGGCTTTGCCTTACACGCAGTTGAAGACAACTCGATTCTCTTTAGAATTAACTGCATCCGTACATTTGGACAAATACATATATAGGCACACATATATACACACATACTCATGGTGTCTCTATCTAGGAAAGACTCCATATATGAACAAGGAATTTGGAAGTACTAATGCTGAAGGACATTTTTTTTTAAAAAACAAAACAAAACAAAACAATAGACAAGACACCCACTGAAAAAAAGACTCAATCTAAATATTTTGCATGTAGTTGTAAACATGCTAAAGGGACAATAATCCTTCCTGTTGTTACTAACAGGCTCCAGGTCTCCCATGACAGACATGATGCAACAGCAAAGCCACTGAGTTGTTGCTACTACGCAAGCACCTTAGGGTTTTTTTGTAAGACAGAGGAGGTGTGGTGCATCTGCGAGGGCCAGATAACATATGCTTTTTATAAATACTCTCTCTATTCCTTATGCATAATCAACAGAGTGCTATCTGTCCTGGACTGCATTTTCCAGGCCAATCTAACTTCACCAGACCAGGAGTCTTACTCGTGCATTCCTGCTCTCCTCCCACTTGAGTGCTTGTGGAGGCAATAGCTGAAACCCAGAGAGTTTGGGAAAGTGAGATTTTAGCATGACTTGACCTTTCCCTTTGAAGTATGAGTTGATGCAGCTACTTTTTGACAAGACATCAGTCTGTGCAAATCAAGAATACATGAAGAGTTGGGACTTTTCTTCCCCGCTCCCCACCCCCCTTCTCCATTTCTCCTGCAAGTCACTTCAGGGCAGCAGCGTACATCACTTTCCCTCATTTCTACCAGCACAGAACGACAAACCACAGCAAATGGCAGTAACAGACAAGAGCTTCAGCTGTAAATACACTGCAGGAGCGGGAACTCCCAGGCCTAAATCTTGTTTTCGACATGCTGTGGGGACCAAGGGGCAGCACAGGGCCACCCTGCCCCAAAGGAGCCCAAGGTCCTGCTCCGAGGCACCTGCAGATGTGCGCAATGGCAGGGACCACCTGCAGGACCCATTCTTTATACAAATGAATCACTTCTGGCCGTAAATCAGACAGGTGGAGCACAGTCATCAGTATCACTCCCCCCCCAAATGCCAAAGTGTGCTCTGGCAACCTGATTTCTGGAGAAAGCAGATGTGGGCAGGTGAGGACAGTGAGGACAAGTGCGCACTCAGGCTACCAGGTGATACAAAGCCATGTACCAAAATGTGAAATTTTCTCGTTTATTTATTTGGCCAAGTTGTGAGGACCAATCACTAAAAACACGACATCTGACAACATTCTTGAAAAAAAATCTTTCATTAGTCTCCGCAGATCACATCTGATCACTTCCTACCCTGAAAAACGGGTCTACTGGCAGGAGAGGCAGAACCTTGTAGTGGATGGACCTTCCTGCCCCCATCAGGGCACCTGTCCCAAAGGCAGGGTGTGCTTGTCGCACCTCTTCTTGAGGCAAACATCAAGTCAAAAAGGCTTGTAAACTACGAATTACCTGATGTAAGTTACTGAAAACAGTTATGTAAAAGCAGCAGCCTCACAGCTTGGATATTCCCCTGTGTATTCTTTAAAAAAAAAAAAAAAAAAAAAAAAAAAAAAAAAAAAGAAAAAAAAGCAGAACAGAACAAAACACAAACATAACACCACCATGGTATTCAGATAAGCCTTCCATTAAACAGCAAAATCTGACTGCAAGCATGCCTCGGTGTATGGTTTAAATACCATCTTTGGTGGTCCAGGAACACTAAACGTGAATGTGTGCAGGTGCTATATTCACACCAGTGTTTTTTGCTGCTAAAGCTCGTTGTCATAAGAAATTAGGCCACATGGCAATGAAGGAAACATTCTTTTGTCCTGAAAACGATCCCAGCAGAATCATTTTGAAACGTTAGCAGAGGTTGAGTTTATTGTATGTCAAACGGGTAAGAAAATCTGGGGCTTCAAACAGCTCTAATCCAAATCACAAGAACTTTGCAAAGCTCTCCAGCACGCTCATCCACCCATGGGGGAAAAAAGGCAGCCTACTATGGAAAGCCAAATTTGTTCCACTGCGGAGCAACTACGGAGGAAATTCTGGGCAAGGGAGTGGGAGGGGATGGTAAATCAACCAAAATAACTTCTTCCTTCTTAAACTTTAATACCCTTACAGAGATTCAGTCTTGTCTTTGTTTACTGGCAGCAGCATTATCACGGAGTCGTGTAGTAATTATACACAGCACAGAGCTCAGCAAACAAAGAAAGTAAAACAGAGATAGGAATCTCAGATTTAAGTAAGAAATGGTGTTTCTCCAACATGATCTTCATGAACAGAAGCTTTGAGTCAATAACTGTACTCTGTTATTGGAGTAGAGGTTTGTCCTTATGTTTCCATATCTAAACTGGCTCCCAAATTGTGAAGATCTTTCATTTTTGAAGTTGCAAGCCCAAAAGACACCAATACTACCATCATTTCTAATTTCCAGCATCATGTGAGCTGGAAGACCTTAGCCACTTCTGCATGAAGATCGTAACATCAGCCTGAGCTAAAGCACAACTTGTAAGATACATGTTATAGCCTTGGTAGAGCACACAGGTATGAGAGCAGATGCTTTGGGCTGGCCAGGCTTTCTGAACTGACTGCTTGTCAAACCAGAGAGGTGTTGGCAAACAGTATTCTAAAGATTCAGGGCTGAATGAAGCACGTGACCATACTCTTAGGAATGAAGACACTTGAAAGAAGAAACACCACCATCTCAGACAAGGTCTTTCCTCAGGGGAGCTGCTCACGAAACACTTGGAGAAGAAGAGTTTTGCATTGCTTCAACACCTCTGCTGGAAGAGTCCCTGTAGGCAGAGAGTGTGCTAAGCCTCCTGAGAAGTGGTGAGTGGCAGCTCAAGTGCAAAGGCCCTCAAAAGGCCCAGAGGAAAAGGAGGGGAAGAGCACATACACCAAGGAGCAGTCTCTTAATACTGGGTGACACTGTCAGGTCTCTTCTAATACAGCTGATCAGCATCACCCAAGCTACCACCAAAATAAATACTCATTACAGAAATCTCAGCATCGATCACATGCTCCATCAGGGCAGAGAAGGCTGCACCGAAACATGTATTCAAAGCAAAGACTCTTGTCCCAGCACCGGTCTTTGTGTCCAAGTGTTGCAGCATGTGTGGTTCAGCACGTCACACACAAGGCAACAGCATTGCCAAAACTACATGCCCAGGCAGGAGGTATACCAAAATAAGAGGTATATGCCCTAACGCAGAAATCCCTTGATTTTGTTAAGCCTAATGGATGTTTTCCAGGAACATCAGTGTAGTTTGCCTTGCCACATACAGCAGCTTTTCTGTTCCTCCACTGTTCACTCTAGAAAAAGGAATTACATAGCTCTGCTGTTAGAAAGAGATTTTCACAGGTACCAGCTGCTCATGGTCCACTCAGCAGAGCTTGTAAAAGAGCTCCCCAGAAGAAAGCACATCACTCTTGCTCTTAAACAAACAAGCAACATCTGCCAGCACCCCCTGTTAACCACTTGCTCTCTCTCCCACAGGGACAGCTGCCTCATTTGAAGGACGGCATTTGTAGAGCAGGGACTGCACACCACGCTACCCTCAAGCCACAGGCACATACTGCTCCTCTAGGTAAGTCGTCAGGCATGGACACATCTCCTTGGGTAAGTAATTCCCTGTACAGAGGGCCTGGAAACCGAGTGGGATTCAGTGACTTCATCCTCACAGACCCAGAACCAGAGGGGTCTATGCCGCAAGAGTACAGGCTCACAGACAAATCCCATACATATCCAGTTACGGGATACAATCACCAGCACCCATGGACTCTAATATAGTGCTTTTTATCCACTTGTACACATAAAGGCTCATTCAACCTTTTTTAAAACCTCTTCTGATTTAATAATCTTGTAAACCATAATTGGAAAGTTTCTCTTTTTATAGACTTTGTTATTATCCCTGGGCAGCTCTTATTTAGTTTAATGTTTTATTATTTTCAAAAGACTAACAAAAACCACAACATGTTATGAAACAGAAATGCACAGGATAATAATGGTAATTCGTTATAGCGAGTAACACTTAATGGAAAGTCTCAGAGCATCCCACACCTCATAAAACCCCCACAGTTTTTATAGAGAAAGACTTACATGCAGATTTATATAAATTAATCTAACATACAAGGATGGATTAAGCTTCCTGCGATCTTCCCTTCCTTTTGGAATTGTGTGATAAATGACAAACTTTACACAAACTAATGCCCTATTTCAGTGCACAGTGGAATCTCCTTATAAACTCCACAGATGCATCTAATGCGTGCCAGGAAAATGAGCATTTGCACTCCAAAAAAAATGGTGCAGCTGCATCCGTGCAATAATGGTTAAAGCTCTATGTGGAAACAGCTCAAAGATTAATGAAAAACCTGTAGTGGTAAAAAGAAGTAAGTCCCCTTTGCAGCAGTGTTGGTGCGATGGCCAGCATGAGCAGAGCAGAGTTTCCACTGTGGTGCAGTAGCACTTTGTGCTGATAATCTTTTTACAGTACAGTACAATGCCTCAGAATTAAATGGACAATAAGGCTTAAACAGTTTGTTACCTGATTTGCTGTAATGGGGATGGGTGAGAAGACAGAGGCCATATGAATTCCCAAGCTACAGCAATTCCCTTAGAGCACAACAGTCATCACTTGCAAGAGCACCAGTTAAGTGTTGACATTCAAAGCAGGTTATTGCTTTCCAACACGGTTAGGAAAAGAAAACAGAAATCACAATTAGACTGGGAAGTAGCAACAACTTGGAAGGTGCAAATATGCTAGGGCAGAAGTTTCTAGTGAAACCCCTAGAAAGTGTGGTTTGATGCTCATTCCTGTGTTAAGAATACCAAAAGCATCATTCACGTGGCTTTAGATTTGTCTCTGCAAACGGCCTTGGAAAAAGAAAAAAAGCCAGATGATGGCAATTTACAAACTGACAAACCAGGTGTCATCTTACCCAGATTTTGAACAAAAGAGACTTTGTCTTCAAAATTATTCTTAAGTGTTGTCTCAGCAAGAGCAATGCACTGAAGGAAACAACCATCTTGAGAAACTCTTCAAGCAGTCCTCTTCCGAGCGCCGAGGAAGAGACTAGACGTGTTCAAGAACCTAGCTCGGACAGTCATTCATCAAGAAGAGAAAATAACGCTAACGGTAACCTAGTCTAAAGTTATTAGGCCTAATGAAGACAATATTTCAAACTGGGTAGAAGAGTTTTTCACTAAATTTGAAATAAGTTTGGTAACCTTTCAGCTCAAGCTGCAGACCATGAAGGAGGTGCCATTTTAATTTATACAGAAGCAAATAAAAAAGTGTAGTGAGTGAAAAGAGAACAGCTCTTTTTTTTTTTTCTCCTTCCTTTCTTGAAATCTGAGAGAGAATAAATGAGAAAGCCCAGGAAAGCAGTCAAAAAGAGTGAGTAAAAGCAGAGAAATGCCTTTAGCTAACCAGCACCAGCCAGAGCACTTTATTTTCATGGACTCTAAAGAGTATTGACAGGGATGCTCCTGTGGGGAAGAAGGCTGGTCCAAAGCTGAGCCTTTTAGGTAAAAGAAGACAAAAGAAAATTAAGGGTGACATTGGTGCAAGAGGAATAGGATGCCAGATGAGAGAAAATCCCCAGGAATTGGTAGGTGTTAAATAGAGATAAAACACCGCTGAAGCAAGCAGCAAACATAGGCGCGACTGGATTCATGTCAGCCAAGTCTTTCAGGAGAATCTGCCTAGACCTTTTAGTGAACTCTTCCCTCAAAATAAACGGTTTTTAATTCAAGAGACATATAAGTTTTATTGAGTATTAAGGACAGCAAAAATGTTGCGACTAGGCACAAGTCCAACGTGGTCTGTACACACCTCTCCTCCTGGGCAGATCCTCACCTCAGGGCTGGGCCACAAGCAGCAGGGCAGCATGGACCCCCAGCCGGGTCTGCGCCCTCCCTCCCCAGGCAGGGAGCTTCCCCCCCCCTCCCCAGGAGCCCTGGCCACCTTTCAGGGAGCACAAGCAACCCTGAGTCCCCCTAGAGAAACACAGCTCAAACCTACAACCAAAAGCATCGGACATCTGCTACGGAAATTACATTCAAGGGGATGGGAATTTCTGTGCACCTGGAACTGGGGGAAAAAAAAAAAAAAAAAACAAACAAGCTTTAGGGCACATGCACCCTCTCCCAAACCCAAAACAGCAGCAAGGCGCTCTGCTCTGGGTCAGAAGAAAAGCTTATATGCTTAGAAATGTGTCTGTATATTCCAACTATAACACAACGAGTCTAATAAATGCAACTGCCTCTCTTCACAACCTCCAAGTGCCTACACCAGTACTACATCAATTTCGTGGCAGGTGTCACAGGATCAGTATGGAGAGTGATTGCTATAGCTAGGGTAGAAATATTAGACTAAGCTGTACAGGAGAAATACTGACACAATCTTAAACATTGTGATATTGCCCTAATATAGATGTACAGAGTGAAGAAAATACTTGTGCACTGTGTATTTAACCTGACACATTATAGCTCCACTATATTACCCTGTGATGTCAAACTGTAATATAGCATTAAATCAAGAATAAGTAAAATCTAAGGACTTTTTTTTCTTCCCCAGAAGACTTTAAGCTCCCTGCCCTTGAAACTCATGCCACTGACACAGCTGAAAAAACAGAAGGATCAGCTGTAAGCAACTAGATATATCAGAAGGTTGGCAGTGAATTATTGAATTAATTCTGTCTTTGGCTGTATATTTACATCTAACTCAAGCTCACAGTCACTTAAGGCTTTGATCCGAAGCCACTGGTAGTCTTATACCAGGTACTTGGTCCCCACACAGAAGACTGAACTGCTGCTCAAGGGTCCCATTTACTTCCTAGGCGTGTATGTACCCAAGCCATCACTGGCTACTGGCCTCGGCAGGAGAGCCGGTGGGTCATCCATTCTGCAGTCAGCAGCTGAGCATAGCCTGGACTTTTTCATTTATCTTTTTTCCCCATTTTTTCCAGACAGAGTACTAGTAGGATGGGTCTGTGAGCAAATTGTGTGTTTATGTCTTTTCTGGTGGAAGAGTTGAGTTCTCCTTCAGCTCCTCTCCTCCTGGGCCACCAGAGCCACCCCAGCAGCAGAAGTGAGAGAAGAAACAATAAATTTCAAGATTCCTCCTCTCAGACGTGAACTTTTAACATTCAACACAGGAGGGAGAAGAAAACTCTTACACCCTTCCCATGGAGCCAAGCACACTCCCAGTGAACACTGACTTCTACCTCCTTCAAGGAAGACCAGGTATCTCCTGTGCTTCTCTGCCCAGCATCATCCTCTTGAGTCTCTGTCATGGCTACGTGGCCTAAACCTGCCACTACCTTTTCCTTCTCACCCAGTCTTTTGTCCTTGGTGAGCTGTTACCTGAGACACCTCCCCCACCAGCATCTGCCTTGGCAGTGACCTCCATCCTGCTCCCAAAGGGGCTGAGCAGGCCAGGCCTCCACAAGGTGTTTAAGAAAAGACTGGATGTGGCACTTAGTGCCATGGTCTAGTTGACACAGTGGTGTTAGGTCAAAGGTTGGACTCAATGATCACAGAGGTCTCTTCCAACCTAGTCATTTCTGTGATTCTCCTGGGCCTTTGCTCCACCACCCACACAACCAGGAAGCTGATCTCCGATGTAAGAGTCTTTAAACCTTGGCATTGGAGTTTTTCTAAAGGCTTCATTCTCACAATCTCCTACCACTGTACACCTTCAGGCTAGGTCTGCTGTGTTGCTGACTACATCAAATCTCCATCATCTGTTTGTTTCTGGGCTGAAAAAATCTATCTAAATGGGGAATTTCCACACAAGAAAAAGAGGGAGGGAGACAGCACCAAGGATTGCATCTTCTGCTTCAACAGTTGAGAAATACTTTTGCAAAACCACGGGAACCAAGGAATAACCTAAGCGCTACTGAGGGAATAAGTGATTCACCAAACTTCTGTTAGCAGAGACAAGGTGTAAGACAGAAAGCACCCAGTTTAAATATAAAATCCTGAGTGAATTACAAAACTGGCAGGTTTTTTTTTCTTTTTCCATCCAGCATCTTCACATTTTCTATGGAAGACACCAAGTAACAGTATACCCTGAGTCCAAAAAGCCACCTTCTTTAGAAAGAAGTATACTGAATCACTTCTTGGACAAGAAAACAGCTGCAGGTAAACATCTCTGAGTGACAGCACTGGAGAAGAGAGCATGAAGTTAAGGTTTTCCTAAGGACTAAGCTAAACCATTGCCTACCATCTCAGCTCCTGTGCAGATGTGGAGTTGTGCTTGACCTGTCACCTAACAGTTACCCACGTACAATAGGAATGTTTCTGAACCAACTAGTTTTAACACTTCTTTACTGAAGTTAGGAGAAAAGGTGAAAGAAGTTCAAAGACACAAAGCAAACATTATTTAATTCAACAGCCCAAGTGCAGGCTTTTTTTTTTTCCCCTTCTGATGTCAACCCACACAAAACAATGCAGCAGTTCTGTGAATATTTTAAGTTTCGCTTCATGGTTCCAGTAACACAGGCCACTCATTTTCCTCTGATCATTCATACTGACAGCTCCGGTGTGAATAATGTCAAATACTTGAGCTCTTTTCACTGTTTGGCTCCAGAGCATTAGTCTACTGGAACAAGGACTGACATTTAAGATTTCCAATACATGAGGGACACTGAACTACTGTTACAAAATTTCAGCAATCTCTGCTTACGATTTTTCTGACAGACAGGTGATAAATTTTTTTAATTGAGATCACTTCAAGAATACGCAGCATATATGTAGGATATGTTCAGCCTAATGAAGAGTCCACAGGGCATCATGAGTCCTTCCTCTTACTTGCACAGCCATGAAGGACAGAAAAGAGACTGAGACAAAGTTTCTGTGTATTGATGGATCTGCAGATATAAATTTCAGCCCACCCTTCACATCTGTTCTGTACATACAGTTTGGAGATCTCCCAGATTTTTAATCTTAGTACCGCAACACTCAAAACAAGCCCTTCTAGATGCAAGTTTCATGCAATGTAAGCACAGCCACCAGGCAGGTATACAGAATCATGCTACTATTAAAACGCCTCAGATTTGAACAAACTAGCACCAAAAAAATAAATAAATAAAATAAACCAAGCAAATAATAAAAAAAAAATTTAAAAAAATAGAACAGAATAGTTTGGTCCCCACCTCCCTTCCTCAGCAAGGTCCTGCAAACCACACATCACAGCTTTCTCAAGCATCCTAAGCGGACGCACTAAATTCTAACAAAATATTAACAAACAATATTCATTTCCATTCTGTTAAAACTCTATTTCTGTTGAGCATTTTACACCCTTTTGTTGTAAATCCTTTTTTTCCTTGTGCAGGAAGACAGAGCGCAACCAGAAGCCTCCCGCTGGGCAAGGCAGGGGCAGCTGGCTCCGGCACGCAGAGCATGGCTCAGCCACAGGCTCCGTGTCACTTGGCAAGAGCTCTCAGCCTCTTTGGAAGCACCGGGTTTGGAGGATCCACTCCACCCAGATCTTAACATCTTCCTCTGACATCCCACTGGTAGAAATGAAACAGGAAGAATGTGGAAACTGGAGGGCTGGAAGGGTATTTGGGACTCCGTGGAAATAATCTTCCTCTGCAGCCAGGGAAGATAAACGATTCCTTCCCTATTCCAAAAGCAGTGCCAAGTAGTGAACAAACAACTCTCCTTGATGCTGTGTCTTAGCAGTATGGTTTTTATAAGCACTTGAGGATGAAATCTTGGTCACAAAATTAGTCTCACTATTTTCCAAAAAAGAACTAGATGGGGACAGCACTTCATCCTTTTTTTTTTCCCCCCCCACACCCTCCCCCCCCCCCTTTAAATAGCAAAGGCAAAACCAAGACATATAAATGGGAACTAAAGCAATTAGTTTCCATTCCGTTATTAAAGTTTAAGATTCTTTTGCTAATCAGCAAAACGTAACCTCAATCTTGCAACCTGATCTAGGAGGCCAATACCGCACGCAACGCCGTCAGTGGTGATACACGCAGGTTCACTCACCTCTCAAATTACTCCTGGATGTATTGCTGGAGGAATGGATTAATCAGACAACTCCCCAAACTGAAACAGTTTGGCTGGACACCCGATGGAAAAGGCACTCTGCGTGCACAAAGCCAGCTCTGCCCATGGCTGCTACATCCCCTTCGCTCTCTACAGAAACCTGCTGAAAGCCCCTTCGAGAGGAAGGTACAAAACCTGTCCTAAACAATCCAGTTTACAAGGGTCTGTGCTGTACACAGTTTTGCTTTTTTGGGGATACTCCACCCCGTGCCCACCCAGCCCTGTTTCCCCAAACAGCCGATACCGACTGCTCTCAGCTCCAAGCCCACCCTTACAACCAAAGCACAGCAAGCGCGCCATGGGAGTGCCAAAGGGATGCTGCATTCCCCAAAACTGCTCTTGCCTCACAGAAACACGCTATTTTCAGATGCTTCATGAAATGTTATTTATAAATCAGATACTTTAATAAATAGTTACGCAATTAGCAGAGTCACAAGGTTCCAGTAACACCTCCTCCTGGCACACTTACCCCTGTCTATATAGTGTGTTCCTTATGCCTGTTTGAGCATCCACCGATCACTTACAAACAGGACCCTAGCGTTAAACACCACCCAGCTACACCAGTTCTTCAGCACAGCTCTCCACAAAGACCCATATCATTTTTAATTACTAAAACGTGGAAAACATTCACCATCATTTGTGTTTCATCAGAATAAAGTAAGAAGAGACAAGCTAATGGAAAGGATGACAAACTGTAGGACTTATAACTAGGCTGATCTACTACAAATTATTCTCATCGAAGAGAGAGGGAGAGGCGTCTGGGTTTTCCTTCTAGCGATGGTAACTGGCAGTTACTTTGCCGCTACCCAACTTCTCTTTTTTCCTGTAAAACCAGAACTCCTCCTCAGCAACTCTGCCCGGTTCACAGGAACACCTGAAGCAGACGAGGCTGGCGGGGAACTCCGCGACCGACAGGAGAGGCTGGCAGCTGCCGGGCTGGCTGCAAGGACCGGCGCGGCATCCTTGAGGCAGCCCTCCTTCGCTTGGCGTTAAAAAGAAAGATAGGAATGAGTACCGGCCTGCTGCGAAACGGCACCGGGGAAGTTTCTGGCATGATCATTCAATTGCAGCGAAAAGTACTGGAGATAAAGGAGAGGGATGAGCAAGAGGAGGAACTCACGGGGAATTCAATTTGAACACCCCGTCAGCCTAAAGAGCTTTCCGAAATGCTCGGGTTTCCCTTTAACCCGCCGGCAGCCTGGGCAAGAGGCGACACCTGTTCCCAAACCGCCGGGGACGCGGGGCACCCGCCGGCAGAGCGGCAGGCTCCTCGGGAGCGGCTCCTCACCGTTCGCCTCCTCCAGTTAACTTCCAACCGGCCCGAAACACGGGACCCGCCCCGGCGGCTGCAGCCCCCCCGCCCGCCCTCCCCCGGGGCGCACCCCGTCCCGTACAGCTCGGGGCAGAAATGCTGAATCACGAAGCCGAGGACGCGGGGCCGGAGGCGACGGTGCCGTGGGGGGGGGCTCTCCCTGACCCTCACCCGGGGCTGCCCGCCTCCCTCTGCCCAGCACGGGGCCAGGAGAGGGGCCGGGCGGCGGAGGGGGAGCCGCGCCGCCTGCCCCGCTGAGGGCACTTACTTGAAGGTGAGGACGCAGAGGGGCCGGTAGGACTTGTGGCTGGTGCTCTCCGCCATCCGCTTGCCCCAGAAGTCGTTGGCGAAGGCGGCGGCCACGGGGGTGGCCGCCCGCACGTCGGGGTTGTTCACGATGGCCCAGACGTCGTCGTGCACGAACTCGCCCTGCAGGGAGTTGCCGTAGCAGAGGACGCACAGCCCTGCCAGCACCGCCGCCGCCGCCGCCGCCCCGCCGTGCCGCCCGCCCGCTGACGGCGGGGGGGACGGGTAGGGGGGCGGCGCGGCTCGGTCCCGGCTGCGGGAGCCCCGCGCCGAGCCCGTCACCATGGCGCGGGTGCGGGGCGCCGCGCTGGCTGCCCCGGCTCCGCCGCCGCCGCGGCGCGGGGAAGCAGCGGCGCCCGCATGGTGCGGGGCGGGCAGCGGGACCGCCGCCGGCCACTTGCGCTCTGCCGAGGCGCAGCCCGCCCGGCTGCAAATAAACAGCGGCCGCCTCCCCGCGCCATCCCTCCTCCTCCTCCTCCTCCTCCTCTTCCTCCTCTTCCTCCTCCCTTCCCCCCCCCCCCCCGCACGCATGCTCCTTGCCGCGCTGTCACCCCCGCCGCCACCTCAGCCCGTTGGCGGGGCGGGCTCTGCCCGAGGTGGCCCCCGACCACCGGCGAGGGAGATCCGCACGGCACGGCAGCACCCACGCGAGGCCGTGCTGCCCGCGGGCGGGTGTGCTGCGGGGCTGGCAGCGGAGCCCTGGTGCGCCGACGTCGCCTCTGTCACTGGCGGGAGGCAGGTGCAAGGCTGCCCTGCCTGGTGCCAGGGCCTCCTCCGTGCCCCCGCGGGGATCCCCCTCCACGGCCGGTCGCGCCAGGACCAGCCTCCCTGTGAGCCGTGCTCACCTGGGGAGTGGGAACGTCCCAGCCGGCTCCACGGCATCCACACTGCCCCACAGCACCCACGGCATGTGTGCTGATCCACAGCATCCACACCACTCCGCAGCACAGATGCTGCTCCACACCATCCATGCTGCAGCATCGTCCATGACAAACAGTCCCCACCGTGTCCTGCTGGCGGGGAAAATGTTTTGGTGCTGTGGAACTTGTTTTCTCTACTCTGGTCCATCACCTGTCCCTCTTCCAAAATCACCTGAGAGAGGTATCTTCTCCAAAGCATTATTCCGACGACTGCAGAGTCCCTGTCCCCTGCCATACGCAACTTTTCTTGTGTTAGTGACAACTCCCAATAACTTTCACTTAAGGAAAGGCCATGTTCAGATCACCTACTCAGCCACATGTGAAAAGTATGTGGCTGTGTTTTTTTCAGAAAACAGAAAAACAAAGACTCTGTTAATGCTTTTTACCATTTAAATAAAACCTTCTGCTTATAACCAAACAAAGAAATAATGCTGCTTAGCAAAGAAGTTTAGATTCAATTAGGTGAGTGAAATACTGGACATACTCTGAATTTTTTTCTGAAAAACGATGCACGGAGCATGGTTCACCACCAGCCTGTGCAGTTCCACTCTGCTCTGTGTGTGTGTGAGCGTGCCTGCCTGCGTGTGTGCCTGCATGTGGGAAAAAGAGGGGAGCGGAAGCCCTGAAGAGTTCGTGCAGACTGGCCGGGGCGAGCCCTCTCCAGGAATGCTTTTTCCCCCAGCATATTTGGCACTTTGAGTGATCTGGTATTTTCCAAGTGCAACAGAACAGGCTTTTCAGATGTACTTTTGTCACAGCTAAAAATAACAACAGTTAACTCTGACTAGGACAGCGTGTTTATATCCGGGACAGAAGGAAACTCCACCAGAAGCAGAGCCATCACTCAAACTTTCTCTTTAAGTGGCTGATGACATTTTGCCAGTTGGCTCCCCAGAGCTTTCCCCAGCACAGGAGGCCGTTCGTTGTGGTGTGTTGGTATTCATTTCCACCAAAGTTTCGAAGCTTGGGCATGTAAAGCTGGACTGCGACATCTGTGCACTGGCACAGAAACAGCCTGGTATCCTGAGGCACTGAAGTACCAAAGCCCAGGAGTGCCCAGCAGCTCTGGAAACAAAGTCACTACTGAAGACATACCTAAAAGGTGGAATTGGGACTTCTTGTTGACATAAATTAAAATGTTGACAGTTACTGGGAGGAGGATGAGAGGAAGGATGGACTGTAATGTTGATGAAAGCAAAAACAATGTGTGTAAGATTCAAAGGTTGAAATTGCCTTGCAGTAGACTCCGGGTAATATTTGAAATCCTAAATTACTCTGCTGTACAGAATCTGCAATCCCCTGTAGTTCCGAAACGGGCAGCTGAGGGTCTAGCTATTCCCTGGGGCAGATGTACCACACGTGCTTGAGCTAGGCAGCCTAACGGGGGGTCAGAAGCACTGCTGATGTGACCCCAACAAACCCAACGCACCCTGCAGCCCCGCTGGGCCTCAGCAGGCTGTCCCTCCCAACAAGACCCCCGTACCTCATCTGCAGTGTGGACCTGGGTCCGCACAGCCTTTGTCACTGATGTCTTTCAGCCTTCTGTCCTTTTCTTTCATCACAGGTTGGGAGCAGCCCGCCGATAGCCCACTCATGCCATGACACAGGGCCCAGGGCTGCCATCAGGCAACCTGATGTCAGAGCAGGGGACAGGTCTTTCCATTCATTACCCAGGACTGTGGTACACATCCCTGCTGTGTCACAAGTCCCGCTGTCAACCCTTTAGGCTTAACTAGTTCACCACATAAAGCTCACGAAAATGCAGAGTTCTAAAGTGGTAAATTATGAAGAGGTAATAAAATACCATTTTCTAATCAAGGGATTTGCTGTCAATATCTTACAACAGTAACATACACAGCCATGTAACCACATAGTACAACAGATGTGGAATAAATAATATCGCTTCCTATATAGATCTGTCATTTCCCATTCACTTTCATAACCCGCCATGCTTGGCAACACAAAAAAGCATGGAAAGAGATGGCAGTCCTGACCCATTCAAGACTCTTTCTGCCCTCACTCTCCTTAGGAGGACACCAACACTGGCCATTGGCGTTCATCTGGCACGGAAACCTAGAGTTTGCAAGGGAGAAAAATACTATTTATTTTCTCATCTCTTTTCTTATGCGCTTATCGAAATGTTATGCACAAAGTGTAGTTAACGCTGATTTGTCAAGTTTCTTTTATCAGAAGAAAATCTATTCTCACTTCTCCAAGACAGACCAGATTTTTCCTTTCTTCCCTCAAGCAGACACCGGAAAGAGACAAAGCAACGCTCCAGTCAGCCACGGAAGAAGATCTCCTGTTCTTCACACCAAGGCCTGCTGAAGTACAGGCACATAGTCTTCTCCTTTCGATCCACAAAGGGAAACATTACCTTGTCATGCAGCAGTCACCGTCGCAGATGGAATTCAAGATGTTGTCTATTGCTAGAAGTCCTGACCACTTAGAAAGAAACTAACAGCAAACAGTGAGAATTCAGAGAGCAGGAGAACACACATTGAACACTGCTGTATGTGGGGTCTTAAGTCTGTACATATATATGCAGGCATATACATAGAGGGAGAGGAAAAAGAGAGAGAAAGAAGAGAATCCAGTGATGGGATGGTTTGCGACAAAGCTGCTTTGCCACTTCCAAAAATATCTGGTCTAATAAGAAGTATTTCCTCCTCCTGCAAGCCTTGATATTTTCTCTACCTAAAGTAGCCATGTCATCGCTTCAGAAATGTAAAGCCAAACTGCATCTCAGAGAAGCCTAGCCAAGTTCTGGAAAGGTGTGTTGATGAAGCACTCCAGCTATTTGGCTGCCTACTTGTATTTGAATCACAAGTTCCGTGCCAGCTATATAAAAAGATTAACAAATGGCTGTTAAAACTAGAGACCTTGAAACTAGTTATGTGCGATGCTCAAAAAAAAAACTCGCTCTGCTAATTGAGCAGAGCTCATTACTTCTGAAGTAGGAAAGTTTAGCCTCCACTCGGAGTAAAACATACGGCAGGGTATATAAGGCAGTAGACACATTTGAACCGTTACACTTCAAAGGGTTGAGCACTGATTGATCTGGTATTATCTGAAGATGGCAGATGCTCAAAGGCAGAGAGAAACTGCAAAAGTTTTGAGTTTCAAGCTTAAATGTGGAGTTGTGAAGAGTTTAGCTTTGCATTGACTGATTAAAGCATAAGAAAGCGGTAAATACAATTTAAAAGTTGAATTACCATATGGTCGTAGCTAGAGGTAAATTTCAGAAGTAGCACATGTAAATAGTTGCTGTCTGAACAAATAATTTTACATTTAAACTAAGTCATTTGGTAACGGGTACAATTGATTTCTGCTTGTAGTCAGTTACTGAATGGTTTTGCAATTCGTTTCAGTAGCCCCAGGATGAAACTCGTGTATCTGCCACGCATATAATCTTCGGTTGGTACACATAACGTTCATATGGTTAAAAGCAAAAAAAAAAAAAAAAGAAAGAATGAGCCAGCCACCAGGTTCTGCTTGCTATTAAAAGAAATTGCCATCTTAAATGAAGGACTGTTGCAAACCTGGAACCGAGTTTGGCATCTTTAATCCAGTGTGCTGTCTGTGCTGGAAGAGCTTTGGAGAGACAGAGAGCAATCCATGTGGTCCAGAGCCCCTCCAAGGATTTCGGTGCAGGCATCATTCTGTTTAGCCAAGTAGGATTTGAATTTTGGAGTTACCAGGAGCACTAGCAACGGTGCAGTGAAACACTGAACTGTACTGGGCCGGAGAAATCTTATTATATTTTTTGCTTGTTACCAAATTGCTTTGAGGTCTATGCAGGCTACAGAAAGTTTCTCTTTGGTGAATTCTTCCTAAAGCCCAGTGAAAGTTCCTATGTTTTTGCTTTCACTTTTAACTGTGGCCAAGAGCCAGAAGTACTACAAGCAGGAGAGTAAAACTTCTTGCCCTTAGTATCCTGGTCCTGTGATTCTTAGGAAACAAAGCAACCCTGCACCCTCAGGATGACCTCTCCTTTTCAATAGGGATGTAGTATTTCAAGTTCAGTCCACACCCCCTTAATAAACCTTCTCCCTGGGGCAGTCACAGAGTTTGCTAAATATTAGCCCTGAAAATTCAAACCCCTCAGTTTTTACAAAGCTGTATAAACAAGAAGATAGCACATGGTAAGCACTGCTCGGTGGATCCATATTTCCCATCCCTGACACAGATGGCAAGTAACACAGAATCCTCCGTGACCCATTTTTAGATCCATTTGTCACCTGTTTCATATGCTTGAGTAAAAGGAGAGATTTCAAGCCGAGAAAAAGCTTGCCATAGTTATTACTGGATTAGAGGGAATCTCTTTTTCAGCTCATACAACAAACACATTTTCTGCCTTTGAAAAGACCCAGGTTAAGCCTTAGTCTATGGGCAGGATTGTACAGGGTCTTTGAACCCCCACGGTGGGTGGAACATCCACGATTTGACAGGGGACAGGCATCCAGCAAATGGTATGGAGTGATTTGGGTTCGGTAGCCGCCATTTAAAGGTCAGGGACAATACAAAGGTGGGACAAGTCCCAGTAATGAGAATAACAGGATTCTTCATGTACAGAGTGGAGGCACACTATGCCATAGGCTGCTGAAGTCATCCACTCCAGTGGACTCGCTCATCAGTATGTTCCATTTTTGTGTGACTGATTTGGGTGTTTGGAATCCCACAATGGAATGGGGAGCGGAGGAGAGAAGGCATTTTTCTTTCCTTATTGAGCATGGTTCTGCACTTTTCCTTCTCTAGAAGCACTGCAGAAATTTCCCAAAGCCAAAGAAAGTTCTCCGTCTTGCCCTTGCCTGAAAGATCTTTTTTATTGCATCAGAGTGAAGGAAAAGTGCAGCCTATAGGGCTTGAGTCATGAGAGTTATCACTTGTAACATTCATCTTTTTAATGCTGATTAAGTACAAGACAGTTTAAGCTGAATTTTTATGTACTTCATGGAAATCGGCTAATGGCTCAGAACCACAAAAATTAAAAAGGGAAAAAGAAACTCAAGATAGTCCCATTTTTGGATGAGCGAATGAGGGACTCAGATGAACCAACATTTTTTTCACTTACAGTGCATAGCCCCAGACTGCATTTTTGCTCTCTTTCTGAGTACAAGCAGGTCAGAATGAGCGTGAGGCTGTTTAAAGGGGGGATCTTGGTAGTGAGAAGTTGTTTTAAAAGATAGCTTTCCTGTGAAACGGACATTAGTAACTCAGCCACCATACGCTTCCTACGAGGCTGTGCAAGGGCACGTGCAAGTTGTTGCATGGCTGTAAAGTTGGATGCTGAACTGCTGAGGGCACCGGAGTCAAATGCAGAGTAAGAAACAGATTTGGGCACAGCACTTTGGTCAATATTTAGCGGTTGGGATTCATGTTGCTCCTGCAGGGAGGCGTTGGATTCGGAAGAAGAATCTGATTTTTGTGAGACAAAGGAGGCGTTTTCAGCTTGGACTGATCTGAGTCAGTTTAATTTGACCCTATCCTCAGCCTTCAGAGTTGGCTGTATGTTCCTTAATGTAATTGTCTCTTGGAAGTTTATATGTCAAAGCAAGAACAGAGATTAAAGACCCCAAGTCTGTTTCCTATTCAGATTCAGTTGGGTTTGTTTTCTTGGCGTCTTTGAGCTGGAATTCAGTAGCAGTTCTCTCTGAAAAGTAACTGATTTATATATAAGATCTTCTGGCATCCCTAGTTTCGGTTGAATTGCAGTCACTGCAAATGATCTGATAAAATCAGACAGTTGGATAAAATCAGGAAATCTCTACATTTATTCTCTGATTACTGAGCAAGCTCAATTTCATCATGGTGAAGTAGAAGCCAGTGGTTACAATTACTTTTCTTTCCTTTCATCTATTTTTTAATATTTGGGTTTAAGATGGAAAAATTACAAATTAATAAATCTGCACCAAGTCCAATCGAGACTTTTCTCTATATAATAATATTATTCATATCTCTATGATTAGCAACAGCTGGAATAAGTTTTAGCAAAAATATTAAAATCTATATCGTAGAATAAGCCACATGGAGTCATTGTAATTTGAGGAGGGTGAAAGTTTCCATGAAAGCTACTGAGAAATGAATACGACATATTTTTTTTTTAGGTGACTTCTTTGGATTTTATTTTTGCAAGCAGAAACAGTTTTATTTTACAGTGCTTAACTTTCTAGTGTTTATGTTGAACAAACACTCCAGATAAAACAACACATCAATCAGCCACTCCGGGCACTGCTTCTTCTCACTAGTCCTCTTATACCATGTTGTACTGAGGAGCTCTAGCTCTGTTAGAGCAAAAATAAGTTTTCAAGCGCAAATACAACCACCTAAGCCAACACCAGTGATACGCTAGCTGGAAAGCTGTCACGCAGGTCTGCTTTTCACCTGCAAACATCACCACGGTGCCGGCTGCTGTTTTCCCAAAGTTTGAGAAATTCACAGACAGCGAATAGATCAGTCAAAAATCAAAGCAATAAAACCCTGTACAGCTTCTCAAAGGAAACCGTATGAAAGCCCAGTTCAGTGGCTGATTGAGAAGAGCAGTGTCAGGAGGATGGGGGATGGAGAAAGAGGGAGCTGGGAATGATTGGGGTGGCTTTTCCATGCTCCCTTTCTCTCTCCATTGTTTCCATCAACCATGCATCTAAGTGACACTCAAACTCAAGGTAGGATAAACTGGACCCTCCCCAGTGATCCTTGCTCTTCAGCACCCATCAGCACTCCCGCAAGTCTCTTTTGGACAGGTAAAATATGTTGCAATATTCGATTAATTTTTAATAAAAATATTAAGCCCATTCTGAATGAAAGTCATTATCTAGGTGGTGAAGCACCAGAAGGACCAGTAGAAGTGCTGTGAGAATGGTAGGTGCAGATGGCACTTAGGTCATCAAAATGCCAGCACATCTATTTCCAATCTAAGAAAGAACCCAGGAGACTTGTTGAGATGTCTGGAGTTGGTGTCCCTTTCCCTCTGTGCCACTCCAAGTAATCTGGGCTAGGCCACCTGCATTCCTGTGTCTGGGTGCTTGGGAGCAGTAGGGTGTGAGAGTGCGTGCAAATCCTGTTTTGTTTTGGGTAAAATCACTTTTGTCTCATGTATTAGCTCACATTGGGGTTTTTTTACATTGTTCCTGCAGTGTTGCGAAATTAGTTTTGGGGCTACAAACCTGGCAATGTTAAGAGTTATGAGCCATAATGTGCTAACACTTATACACCTTTTACCCACATGAGTGCAAACTCTTGGCTTGCCTGAAATGCTCTGGAGAGACATATGTGGATTTCCCTCAGTTTTCCCCAAGACAAGCGCACACGTATGAGCTCAGGATTTTCAGCTCCTCCTGCTAATGGGGACCACAGGACTCCCCCCTTTCAGAGTCTGGGAACTCAATCTCCCTCCAAGGAGATGAGTCTCTCTTGCTCTCTTATGCCCACCCACACTCCCTTCATGTGTTTCAGCTGACTTCTGCCTGATTCCACTCCAGCTTTCTTCTCAGCCGGTAAGAACTTGTAACCTTTGAATTTCTATTGTTAAACAATTTAAAAAATAAATTACTGAGCTTTGCCTAGTTGGGAGCTTACAAAATTTCCCATGGCTTCAGCCCAAAGTCATCCACAGTTCAGCTGAAACACTCCTAAGATCCCTGCAATAGGAGTCTGGAAGATTTCTGGATAGCATTGGGAGCCTGGAAGATGTAGAAATCAAAAACAAGCCACAGTTTGAGAGCAAATCTGGAGTGTGCACTGTTACTAAACCTGCTCAGCAACACTTCTTTGTCGTGTTTTGTGTCACCTCTACTAGATCAAAAATTTCATGCCAGGCTGCTTAATGATGCTCCAGATTCACTTATTTGTGCTTTTTCACTTTCTATTTTGTCCAGAGCAATGCAAAATACCAACATATGAGTCCCTCCATGTGAGGGAAACTCCAGCCAGTCCAGAAACTCCAGCAACGTGGCCCAGTCCCAGCACATCACACCTGCCCTCTTCTTCCATCCCTGGGACATCGTATCAAATTCAGGGGCCTGGCTCAAGGTTCATTTGACCTCACTGCCATGTCCCATATCCGTCTTAGTTTTTCCTGCAGGCTCTCTAGAGGCTTTGAGAGATGCTCCATGGCCCAGCATATTTTAGCTATCATTATGAAGTTCATTCCACATCTCTGTTCCTCAGGCACAAGGCAACCTTTAACTTTGTAGACTGGAGGTCACGTATGCTGAGACAGAGCTTCCCTGGAAGCTGCTTCAAGAAAAATGAGTGATTCTCCACAAGACCCAAGCATTTTTGTGGCCCTCATCCTCATCTTATCAGTGCAAAAAGGCAAACACTCTCCAGTACAAACAAAAAGAATAATAATAGCAAACAAACCACTCTATCAAACCACAATACTCCTCTGTACTCTTAATCCTTCGTTGGGAAAAGATGGAGAGAAAAAAAATTAATTACCTGAGAGTCAACATCATTTATATCACTACTGCTTGAACAGACCTGTTGATAAAAATGGTAAAAACATAGTGAGCTTGCTCTGAAGAGTTTTATAAGGGAAAAGACTGGAGAGGAGCCTCAGGGAAAACTCAGGCACAGCCCAACTTCAAAGAAGTGCTGCAGAGATCCAGTCTTTGTAATTTGGGCCTATTTCTAGTTACGTCTGTATTTACATAGATTGACAATTGTGAAGACGAGAAAAAGCACAAAGACGGGGTTAGTCTTTTTTGGCATGAGGCTGGCGTCTACCATGGGAAATTAATCCATGCTAAGCTGCAGTAAACTGAGCTGCTGAGTTTGTATTCATGTCACTGAGACCGCTTATACTCACTGCTGGTCTATAAACTCTGATTAGTCGGACTTGACAGTGGGTGACACCTTGATGAAAAGAATAGACTGTGGATCACCATCCATTCAATAATGGTTTATAAAAATGATATTAAACGAGCCATTTTTCCTAAGACTACATACCAAAATATTTTGGGAAGACAAAAAAAAAGATACTGGGGTTTTGGGGTTGTTTTTTGAGAAGGTGATTAGAAGGTCCCAGGGTGCTTTGTCACTGAAATAACCACATCTGTCAGCTAAATTGGCAGAGCTATTATATTTAGTTACTAGAAAGACTTCCTCACATGCTGAGGTCTTGGATACCTCCCAAAAGATTTGCTCTCTGGACAGCTAAAGTAAAATAAAATTAGGGGGGAAAAGTAGTTCACAGCCACAGCTAACATTTTCATTTTTTTCTGAATATCACATAGTTTGAAAGTTGATGAGAAAAGACGGGCTTATGAGGGGGTGACTTGACAGGAATCACATTTTAATTTCCTTCGTAAAATTTTCTAAGCTTTTCTCTCTCTCCAGCGGCCACCTTGCTGTTGTTGCCTTTTGGGGGGCCATATGATCCTCCCTATGAGGAAAACATATCCCAAGGCATTTCCTTTTCTCTTTTGCAAGACACAGTCAGAAGATCCCATTAATTTTTTTAATTTTTTTTAACTGGCTTCTAACTTTGCAGACTCCTGTCATGCCATAAAACTGACTGATGAATGACAGAGGCCCTGCTAGGTTTGGCGAGGGTGTAATGTGAATTCCCAGGGCTGGAAACAATAAAACACAATTTTCTGAGAAATGGGGTTTTGTAAGGAATGTGCCAGCCCTGACTTCACCACACCCTTTCACTTTGTTAGCTGCAGTTCAGCAAGTTATGGCTGGATTTTGTTACATTTTCTATCATGATGAGCCCTCTGTTCTCAAAGGTAGGAGAGGATCCTCCGGGTAGCTCCAGGTCATTTAGGTAGAGAGTTGATGAGTGCTGTGCTGGGGACTTGCCCTGCATATATGGGAGCCAGTGCATGGATTGTGTAATGACACGGCCAAGGCTCGTACAGGGCAGTTAGATTTCAGATGAATCAAAAGGCAGCCTCTTCCCTCCCACACTGACCTTCTTTGGAGCTGCTCCACACTGAAAATCCTCTCTCTTTCCATCTATCTATACCTGTTCAGAGGACTGTGGGTTGAAAAGAACAAACAAAGAAACATTAGAGTTCGGCTCTTAGCTATCATTGTCATGTGCTGGTTTTGGAAACTAGGTGACAAGGTGTACACGCCACGTTTCAGCTCGTTGTCATTAACACAGTCAGGCTGTCCTGGAAGAGAAGCTTCCTCAAAACTCAGAATACTGCTTCTTTGGCTTTCTAGGTAAAACTGGTCAGATCTGACCCCCTCCTGCAGAATATCCTCCTCAACATCCAGGTAGAGGCAACGATAAACATTTTCACCTTGTCAGGCTGCCTGCAAGTAATCTAATCAGATTTGGAACATTTTAATTCATAATGAGTCAGTCCATCCAGCTGAAAGTGTCACTGAGCACCTGCAATAGCGAGGCTCCAACTGTTTGGACCACCCTGCCAGCTGTGCCAGCCTGGTCTCCCGGCTGTGCCATCAGCTGCACGGACACTGACGTCCTGCCAGGACTCAAGAGGCACCTGCAGCCACGCCTGGCCCTTATTACAACCGCCCGCAGAGCTGCAGTCCCTCACACCTGCCCATTAAGAGCCTCTGGGTCCCAATCCCAGCAGGGGAACAAGGCAAAGAAATGGTGGAAGCAAGCAAGCCTTCATCATCGAAAAAATCTGAAGGCTGAGAGATGTGCCCAAAGCTACAAAGGAGCTCGGCAGCAAATACAGGCAGGAGCTGAAAACATGTTTCCTGATGTGGCCATCTTCTCTCCCCCTGAGGGCACACAAGGATTGGGAAGAGAAAGATCTGCATGCAGCACAAAGTCTCTCCACTCTGGGTTTCACTGGCTCTTGTGTTCTGGTTCACACTGGGACAAGGAGGTGGGATTGAGGAAAGTGAGCATCAGCACGCTGGTGTCTCTGGGAAGAGCTTCAGCAGTAGCTGTTGTGTTACAGGTCTTAATAGAGCCAGCTATTTCTCCGCCCTAGCCAAGGACGGCTACAGTGTACAGGAGAGGTTGTAACAAGGCTTTCCTCAACCTTCCTGAAGTTGTCATATAGACCTTTTCAGTCTTTGCACTCCAGGATTTTGAGATAGGAGTGGGGCAGGACTTTGTTTGGGAGGCAAAATCCCGTGCCCTCCCACTGCTGACCTTGGGACACTGTTATCTATAAATCAACCCTAGAGCAAAATCCCTGACGGGGAATATGATAGGATGTCACACCATTGTAGCATCTTGCAGCAGCCTGCGCCTGTGTCAGAGTCTGAGAAGCAGGAATGCATATGCCCTTACTGTGACAGCATAGGAGATGTTGTTTTGGTTTTGAATAAATGATTGATAAGGTAAAAAGCAACTGGGGGGGAACAGGTCAAACACAGCTAATGAAAAAAAGTAGACCCAGTCGTCATCCTGTTACATCACTTGCTAACAGAGTAGTGTTTAGCAATAGCTTCTGTGTTGTAAGGCTTAAGGTTATCAGCAGAGTGACTGCAGAGAGCTAGTTAGAATTCATCCTGCATCTGTGACTGTAATCCCGCAATTCAGAAGAAAACGTGTACTCTGCATAGGTGCATGACATAGACTATTACTATCATTAATACAGTAATACTCATAATAAATCACATATCGAGTGTGTTTGTTATTCCGAGGAAAACTTAATTATAATTTCCAAGATGGCAGCATTTGATTTACTTTTTGCTATCTCTGAAATTGTATAATTAGTTCCCAAGTTACAACTCCTGCAAAATCTCTGCCTTGTTGGGGGTAGGAGATGTGGCGTTACAGCTGCAGCTATCACTCCGCAAAGATAGCTTTCCTTGGGAATATTAATTTTTAACATAAAATTGAAAACAAGTAAAATTCCCCTAAAAAGAGGGGGATGCTTGGAAGGCACCTCTCAGGGAGCCTGCCCTCGCATTGCTGAGATGTCTTTGGTAAAAGGAGCTCTCTAGTGTCCAGTTGCCATACTGCAGCTCAGGAAGAAGATGCTGTGAGCACACAACCTCATCCAACAGATGTGCAAATGGAAGGCCTAGGATCTCTTCTTTCAGATCCTCAGTGCTAATGTGTAATGTGCAAAGTACTACATAAACATCACTATCACCCAAACCAATACTGTACTGAAAAGTTTTAAGGCACGGCGCAGGGGGTCTTGTTCATTCCCACCTATCTTTCCCCATCTGTTTTTTAAAAGGAACTTTTGCTGCATTGATGAAGTGGCTCTTGCTTGGTCTGTGGGGCAAGGATGTGTGCGCGTGCCTGCCAACATCCAGGCCATGAAAAAAATAAAGGTTTAAAGTTTTACCATGTTCCTCTCCAAAGACAGTGAAGTGCCTGCCATTTGGTCATGTGCACGTACTGGTTTGAGGCTGTAGATTTGGTACGAGTAAATGCCTAATTGTGGCTGCTGGCTCTTAATGCATGCACCTGATTAAGTGAAATTGTCTCGTGCCAGACAAAACAAGCCCTTGGTCACTAATCCTAGAAAGCAAATCACAGAAAAGATGCGTGGCTAGTAGGGTACAAAGGCAGATAGCCCCTCTGTCTTTCTAAAATGAAGACCTTAACACTTTAACTAGCAGTTATTATGCAGGCTTGAGCACATGCTAGAACAACAATATATTGCCTTTACACTGCTTTAATACTACATTTTGTTTTTTCAACACATTAGTGATGAGCTCACTAACGCTGATAAAAATGAATTAAAAAGTCTATTTGGTTATCACTGGATATCACAGATGGAGAATAATGACTTGACAAATTGGCAAACTGAGATTATCTGCAAATATTATGAGAGGCACTGAAAGCTCTTATAAAATACACCATAATTTTTAATAGCATTTTGCTATTATGGTACCTCCCTTGTGGATACTGTGGTTTAATATTGCAAGTATGAAAAACGATGCCACAGTGGAAGCTTTGCTACTGAAAAGCACCATCTTGTGTTTCCTATGCTCTGCTTCCCACAGCAAGGCTTATTCTAGAGTAGAAAATAAATTAAGGTGTAATAATTAACTAAATGCGTTTCAAAGGCAAGAAATCCCACACAGGGCTAAGTTGCTCACCTTTAACCACAGCAAACAAAACGACGGTGGATTTCCTGCAGGTTACTGTGAGCCAGAGATTTAAACCTTTTGCCTTTAGATGTGTTTGCAGCAGTTCTTTTTCTTCTCCCGTTATTGACCTTCATTTTCTGAGCTCAGCTTACAGAGAAACCATGGTTGTAGTAGCTGAAAAACACATTTCAAGAATATAAACCATAAACAACAAAGAATCCTGCCAGATTCAGGTCAGTCATGACAATACTAGTTTTTTCTCCACTTAGCATTTCAGTTCAGTATTAAGGTGACTGCTCTTGATAAATGCAAAACTATCAGTACATTATTATGTCCAAGCACCCTATGGAATATCTAAGATACAGCAGCCCATTTTGCCTTTATTTCTGCACACCTGCAGGCATGGTGGCAATGGCTTGACCATTCTCATGACTTTTTTTTTTCCAAATAGAACAAAACTGTTGATATTTTCAGACCAGAAAACTAATGCAAAGTGTTTCTTGCCTCCTCAGAAAACTCTTGTAAAAAAGGCCTCTGATGCTTAATCTCAAAAATGTGGGTCCATTTTCATTGAGATTTAGTTCAGAAGGGACTGTTAAGATCTTCTTGTCTGAACTGCATAATACAGGGTGGAGAATTTCAGCAAAGTCCATGAGTAATTTCAGTTTTATTTGCAGTGTTGGATCCTTGTAAAGCATGGAGTCCTCACTCCCCACTGCTCAGGGGGTTGCTGTTGAGTTCAACCAAACTGGGACAGAGCCTTAGAGAAGAGAGCAGTTCCTGGAGTCCCACCACCATTTGTCGGGTAGAACCTGGTCTTTTACCCGTATCATCTTTGAAAATGATAAACCAGAAGATGTGCAAACTGTGTTTTAACAAGAAGAATAAAATCTGTAATTCAGGACAGCACAGAAAGCAGCTGGTTTCATGCTTCATTTCCTTTTTTAAACATAGAAGAGGCCCAGAGAAGCATCTGCTGAGCTTCTGAATGGGTTTGGATCAGTTGCAAGGGCCTGTTTCCCAAAAGCAAGTCCAACTCAGACATGAAATCAAGCAAATCTCAGTGACGCTCGGTCAGTTTCACATTTACATCCCAAGCTGATAGCAAGGCTGGATTGGTGGCAAATGTATCTGACAAAAAGAAAAAAGCAGAAGCTTTGCATGTCCTTCACAACATGAGATTCCTAAATATCAGACAGTCGCAGAAAGGATGTACCTAAACTTTTGGGGCTTCATTTCTGGTTTTCTTTATCCACGTTTCTGGATGCAGGTTTATGGAAATCTCCATTAGATGAAGATTTGCAAGTGGAGAAGAATATTGTTGTTCAATGAATGGTTTCAATCCAGTAAGGTAAGTATTTAGTTAATGTACAATTTAAGACTCTGAGGCAGCCACAGCATTTACCTGACATCACTGAGTCACAGCCTGAGGGCCACCACAAATTCAGTGGAAACTCCAGAGAGCAAATCGGAATTTTTGTAGTGCCAGGGACTGTATAGAAGAAATGTCTTCATTTGTTTGGTGTGAAGGGCCCCCAGAAAAACAAATTACTTGGAGTACAGAAATAATGAAAAGCTTCCATCTTGCTCTCAGCTCAGCTGTGAGATTTTATTCTCCTCAGTGAGGTGCAATATTTACTTCTCTGGTAGCTACCTAATGAAAGAAAAGACATGGTGAGTTTGGAATCACTTCTGATCTGTCACAGCCAAGCCTGGCAAAAGCCGAGTTATTTGTCATCCCGCATGGGCTAATAAGTAGACACCCACCTGCAGCACCTGCCACCACCCACACAGACACCCCCAGAGCCTAGGCAGGGTCACAGGTCCCAAATCTGAAGGGAACTGCTGCAAGTACCAGCCCAAAGCACACCAACAAAAGGGCCAGCAGGAAACAGCCATTGCTGCCCTTCCTTCCTGCCAGCGTTACCATCACAAGAAGCAAAAGACTTGTGGACACGGGCTGACACTGACAAATGCAACACCACAAGTTTCTTGTTCATTCAAGTTTCTTGAAATGCACAAGCCATACAGGGTGCACCTGTGTTGTCACAGGCACAGAGATGGCATGACACCTCCAAGAAGCCTGGCACAGCCTAGGTATCAGCTCTAGAAAATCAGCAGAGTCATGCTGCCCCTGAACTCACCACCCTGTCTCACCAGGGCTACCCAGTGGAGGCACATAGTGCGTGGGTGCAACCACAGCTTCAGAGCTGATTTGGTCTCTGCTGTTAGCCCTGCTGCTGAGACAGTGTTGTCTCGTGGAGCCTTGCAAGGTGTCTCTGCCCAACACTTCCCACAGCTTCTCTTCCCAGGGTGGCAAATGTTCGCAGATCCATAACATCTGCCTTTGCCCTAAGTGACAGTGATACTTTTGAAACAGGATTTAAACTCCTTTGAGACTCGCATCCCAATACACAGTTATGCTAAGTGTGTCCTCCCCCATGCACATAACACATAAACAACATTAGCAAATCCTAAAACAAGCGCAGATGCTTTGTAATTTATAGTAACTAGGAAGCCACACATAGAGCAAGAAAAACGTGAATTGGTCTGCTCAGATCAGTACTTTGGAAAAGCAGTGCACAGGTTAAAAAACTTAATGTCTAGTTAAAAATTAAATAATAATTAAAAAAAGGCAATCCAACTAGCTGGTTGAAAAGTTCTCAAAAGAATTGCGGAGGCTTCACCCAGTCAATGAGCTAGACACAACAGCACACCCTTTAAAGCTTCTGCCCATCACCTTGCAAGCTTGCTTAGATTTTCCTGTGCTCTCGTTTGGAGTTGCTAGGATTAGTGTGGGCGTCGTGTCCGAATCCTTTCGGTCCTCAGCAGACCTCCCCAGCCAGCAGCACTGCAGTGGCAGGGGAGATTTCCTCCTGCAGGACGGTGGGAGATGCCAAAAGGCAAAGGATCTGGCCTTGTTGCCAGTGTTGGTGTTGACAGTGAGTCACCCAGCTGCCTCTGCTGAAAATTGCTTTGTGTCTCTCTCTCTCCAGCCCTGATGAATATTGATGAACTTCACAGCATCAAAAGAAGCAAAGGCAGGGAAGCTGTTTGAGGGGACAAACACTTCAGTTCTGGATTGGAAAAAAAGAGACAGACAGTGGAGCAGTTGTGATGAACCAAGACAGTCTTCTCCCTCGTTTGTCAAAATGTGATTTACAGACACACTTCCATTCACCCTGTGGCTGACAGTTTCCATATCCTATGTCCACAAATCTCTCTTGCTAATTGGATAGGCAATATGTGGGCTGCCTCCTCTATAAAAAGCTACTCTGAACTGGGATGCTTCCCAGCTCATTTTAATAAATCATGACTGTAATTAAATTCTTTTGCTGCATATTTCTGCAATAAAATCTGTATCATTTGCTTATTAGCCTTCTTAACTGTCCAGCTATCATTTTGCCTTGCTTCTGAAGCTGCCTTTCCTGCCTGGTCATTTGAAGAATGCCATTCACTTTGAATCCCTCGTCTAATTCAGCTGCTTTTTCCTTATCCTTATCTTCTTATCCTCATTCTGTCCATCTCAATAGCCCCACTTGTGCCTCCAGCCACTGTCCCTGCCATCAGTGGCCACTTCAACTCACTCTCGATAGTTCTGCTCAATAAAGCTGCCCCATGGCCTCAAGAACCACTTCCACCAGCATGCCAACAAGTGCATATGAAGCTACCCCTTCCCAGTGGGCAGCTGCCAAAACCACTTATTTACATAACAAAACCCGTTTGTTGATGGCATTTGTTCCTCTTTTCTTTTGGGGCAGTGTCTATGCTCCCTTATTGACTTTCACAGGGTTTAAGACACTGCAAGGGTTACTGCGAAGCAGAGTAACCATCTCCACCCAAGCAAAAGACTCTGCCTCAGAGCTTTACCTGACTCTCTACAAGAAAGTGTAACCTGGAACTGCATTGCCCTCACGGCTGTCAGACCCTGGAGGCCTCCGAGACTTGTAGTGAGGTGACATGGAGCCCCTAAAACTCTTGTGCTCATTGCTGTGAGGAAGAAGCCAAGAGGTTAGGTTTGTCAACGTCCCTCTTAGCTGCAATTTATCTTGTATCTGGGCAGAACGTGGGAAGGAAGCCCTGAGCCGGGTGCTCGTGCTCCTTTTGGGTTTGGGGAAGGGACAAAGCTTGGACCAACCTTACCAGCTAGGCTGGCAGCTGGGGTACCAGCTAGCTAGCTGCAGGCTAGAGCCATCTCAGAGCAAGTGCAACTGTCTCAATAAAGGGCCAGTAATGTCAGTTACGATGGACAGGCACTGCTCTGAGTAAGCGACATTTCTCATTATTCATTTGGCTAACTTATCTGGTCAGAAGAAAAAAATCCATGCATTTGGAAATTCTTCCAAATTTCTTCAAGGGAGCTGCAGTTTTGAAGCCTCAGATGGCCAAGGGTTCCCACCAGGTCACATCTGCCAGGACGCACCACACTAGTTGCACCCCACACCAGCTAAGCAAGGAGCAGGACACTGGTGAACAACGGGAAGTTTGTTCAAGGCCCAGACTCTTATCCTGTGCTGGAGACTGTGGCATGAGGCACTGAAGTCACAGCTCTTGAAGGCATCACGGTGATGGTCCCCAGCCAAAGAACTCAGCCTGACGCAGCTTTTAGCTACAAACTTGAGGATCTGGACAGAAATTAATTTTCTTTTGCTTTTCAACCACCAAAGTCAGAATTTCCCATGGAGAGAAAAATATTTTCTAACCAGTTCTGGCAGCAAAGACCTTGAGGCATCCAGACAAACTGAAGCATAGACATTTTCAGCAATTGGCCCACTGACCATGGTGAAGGCTGCGGGTGCAGTCAGAAGAAGCAGCCAGGAGCCCCAACCCTCAGCTTGAAATCTCGCTCAGTCATCACAAAACTTCTCTTGGTTTTCATTTTCCTAACGGTCCTGTCAATCCTAGTGTCTGCAGGTAGTAGGACTGATCTTAGGAGCCATGTTTTGGAAAAAAATAGCAAAAAAAAAAATTACAAAGAAGAAATAAATGAACTGAGAAGCTGGATGGGATGTGGGTGAGGATAAAGCAGTGTAAACATCCATTCTTTTCCTTGCTTTGAAACAACCAGTGTTTCAAAGATATGGATGCATGAAGCAGCACCTTGTTTTGCACTTCTTCAGAAAACTTATCAACTTTTTTTTTTAAACAGAGTCATTTTTAAAAGGCAGTCCTTTGTCTTTCACCACCTCAAAAGCATAATGTAAAAAGTTTTAATGTGTAAAGTTATAATGTCGGGTTGGTTTTATACTGACGCTTAGTTGGTTTCAGATTCAAAATAGATTGAGATATGCCTCTTCTTTGCATAACTCCAAGCTCAGCTTCAAACATGTAAGTGGGAAAATTAACATTAAAATGAATCCTTAAACTGCAATTACTTGGAAGATGCAGAGCATGAAGCATTCAAATGGCTCTCACTCAGTGACCCAGTTAAAATACACAGATCAGTACTGCAATTTGATTGCAAGCATTTCAGAGACTGGAGGATGTGGAGGCTCAACCCTCTCCCAGCTTAACTCTACTCTTTGTACTCTAATGCAGTCCAAAGAAGCAAATACATGTCCGAAACACTTTTCCCTCGAATGCATTTCCATTAGGTTGTGATTTTCCTCAGGCCTTACGAGGGAAGAGGAAAATACTTGAGATTGCAGGTGAGCTTTACAGAGATGTGTCAAGGTATTGCATGATCATTAGTAATACGATGTAGGTACCATTTACGCTGGCATTGAAACTGCAACTGCTGTGCCACGTTATTATGAAGTAAAAATGTATTATGTCAGATAAAAGAGAAACAAAATCTTGGTGTTTTCTATTATGTAAAAAACAGCTTTGTTGAAAGAGACATTGGTGAAAGTATCATCTGAATTCTAAGAAGAGAGAAAATTAATTCCTTTTTTTTCTATTTTTTAGAAAAGGCATATTCCAAATACACCAAGCAATGGAGTGAGCTAATATAAAGCATTATAGTGCTGTGGCAGTATGAAAGCAGAGTGTCCTTGCCCTGCAAAAGGGTAGCAGAGCACACAGTGTGAAGGACCTCATGAAACTTTGCCCTCAAGAACCCCAAGTTGCTTGACTTCCTCCAAGAAAATTTGCAGACCATTACCAAGGAAGCAAAAGTGACAAAGCTGTCGTCTTTTCACAGAATCACAGAATCACAGAATGTTAGGGATTGGAAGGGACCTCGAAAGATCATCTAGTCCAATCCCCCTGCCGGAGCAGGATTACCTAGATCATATCACACAGGAATGCATCCAGGTGGGTTTTGAATGTCTCCAGAGAAGGAGACTCCACAACCTCTCCGGGCAGCCTGTTCCAGTGTTTGGTTACCCTCACCGTAAAGAAGTTTTTCCTCATATTTATGTGGAACCTCCTATGTTCCAGCTTGCACCCATTGCCCCTTGTCCTGTCAATGGATGTCACTGGGAAGAGCCTAGCTCTATCCTCATGACACTTGCCCTTTACATATTTATAAACATTAATGAGGTCACCCCTCAGTCTCCTCTTCTCCAAGCTAAAGAGACCCAGCTCCCTCAGCCTCTCCTCATAAGGGAGGAGAGGCTTTTTTTCCCCTCTCTCTTTTGTCTCCTTGTGACCAGCTTTGCTATTTTTAAGGGAAAAATGCAGGAATGAGGAAGGCTTACAGCCACTGTAACAACCCTGGCAGGGGAACATGGGCGAGGAGAAGCTCCATGAACTCCAGCCTCAGACCTGTCAGTGAGAACCCAAGGAATAACCTCACCAGCTGACAGCAACAGCAAGGGCTTGTTTTCCCCGTGGATTATCTGCTAGGGGAAAAGGAGCAGGATGTATTCGGCAAACGTACATGTTCTCAACGCAATAACACATCGCGGCTGCACTCCCCTTCTTTTCATTACTGGCTTCAGGTTTCATTTCTTTTTTTTCTCCCATATTCATTTGCAGCTGGTGGGCAGGTCCTGAAGGAAGCCTAGTGCAGTCATCAGGAGTGTGACCTTTCCTGTATCACAGCAAGGATGAGCTGCAGCTGAGATAAGCAGCCTGATGTTCTCCAGGCATCCCTGCTGCAGCTCTCCCACCAACATCATTAGGGGACTGATGCCAACACCTCCCAACAGCTCCTGGTCACATTCACCGCAAAGAGCCTGCGCTCTCCTTCCTCTGCTCAGCAAAGCAGGCTCTTGCAGAGCACTTTTTAACTGCCTTTGTAAATGACGGATTACCTGATACAGACGAGAGCTGTGAAACAGTAACCTGCCTCCTGACGGCTACATGGGAAAGCATTCACCAGCTTCTCCTTTCGTGGTAGTTTGAAGGTGTTCCCACCTCTCCTCCAGCCATCTACCGCTGGCTCTCGCCACAGGGCTTTGCCCTTTCAGTTGCATCAGGGCCACACAAGTGGTTAATCTGACGTTTGGCATGGGTGAGGTGACGAGAGGGTTCTTCAGGGGAGCAGGGGCACACAGTGGGGCATGGTGGCTCACCTGGAACCTGACAGAGCAGTCCCACAGGCTCAGGTTGCTCAGGGCCTTGCACAGTCAAGTTTCGCTAATATTCAGGGCCTCTAGCCTCTCTGAACACCTCTTCAGCTCTGCATCTCTCTCTGGAGGAAAAACTTTTTCCTTAGGCACAGTAGGAATTTCCCCTGGTACAAGCTGTGCCTGGTGCCCCTTGTCATTTCTCTCTGGGTACCTCTCAGCAGCTCTGTTGTCTCCGTAACGCCCATTAGATAGTTTCAAGGCAGCAATAAGGTTCCACCTGAGTCTTCTCTTCTTAAGGCTGAACAAACTCAGCTCCCTCAGCTTTTCCTTGAAAATTACAAACTCCTGCCCCCTGACCACATTAGTGGCCATCCACTAAGGTTGCTCTGGTTTATCAATGTCATTCTCATACTTTCTGGGAGCCAGAACCAGATGCATTACACCAAATGTGGCCTCACAAGTGCTGAATAGAGGAGAACAATCACTTCCCTTGACCTGCCGGCTGTACTGGTATTAATGTACCCTGTGCCTGGTGTGGTTGGCTCTCATTGTTGAAATGGCACGTTCTTGACTCATGTCCAGCGTAATGTCCATCAAGACCTCCAGGTCCTTTTAGGTTAAGCTGATTTCTATCCAGCCAATCCCCAGCTTGTACCATTGCATAGGGCTATTATTTCCCAGGTGCAGGACTTTGCATTTGCTTTCTTGAATTTCATGATGCTTCTGTTGTCCAGTTTCTCCAGCTTGTTCATGTCCCCCTGAATGATGGCAGCCTTGCCCTCCAGCATATCAGCTACTCCCAATACACAAAATAACTGGAAGCAACATCATGAAAGAGATGATAGTCAGCTTAATGGTACTGTATAAACTCAGAATGGAGCAGGACAGACAGTTATGCCATGTTCATTCTCCTACTGGAAAACACCTTGTGCTGCTGTCCTTCATGGAGTAGCTGATGCCCTTACTTTTGAAGATGAAACCAAAGGATGATGCAGTTTACAGAGGGAGCTTACAGAATTCCTCGGAGAAGATTTAGCAAGGACTAGTAGAATTAAGGTGCCTTTTTATCTCTACCTCCAATCCCAGAAACCAAAATTGTTAGCATCAGCCCAAACCATGAAGCACATCATCTAATCCAGGAAAAAAAGATGCACTTTCCTGTGACCTCAACTCAGTCATATAGGTCAGGCAGCAAAAATGAGCTGCTTAAAATAACATCTCAGCTGAGCTTCAGTGCTCCTCTACATAGGCATTTGTCCACAGGAAAAAAACAAACCACCAAACAGCTACATTTCCTCTTCAGAGCTGCTTATTCATTCAAATTAAAAGACAACAGCTAAGTAGCAACAAGCAAGAGTTAAAAGGAAGATAATGCTGCATTCTCAGTCATGCAAAACCTAAATACCTATTGCTTAGAGTGAAGGGGAAAATGGTTCCTCTCCACGAACTGTGCTGACAGCACTATCTGCACCTTCCTCTTCCTATTTTCACTCTCGCACACACAGCAGTGGCTTTTACTTGGCCCATTTGGATTGTAAATCATTGCAAATCAATTCTTAAATCCATTAGAAAGAGTCAAGTGTATGCTTAGAAAAAATCCAAAGAAAATTAGGAGAAACTTACCAGCTCAAAGGGAAACGTGGGGCAGTTTCCAATGTTCAGACCTGGATGGGAGGAAGAGCTGTGAGGACTCATCTGTCTGAAGGAGTTGGTTGACAGCCTGTCCTAAGGATGGAGACTCCTGCTGTCACTGTCCATTTAATAGATGGTCCTGTCTTGAGCAGGGCTCACCTCTGCACTGAGCTTCCTTAAGGCAGGAGATTCAACCCCATTTCCTTCAATTTCAGCAATTTTCTGGATTGAGGTCCAACACGGATGTGCCTGGACAGTCCACAACAAAGAGCTGTTGGAACAACACCAGCTGAGTTAGGTTAACATACTTCCTACTTGCCTACAAACTTCCTAAAAGACATGCTAAAAATTGAATTTAGGGGAAATAAATAAATGAGAAAATAAGAACTCAAAGAAAGGGTCCTCAAAGTTACCTCCCGCTTCAGCTCACACAAACCTAAAGGGCTCAGAAACCTGTAGTGGGCTTGCAGCCCAGAGCAGAACTCCAACCCCTGCCTGGCCAGCTCTGAATACCTCACTGCTGGGGGCGGGGGGAGTGGTGATATTTTATAACTTTCCTGTGAGGGCTTCTGGTCTATGGAAACATGTTTTTCAATTCACTGACAGTGCGGGATAAGGAACAGATAGGAAAGGGAGAAAGCCAAGGATGGCAACTATGCAGTTAGGAGAGAGAGGGAGAGACACAAAGGAGGTAGGGCATGGAAGGAAAGCACTTGGTAGTTTGAAGAACAGCCATTTCATAAGGCAAAGGGCACAGGGAAATATCATACCAACTAGCAAGAGGAATGGCAGGTGGAAGGAGCTCTGTTTCTTAGCCTGGCAAAGTGATGCCCAGCCAGTCTCTGAAGTGTGACATGTGGACCATTACTCCACACTGCCCTTTCTTTTTTTCTCTCTATCTTTCTCTCCCAGAGGATGCATAGCTGGGGGGAGGGATTCCCCATCTGGGGATGACTGCAGGACCTCAGTGATTGCTCTTGGTCAAAGCCTGCAGGCTCTGGAAGGGGAGTAGTGGCTCAGTAATCACTGCCTCGCGCTGCTGCAGCGCATTGCTGAGGCAGCCAGACATCACCTTGAGGGGCAGCAGCTCAGGATCACCCTCCTCTCTTCCCCCTCCTCAGCCTTCTCTCTCCCATGGCTGTTGAGCTGAATAGGGCAGGAAAATCCTGCCACTTTCAAAGCAAGATCACAGTTTTTCCTGAGCTCAAAAGAGTAGGCACTTCAGATCCTCAATCTTGCTGCTGGGAGAGAATTGGCAGAACTGCATCAGCTCCACTGGGTAGACTCGCCTCCACAAATGGCAGAGACAACCAACCGTAATGCTCAGGCACCTGGGACACCCTGCAAGCTACGTGTCAGAAGACCTTTAGTACTCATCCAAGGCAGATCCTGTCTCTGCAAGAAGCAGATTCCTGACATCTGTCTCCCACTGATTTCAGGATTCAGCAGATTCCTGCCTCCCATGGCATTTCTCTGCTGTGAGAAGAAGCTACCTCTGCCTGCCTGCTCCTGAAACTGTTTCCTGCTGAGCCTGAAGCCACATGCCCTCTCCAAAGCTCCTCATGATCCTCCTACAGCAGCAATGTACAATGCAGGGTAGGATGGACTGAATAATTTTGCCACTAAAAAGGCAATTTCAGTTTCCTTGAAATCCCAGGACATCTGCAAGCAGTTTCCACCACAGAAAAACCATCAACATAAATTTCAGCTTCGTCAAAATGAATTCTTTCTCTTAGAGGATCTCCACTTGCAACAGCTCTTGCCAGCAGTAAAGAAAGGAGATGCTGCCACAAACCACTTCAGTGACCCAGTGTTTGGCAGAGCCAGCTGGAATATGGGAAATCTCCTTCCCTGGACCCACAGACTCCAGTGTCCTTGCTGTACCCTGGTCAGGTAAAGCGGGAGGTTTTGGGATCTCCCTATTTTGTGGGACAGGAGAATGCTGCTGTCACAAAGCCCTATGAGCTCCTGCCCTGAGATTTAACAAGCAGGAGCTGGAAGGTTTGTGCTGTCTTTTGAGACAGTGTTTAATATTCAGCTGCAGGGAGTCATTCCTATGGTAGAAAACAGCCCTTCTGTTGGAGTCAGGATCAAAGCTCAAGTAGTTTTGCTCCGCTGCTTACCCCTAGATGGTTTTCTCAGAATAATCCTGCTGCACATGGCCATTTCCTTGGGGTTCCTGCTTCCTTGGCTCTGCTTGAATATAATCTGATTATCTACCTCGCTTTCCAAAGAGCATCTGTCTCTCTCCAGAGGACAAGCTAACCTGCTCATTTCTTCATTTTCACTCAGTGAGACATCCAGGGAACAGAGTCTGTGTAGTGGAAACTCACTGAACTGCTGGCTGCTAGACCTGCCTGAAGGATATCTTTTGTCCCAGTTTAGCTGCTAGGCCCACTTTACTCTTTGGATGCAACGTACACCATGCAAGTGCTGTTGGCTTGTTATCCCCAGGACAGAAAAATAACCAGCCTAACCACAGAGAAATGACATATATTGACCTGTCAGGCATTTCCCCTCCTCCACAACTCCTTTTGTTACCAAAAAAAAGAGTGCCAAAATCGGAAAGAAAGCCCTTGTTTATCTTTCACGCGCAGTGAACATGAGCTCACTTACCCGCTGAACCTGCAAGGATACCCAGGCGTTGTTCCCTCCGCCAGCACAAAGCCACTAACTTTGCTTGGTCTCTGCCCAATAGCCACCCAGAAGGATCCAAAGCAAGTGGCAGGGGCTCAATAAAATAGATGCTGTGGCCTCACTCTGAAATAGATACAGCAAGATGAGCTGGCGAGGAAGAGAGAGGCAATTTGTCTCCTGCCCCTGTAAAATCCCAGACTCTGTTCTCAGTAATATGATCAGATTTGGGGCTAGATGACCAGCTTTGGCAGTTCTAATAGAGTCTGTCTGCCAGCACTGTAATTGTAAACACAACCAACATCTGAATATAATAATAATAATGATAAAAAGTAATGTTACCATGGCCCGCACCCACTGGGACGTCTCATTTTGGCTTTGGCTTTAGGATAAAGAATGACGAGGATGTTTGGATCAACAGCTTCATTTCAGCCAGTGTTTCTGATAAGTCTGTCACCACATTTGTCTCTGGAAAATATTAAGCACAACATAGAGCTCATTTCTAGATGATATACAAGCAGCTTGTTTTTCTCATTTCACCACAAATCTTATTTATATATACACAGCAAATAGATTGATACCACACACAGAGAACATCTATAGGGCCTGATTTTCCAGTGTTATATTAGATTTATGATCTTTTAATTCCATAGACTTTAATGAGTTTTAACAAAATAAAGCTGGTTCCTAAAGAGAAAGGATATATTATGAACTTGCACATATTATTTGTGTATCCACACAGAAACGCTGGTATAGGCAGACACCTGGCACAGATGACAATAGTTGAATTTGCCTCATATTCCCTTTTATAAGACCCTGATTTCAGTTGCTTGCAACTGCCAAACATTCAGTGTTCAAGCAGAAATTTTCCCTCTAATGTGCTTGCCTCAGGCTAAATATTTTCAGACAGTTCCAGCAAAATTAGCCCAGCCATTTTGAGGACGAATTTAGGGAAAACCACAGTGTTTCACCAATATTAAGAAAGGCTCCAACTGCTTTATTTAGAAGCTCTTGAAGCTTTGAAACAAGGCTTCAAAACACTGAAAAGAATTAGTACACTGTATCCCAGAAGTGGATGTGCTGCTGCCTTGGAAATATGTCCACAATCCACGAGACACGTGCCCAAAACCAGCGGTTCACGCTCAGCTCTTGACCATGCACCAGGCCCCGAGTTACCCACGTGTGCTTGCACCAGCACGCTCTGTCGCAACAGGAGATCGCTGTGCTCGCACAAGGCATGCAGCAAACCCACGGTGGATGTTTATAAAATCATTTACAGGAGCTGATCAATGCCACCAAGTGTTCTGCTACACAACCACATTGTGTTTGCTCTGCAGGCTTCAGCTAGCAGAGGCTGGCTGAGTTCAGAGGGCCACGGAGACAGCAGCTGGGCAATATGGGCAAGCAGCAACCTTTAGAGAAGGCCAGAAAGGGGGAATGAGAAAGCTGCCCTAAGTTAGGGTTGTGGGTTTGTTGTTTGGGGTTTTTTTAATAAACAACTACTGGCAATGCCCTGGTTAGCACTGCCAAAAAATCCCTACTATTGTGTTTGCTTAGGCAGGGCTACATTCATTTCAGCTGCTTACCCCTCAGGAAATACAGAAAATACTGCAGAACAATGTGCTTTTCTTGGTGCAGGAACAGTCTTTAGACAACAGAGAAACAGAAAAATTTAGGGTGGACCAGGCCTCTGGAGTTAAAAGGTCCAACAGCCCACAGCCTATTTAAAGCAGGGCCAGGGACCAAGCAAGGCTTTTCTGTATTCCTCTGCTGCTGGGGATCACTGTGGCATAAGTAAGAATAGCAGCGTGCACAGATGGCACCTCTCCTTCCATCACCTCACTCTTGGTGACAACACCCAGGTTGTGCAGGTAGAAGGAAGCGACCACCTTCACAAGCGACAGAGTGAGAGATAGGAGCTGAGACGGGAGGGATGTCTGTGGATGCACTTTTCCACAGCAACTCAAATCAAAGCCCAGGTTCTTCAACCATCTGAAGAACTCCCTAGCAAAAAAGGTGGCCCACCTTCTTCTAGCAGTCGGCCATACAGACTAGTGGTTCCCAAACCCTCCAGCCCAGTGGTTCACAGTGAACCCACAGCACACTCTATGCTTTTCAAATAGGCCGTTCCACCTCTAACTTACATTTATTTTGATGTTTAACACAACTATTTCAGACTAGCTGCTGACCACTCACCACGGCTACTGACAGTCATGGATTGCAGACCACCCTGCCAGAGCGAGTAGCTCTTCAGTGCTCTCGCTGCACACTCTTAACTCAAGTGGAAGTCTCTGCTAAATCTCAATCTAAATAGCTCAGCCATTTTGCTGACCCCTGTGAAGGAACATATGGTTCCATATGGTGGGAAAGCTGCTTTTTTCAATTTGCTCCTAAGACCAAGCGTAGGAAATTATATACAAACCAATGTTAAGAGAATATTAAGGTTGCAGAATCAAGCAGTTACAAGCCAGGAACTGGCTGACAAGGTCTTAGTCACATAAAAGAAAGATCTAAATAAATGTGTTCTGATAGCCAAAAAATGCTCTCTGAAAGACAGGCTAGCTAAATAGAAATAAAAGAATGAGGCCGCTTTGTTGAACAGCTTCTTAAATCATGATCATCTTTCCAGACCATTTCCTTCTCTCCTCCCTAAACTCCTGCCAAATTGCAGCTAGGTTTGACATGAAGATTTCACAAAAGGTTAATCTTTGCACTTGAGAATAAGAAAAGTTTGGGCTTCAGAGGTGATTTTCTTAGAACATTTTGAAGAGTTATAATGGTGTAAACTGAGTACCTTAAATTTACCACACTGAAAAGCTGCATCACTACATAATTATTCCTGTAATTTTTCTTCTTCTATAAAGATGACATTCATCCCTGTGGTGGGTCTGCTCTAGTTAAGGGTTAGACTTATCAAGGTGAAATCTGCTTTCAGCAAAAGAAGGAAAAAAGATTTCAGAATGAGTCTGTTTAGGGTTGCACAAACAAGCCCAAATTTCCCTCACACTTCTCTGTCATCAGAGACATCCCAAACAAGTGTCACATCTGTGAAGTTTCAGTAAGGGAAAACCATTTCCCATAAACCCAAGGAAGGGTGCTTGTCCTGAGGCAAACAGAAGCCTCCTCAGGCCAAGCTGCCTCTGGCTAGGAGCAGAGTAGCCAGCCCTCGGTAAGCCCTGTAGCCTGCGATGGCTGAGGCAGGCTGACCGGCACACCATCCCCACCATGCGTTGCCTAAGCATCATCCCAGCACGCACCTGCTACCCGCAGCAGAGTCCACATGGGCAGCAGATGTTCATGGGTTAGCAACTCTCATCCCAGGCTGAAGCATTAAATCAGCTCCTGCCAGGGAAGAGCCAGGATGTTGCCGTTCCATCTCCTTGGGTGTATTCTGAGCAGTGTTGTGCTCGGGGTCCTGTTGTGAGAACAGCAATGAGGGCCTGAACAGAGAAAAGCAGGAGTCATGCTGTAGGAGATATCTTTGGAGCCAGTGATGAGGACATATCAGACCCCAGCCTACAGCAGACACTAATCAAAAGGCTTTCACTACTGGGCAATACCAGGGATGCTGGAGGTGGGGGGGGGGGGGAAAAACAAAACCAAAAAAATCAAAGAAAGAAATGTGGCAAAACAAACAAGAAAATCACATGAAATCAAAATTAATTCAAACCCTTTTCCCTGAGAAGAATTCCTGCACGCTGCAAGCCCTGCAGCAGCCTGTCTTCAGCGCTGCAGCCACTGGCTTCGCAGAGCCTTGTCTGCAGGTCAGAATGGGCAGCTGAAGCGAATGGTCTCGAAACCTGGTGACACTGTTCACACAGATCCTGTTGAGGAGGTGAGCAGGATTTTCAAATGCCAAGCAGGTGGGAAACTTGTAGAGGAAACAAATGCAGGAGCAGCACAGGCTGCAAAAGGCTAAACCTAAAAGGACCGAACTGCAGGATAGCCACAGCTTGAGGTGGGGATGGGAGTATAAAAGAGAGGGTGATTAGTAAAGGTGGGCCCATTTAAAATGGGAACAAGTCTTATTCCTACCTGTCAAGTTCTGTCTTTCACTGGTAGAAGCTGTGCTTTTTTTTCTCAGGAGCATTTTTACTAGACCCCCAAAACTGTAGACATTAGTGCAGGCAAGACCACAGCTCTGGAAAAGGGCCAGCAGAGTTCAAAGCCCCTGGTTGGAAAGCAAAGCAATGCTGACAAGCATTGAGGGAAAATTTATGAGGTCCTGATTGCTAAAAGCGTATGTTTGGGATGTAAAAAAGTAACATTTATGCCACCCACGCTGTTTATTCTTTTCTTATGTGTGAGGCTTTGGGCTAGCATGTTGAAACACAGAAAAATCTGAGCACTTTTTAGATAGGATTTATAGCATTCCTGGACTGACATTTAGTATCATGGCTTGCAGTTGAGCATACTATTCAACAAGCCACGTGCCTCTATAAATGTCACTATTTGGGCTCAAACTTGGTTTGCGTATAACTCAAAGGAACTCCTGTTCTTTCAGTTCCTGCCTGTTTACAGAATCACAGAATCACAGAATGTTAGGGATTGGAAGGGACCTCGAAAGATCATCTAGTCCAATCCCCCTGCTGGAGCAGGATTACCTAGATCATATCACACAGGAACGCGTCCAGGCAGGCCTTGAACGTCTCCAGAGAAGGAGACTCCACAACCTCTCTGGGCAGCCTGTTCCAGTGTTCGGTCACCCTCACCATAAAGTTTTTCCTCATATTTATGTGGAACCTCCTGTGTTCCAGCTTGCACCCATTGCCCCTTGTCCTGTCAAGGGATGTCACTGAGAAGAGCCTGGCTCCATCCTCATGACACTTGCCCTTTACATATTTATAAACATTAATGAGGTCACCCCTCAGTCTCCTCTTCTCTAAGCTAAAGAGACCCAGCTCCCTCAGCCTCTCCTCATAAGGGAGATGTTCCACCCCCTTAATCATCTTTGTGCCTCTGCGCTGGACTCTCTCTAGCAGTTCCCTGTCCTTCTTGAACTGAGGGGCCCAGAACTGGACACAATATTCCAGATGTGGCCTCACCAGGGCAGAGTAGAGGGGGAGGAGAACCTCTCTTGACCTGCTAACCACACCCCTTCTAATACACCCCAGCATGCCATTGGCCTTCTTGGCCACAAGGGCACACTGCTGGCTCATGGTCATCCTGCTGTCCACTAGGACCCCCAGGTCCCTTTCCCCTACGCTGGTCTCCAACAGGTCTGTCCCCAACTTGTACTCATACATGGGGTTGTTCTTGCCCAGATGCAGGACTCTACACTTGCCCTTGTTATATTTCATTAAATTTCTCCCCGCCCAACTCTCCAGCCTGTCCAGGTCTCTCTGAATGGCTGCGCAGCCTTCCGGTGCATCAGCCACTCCTCCCAATTTGGTGTCATCAGCGAACTTGCTGACAGTGCACTCTATTCCCTCATCCAAGTCATTAATGAATATATTGAATAGAACTGGTCCCAGTACCGACCCTTGAGGGACTCCGCTAGACACAGGCCTCCAACTGGACTCAGTCCCATTGACCACCACTCTCTGGCTTCTTTCCTTCAGCCAGTTCACAATCCACCTCACTACCCGATCATCCAGACCACACTTCCTCAGTTTAGCTGCAAGGATGCTGTGGGAGACCGTGTCAAACGCTTTACTGAAATCGAGATAGACCACATCCACAGCTTTACCATCATCTATCCACCGGGTTATGTCCTCATAAAAGGCTATCAAGTTGGTTAAGCATGACTTCCCCTTGGTGAAGCCATGCTGAGTGCCCCTAATGATCCCCCTATCCTTGATGTGCCTAGAGACAGCACCAAGGACAAGTTGTTCCATCACCTTTCTGGGGATGGAGGTGAGGCTGACCGGTCTATAGTTACCCGGGTCCTCCTTCTTGCCCTTTTTGAAGACTGGAGTGACATTCGCTTTCCTCCAGTCCTCAGGCACCTCTCCCGTTACCCACGACTTAGCAAAGATGATGGAGAGTGGCCTAGCAATGACTTCCGCCAGCTCCCTCAGCACCCACGGGTGCATCCCATCAGGGCCCATGGATTTATGGACGTCCAGATTGCTTAATTGGTCCCTGACCCAGCCCTCATCAACCAAGGCAGATTCCTCCTCTTACGGCGAGGTTTCATGGCACACAGTGCTGAAAAAGACAATTTGTAGAAAATAAAGGTTAAAGTCTTGGGTGGAATCTTGCTTGGAAGCAGTAGAAAGGGGCACGTGAGATTTGCATTCCAGTAAAGATGCAGGACTGCCAACAGAATAAATTGGTGCTGGCTTGTGCAACCAGCAACCCTATGAGAAACATGGAGAATGACCCACTCACAGTGAAGAGCAATGGATCACCAGGTGGGGTGGCAGGCAGCCTTAGGTTTTCACATCTGGAGATTCCTGAGCCTCATACAAAGCATCAGCTGCCCAAAGGGGCTCTGTCTGGCTGCAGGTATTCCTCTTTGGTGCAAGTGCTGCGAAGAGGGAGTCGGTAGTCAACCAGCCACATCCATGGTGGCAGGCAGAGAACCGAGCATGGGATGCAGGGAGGCGGAGGCAGAGGCATGTCAGGACTGCCATGTGCTACAGCATTCAGGCTGCACAGTCGGCCACACCACAGCACAGTCCCAGAAACCGTACCTCCAAGTGCCTCCATGCTCATCAGGAGAAACGAAGGCAGCACTTGGAGGCAAACCTCTGCCCAGGAGCTGCTGTAGCAGTGATGGCTCCAGCACCTTTGTATAAACCACCCTTGATTCTGGCTATCTGCTCAGGCAGCTATATTAGAATAATCAAATAATTCAGACTGAAAGGGATCTCGGTAGGCCATCTAGTCCAGTGTCCTTCTCAAAGCAGGGCCAACTAGATTAGGCAGGTCAGGGCCTTGCCCTTGTTCATTAGGATGAAACGCACACTGCCACAGCTGCTCCGTTGCCTCTTTAATCGCAGAGACATATCACCTAATCTTGTGCTCCAAAACCAAACATTTGCCACACGGTCTTAGGGTGGAGATCCTGTTGGGCAACAGAAGCCATTGTCAAATTTACTGCATAGCCTTATCACAGTGGAGCACAGAGAGGGCTCCATTAAACTCTCATTCCTTTGCTAATGCAAAAATGGCAATTTCCTGCCTTGCAGGAAAGAGCCCATATAATGTTTCCCTGAGTCTCAGTCACACTGGAGACCAGGGAAACTAGGTGAATATGTTGGCAGTTTACAGAGCAATTGGGGTGCTCCATGTCTCTCTCTCAAATCTCTGTATGAATAATCAGGTCAGAAAACTAGTATTTTATAACTGGGACGTAACAGACATTGCTCTGCTTTAATTAAGCTCTCTTCCACTTGGCAGAACATGCTGGCCTGACAGAATCATTTCTTACCTAGATTTAAATGTTTTGGTGTCTGAAGGTATGTGGTATCTTTCTGCAACCAGCATCAATTAAGCTTCAAATACTGCAAAGAGGAGGGCAGCTAAGCCTACGCCTGTCACCTAATGCAATCAAACCTAGACAAAAATTTAGCCTTCTGGGAATGACAAATTGGTGACATACATACAGAATGAAAATCGCCCTGATGGCTAGCTGAGCTCTGCCTGACCTGATCTTCCCACCATTCTCATTATTAAAAAAATTTAAAAGTTACATGTACATCATTCTTGAAGATCATGGGATGAAAAATCATATGTGATAGAAATCCCAAGGCATGACTTCTGGCACATAATGGGAAACGCTTTTTGTTGCAGGAGGTTTATAAATGGTTGTACTCCACTCTTGGAGCTTTTCCTCTACAGTTGACTCTTCCTATGCAGAGAACATAGTCCTGCAGGCAAAGACTGGGTGATGGTACGTACATCGATTGCAGAAATGAGTTCTTGCTTGGCACAGGCAAGATGAGTAGTCTCCTTTGTACAGCCATTATTTGAACACGTGGGAAAGGAATGAAGCAGAGACTTCTAGAATCATCTGAATTCTAATATATAAAATGTCCCATGCTAACAATAATCCTGAGGACAAGTCCTTACACTAAAAGCAAGATTGCTGTAGGCGAACCTTCACGTCCTTCCTGCAAGTGAAGGGAACAACACATATAGAAGTAAGGCTCTTGTACGTCAAGAGTTGCAAAGCAACTTTGTGAATCTTACAACCAAGGTTTGCCACTCTGAATAAAGACATTCTGTTATTTCCTGCAATAAATAGAAACAGGGCCAAATGCAAGATAAAGGCAGGAGAAGAAGGAAAAAGTGTCCTAGACTGCTAACAAGGGCTTTTTAGAAAACTGCCAAAAGGGGTGCTTGGCAGAGGTTACAGCATCAGAAATCACGTGTATAGAGATCTAGGATCCTCTCCTCTCAGATACTCCTTCCTTGGATGCTCAGTTGGCCTAGAGAATCATGGTGATGGTGCCTGTTGAGATTTCTTCTTCCTTGAGCCTGACTGGCATACATACCCTGTCAGAAGGAACCCATGAACATGCCAACAAAATGAAAAATTAATCTATCCTTATTCTAACAATGTTAAATCTGTAAATGTTAGCCACCCATAGAACAGTACAGCTGAGCCCAATATGATCTTCTTATGGACCCAAAGGTTGCTGTAGACCAAATCACAGTGTCAGAAGTATGTCATAAAACTTATAGAAATGTCTTTTGCTGTCAGCTTTCCTAGGAAATGCTGGACTTGAAGCAGGTCTCCAATACCATCAGAGAGTTTGCACCAATTTAAATGATCACACTTCGCAAAGAGCTTTTAGTACTACAAAACTCTGAACCACAAACTCATCCAACAAGTTAGATAAGTAGTAAGGGAGACACTTCTTTCAATGTCACCCCTGACTGTCTCTCTCCTTGCCTTCTGGTTCCTGTAGCAAGTCAGGCACATGGTAAAAAAGTGTTTCAAGCCAGTGGGTGGCATCCAGTATTACATGCTGGATGTGTTGTTGATAGTTTGAATATATTAGATATTTTTAGCTACTGTAAGCAGTTCTAGGCAATCAAGTATTATAATCAAGAGCACACACAGAAGCTCAGCTACATCAGTTCAGCCAGGATTTTAAGGATTCAGGTTTTGCAACTCTGTCAGTTAATGTGCTGGGATGGTAAGAGCGGAGTTGCTCCCTGCTTTGGTGTAGCACAGCCACTTTCAGAAGAATGATCTTCTTGAAAACTCCTCACTGTGCTCAGCTTAGCAAATAGTTATTTCAGTAATAGTAGCTTTCTGCAAGGAAATAGAAAAAGTATCCCTGGTTGAAGATATTCAGTTATGTGCCATGGTGAAAAATCTCTGGGTTCCAGCAGGCACAAAACCATGCTATTGGAGAAATACACAGAGAGATTATAGACAGCAAGATTATAGAGAATCATAGAATCGTTTTGGTTTAAAGGACCTTTAATATCATCAAGTCCAACTGTTAACCTAGCACTGCCAAGTCCACCACTAAACTATGTCCCTAAGCACCACATCTACACAGCTTTTAAACACCTCCAGGGATGGGGACTCCACCACTTCCCTGGGCAGCCTGTTCCAATGCCTGATAACTCTTTCAGTGAAGAAATTTTTCCTGATATCCAATCTAAACCTCCCCTGGCACAAATAGAGGTCATTTCCTCTCGTCCTATCACTTGTTACCTTGGAGAAGAGACCGACAACTGCCTCGCTACAACCTCCTTTCAGGCAGTTGTAGAGAGCGATAAGGTCTCCCCTCAGCCTCCTTTTCTCCAGGCTAAACAACACCAGTTCCCCCAGTTGCTCTTCGTAAGACTTGTGCTCTAGACCCTTTGCCAGCTTCGTTGCCCTTCTTTGGACTCGCTCCAGCACCTCAATGTCTTTCTTGTAGTGAGGGGCCCAAAACTGAACACAGTATTTGAGGTGTGGCCTCACCCGTGCTGAGTACAGGGAGACTATCACTTCCCTAGTCCTGCTGGCCACACTATCCCTGATACAAGCCAGGATGCTTGTAGAGCAGCCGATCTTTTTTAAGACCAAGCAGGAAGCCAACAGAACACCTGTGCCGAAGGAGCCTGCCCGAGCAGAAGCAGGAGGGGAAGCCAGAACCCCCCTCCGCGTTTTTGCCGAGCAGCGGGACCCTCTCCGCACAGGGACGCGCCCCCCGGCCCGGCGGCGGTCAGCACCGCGGACAGCGGCACGGCCGCTCGCCCCCTGCCCACGCGTGTCCCGGCCGCGGGACCGGCTCCGCAGGCAGCCGCTCGCCCTCCTCGCCACACAGCTGGCAGGGTGAATCAAACACTGGCAGAGCGCCGGGGTCACACGTCTCAGCACAGCATTCCCCCACGCGTGTCCTTTGGAGGAGAAGTCGCTGGAGGAACTTCACAGAGATGCAGAGGAGCCGCTGGAGGAACTGCTGAGTTGGGTGTTTCGGGGCAGAGCTGTACCTGAGCGTGGCCAGCTTCAGCTCCGTGGTAGTGACCTGGGGTGGGTACCAGAAGAAAAACGTTTCCCCCACAAATGACAGTAGGAATCTAGGAGAGAGTTACAAATGTGTTCTAAATTGCTGTGAAGGAGAAAACATGGGCTCTGTAACTGTATTAACAGCTGTCTTCTCCCTAAACTTGTGTGTGCCTGTGTGCCCCCTCTTCCCCACTGCTACATTTTTATCCAGACCTTCCCACCGCCTGGTCTCTCCTATCTGGCTTTCCAGTACACCCATAAAAAGACAATACATCTGCACCTCTCATTGACGGATCATTGCAAAGCAGCTAAAGTTTGATGGCAAATCTCAAGACTGGAAGGCACAGTTGTCCTGGCTGCACTTCTCTATACTAGGGTTGAGCAAATAGTTTCAGGGTCAGGAATGTGCCTCTACTTTCCCCTGCAGTAACACAAAGTAAATGACGGCAGGTGCCTTTCTCAACCTTCAAAAGCCAGTATTTCCCTGCCTAGCCTTTTCTCCTTCACCAATATGCTTTGTCATCTTGGAAAAGGTTAAGAACATGGCGGTCACAACCCATCTCCTTGAAACCTCCAGAGATCTCCCCATTCATCTGATTCTCTCATGCTTAGATCCTTTGTCAGTGAGATGCTCCCTCTTCTCTTGTGAATAATGAGCCACCTGCTTCCCTCAGCAAGCAGAACCTACCAGACACCTGGTGACACTTTGCAATCCAAACAGACACTCATTTCTCTTTTATACCTCCCCCTCCCACAGAACTCTACAGTTCATGACAATGCAGAACTCTATAGTTCATGCTTCAGCTTTTGGTCTGCTCTGAGGAAGTGACATACCTTTGCAATTGAAGCTAACGCTACTTCAAGCAAGCTGTAGTTTCCAGAGTTAGACATTGCACTGTAGTGGGACTCATGTCTAATGCTTATTGCTTTTTCTGCTCATTTCCTTTCAAATGCAAAGCCTAATTGTCCTCCAACTGTCTGAAGCAGAACCACTTCATTCAAGATTATTGCCATTATCACAGTTTGAACAAGTCAAACACCTGCCCTCCTAATCATCTCTGCCCATGTAGCCCAGCTGAGCTATTCTGCCACTGCTAACCCTGAACTCCCCCTGCCCATCCTACAGAAAGAGTAGCAAGCCTGACTGGATAAAATCCTGAGCAATATTCTCTGAGATGACCCTGCTTTGGGCAGCAGGTTGACTAGAAACCTCCTAGGCTCCCTTCTAACCTGAACTATTTGGTAGTTCTAAGTTCTCAGGCAGGGATAGTAATAGAAATTGGTAGAAAATCCAGCTCTGTAATGTACTTCCCCCATGGGTTGTTTCCCTCTTTGGGGTTTTCCCCTAATTCTAAAGGATAGGTTCATGGTCACCACAAAGCCCAGGATCTGGACACCACATGCCCAGGGGCTCACCACATTCAGTAACTCATAATCAGAACCTTACCTACCTTCGGGAGCTTCTGTTCAGCAGATTTCCAAGCTGTTCCTGCTGATTGCCTTTTTTCAAGGTCCTACAACTTTGACATTCATAGATTATCTCTCATAGCACTCACTGATGAACTGCTGACGTGAATACAGCCTGACAAGTTTCCTGAATGCTGTATATCATTTACTTGGGTTTAGAGCATCCACAGTAAAAAGACAAAAATAAAAAGCATCGAAAATGTCACGATAGATGGTGCAATTAAGGCAACATAACACGCTGTAAAACAGAAGAAGAGCTACAGCTCAGCTCCTGAGCACGGAGAGGCTGTAATTCACTGTAGCAAGACAAAGCATGTGCATCAAATTACTCGTGTTTCAGAATCTCTCTTATGCACAAGCATCAGCAAAACTGACTATACATTGCACACATTCAGCAAACAAGAAGTGGAGACTTTTCTTCTCTAATTACTGTTGCTTATAATCCTCCTGAGTGTTTCTCTTTCTCCTCCAAATAAACCCACAGGGAGTGTACTCACATTAGCAGAATTACCCACCCAACCCAGATGGTTCATTTCCCTGAGCTCGATTTATAAGAGAAGGAAGCAGGCTTTGCCAGAGGGTGATTTAGAGCATCCGATAGCTTAGGTGTACAACTCTGGCTATCCCCCACTCTCCTACAAAAGCCTAACAAGATAAGCCTCCTAACCTAAATTAGGTGCCAAAAAATCAGGTGGTGTGCTTATTTTTTTCCTTATCTTCCCATTAGCACTACACATACCAGTGCTCACCTGTGTGTCTTTAAAGGTCGTGTCCACAGTTGGTGATTTTTCCCCCTATTTTTCTTCAACCAAAAAGGGCATATTATAAAAAACAGTAAGAAAATGTTATTGTGAAACAGCAACCATTCAGGAAAGGATGAAAGCTTCCCAGTGCTTTAATATGGCTTTGGAAATTCATTAGATTATGAACTGTTAGTGTCCTGTTAGGCAATCTCCTGCAGCAGAATAAATCTTGGACCCAGGCATCCCATAACACAAGTGACCTTGGATGAAAGCCACAAAGATGGCAACAGAATAAACTAGTACGTGTCCTTTGACATTAAGCAGCCGGTGCTTTTTTTTCCCGCAGCAGTATTGTCATGAAGTAAAATCTGGAGTTAAAAGTCAACTACAACTCCATACCCAAATGAAAAGTAAAAGAAAATTCATCTTTTTTTTCCCCTCTAAAATCAGGAACAGAGAAAGAACATGAAGCTATAATTTAGTTTATAAACAAAGCAATAGTCTTTCTTTCTTGTCATAGTTAACATTGGATTTGTTTGCTTCATGTTTTCTGTGTCTTCCCCAACCTGCTGTACAGTTACATAATTTCATTCAACCAGGATTTGGGCCCTGAGTCAGTAATTGGGCCCTGAAACGCTGAAAAAAATTGCTCAAAATCTATTTGAAAATATTACTGTATCAAAAGAAGGAAACAGAATAGGAAGAGAATCCCGTGATTAATAATCCATGCTTTGTGGGAATATCTATCAACAGAAAAATCCGGGATCACTCCACAGTTCTTCCTAATCCAGCAGATCACAGCCACAAACCCCCAAGAGGTGCACTTGTGTGAGGAAGACAGAGGAATCAAGAATCACCATTAAGTGAGAATATGTCTTTGTTTACAAAAAACAGAAGCTCAAGATCTAAGGCAAGATCCTGATGCCCTGGAACACCATTGCATCCTAAAGCCATAGAACAGACAGCGAAGTGAGAGGGTAACAGAGCCTAATCAGAGCAGACAGGAGATGAAGGCAGCACTCTCCCCCACCCTTCCATGACAGGCAGCCAGGCATGATTTGCAACCACAAACAGCTGCTACTTCAGCCACATAGCAGCAGTGGTTTCTCAGTATGTGTATTTTATTAGAAGAATATCAATCACGAAGTAATAGAAAATCCCATGAAACAATCAAATGTGCCTTCGCAACAGTTAGGAAGAAGCAACCACAAGAACTGAGGCAGCCTGAGACTGTGCAGAATTCTCCCTTCGTGATAGAACTACCTTCGGCAGCCAGGAAAGTCCTTCAGATCCTCCAGCCTGGTGGCTCAGACAGCCCTGGGTTCTGAAATCAGCCATACTTACAGATCAGAGGAGCACAATGGGAAAGTATTAGCAACCTCCTTACCTTAGTCCTACCTTCGCGAGATCAGTAAACCTTTTGATCAACAACACAATGGGATAAATATTCTGTAAATGAACATCAGTAGTAGTACCTCTTCCTTGGAGCAATTTCCATGCTTGCTCTTCCAGTGAAATCAAACCTCGGGGGGCTTCTTGTGCATGGACTCTCTCTCTTCACCATCTTGGCTTTCCTCCCACAATGATGCAGACAGATCCTGTCAGTCTTTCTTCAAAACAATAATATAAATTGAGCTAATCATGCTGTTCACCCTGAGCTGATTCTTGTTTGGCAAAATTCAACAACTACCATACTTATTGTACCGAGAAACTAGACTCCATGTATCTGTTTAATCTCGCTTCATGCTGACACCTTTCTGACTGGTCTAGACATAGAAATGGATGGTGATAGCTGGTTCTGTTCAGTGCACGTTCAGATGCATCGCGGTGTTCCCCAATTACTCTTGTCGCGGTTTTGTTTAATCCCCTGCATCCTCCAGAAAGATACTTACGGCAGGAGGAAAACATGACACAGGGTATGCTTTCTGCATACAGATGTAGCTCTTCCAGAGCACAGCCACAACTGCTACTGAGGTCCCAGGGTCAGCCCCACAACTGTGCCAAATCCCTACACAAAGGTGCAGCCATTAGGCTCCATTATTGCATTTTGCACAACAACCTGTCAAGGCAGTCAGGTGCACAGCAAGGTATGTCATGCTGAAAGGGACAGTACAGGTTATTTATATTTAATAGGGTAGGGAGACTTTGAAGCTGCTTAAGACACCCTTATTTGTTGCAGTTGCATACTCTGCTCTACAAGGTGCTGAGAGATAGAAGGCCAATACCTTTAATAAAAAAGAAAACTTGCCATTATTCATATACTCATATGACCTTTCTAGATTCTCTCTCTATGTTTTACTCCGAATCTCATTTATATGACTACGGAGAGTTTTCCCTATGTGCACACAAATCCATGTATCTTGACCTCTGCCAGAAAAACCATAAATTCAGTAGGAAACTCCATTTGATTTGTTCAAGCCCCAGTGCTTTAATCAAATAGGTATTTAAATTCTTTAAATTACTCATTTAACATACTTGATAACAAGAGAAAGCAAACACTGATCATCTTTCACCCTTGCTGGGGACCGACCAAAAGAAATTACCATTTTAAGAGATTTGGAGTTAGAATTCAGCTTAAGAATGTGATTCTAGCTAAAAGAAGATCAATGCTCTGTCAGAGGGCAGGAGGCAGCATAGAAGCCATGTATTTATTTGGGTAAAAAATACACTTTTTAGAGCCTGTTAAAAGTGGCAATCACAACCTACAACTTCATATCTGACCCAGCACGTTTGTTAATACCTGCAGAGAGGCTATAAGCTTCCCAGCACCCTGATACAGGGTATAGACGATACCGCTGGTCACCTGGAGTTCTGCTCCCACGTCATCAGGTTCACTTCAAAGCCCCAAGAGGAATTAGCAACTGGGATGTCATTCACCACCTAGCTGAGAACTATTTTTCTACAGGCTCATCATACCAAGCCACCCACAGAAGATACAATTAAACAATGTCAGAGCTAGACAGCTTAAAATTGCAGCTCAACAGAGGAACTCACTGTTCCTAAGCAATTTCATAAATTAAGTACTTTCTGGCAGAGCTTCTCTGGAAGGTATTAGCAGTGATCCAAACACTAGGACCTAGCAAATTTCTTGGGTGAAATCCTGGCTCCATTAGAGACAATGGCAAAACTCCCAGGCACTTCTAGAGAGCCAGAATTTTAATTTCTCATGCCAGCTGCAACACACTGCTACGGCTTTGGGCAAACTACACTAACTCAACTTCCCCAGTTATAAAAATGGGCCACTAACCACTGCTCTTGGAGATACTGTGGAGGATTCACAGAAGTGCCCCATATAGAAAAGGGCAAGCGTTATCAATCAGTGCAATTTAGCAAACAGGCTACTTCAGCAACTCACCGTCAGGGAAATACTCCACTGATACAAATACCAGCCTTGCAGTTTCAGCAGGATTAATCTCTTGTCCTGCGGAGGCTTGGTAACACTATCTTCTTTATGAATTCCGTGCACAGAAGACTGGCCCAAGCTCTGGTGCAATCCCCGCTCTCAGGACTGCAGGATGACTATCTTCACTAGTTTGATATGTTGAGAATTGTAACCGGACGATCCATAACGATCTTACCTACATCAAACATCAGTTATGTTCTTTCACAGGCAGAGCGCACATGTGAATAGCTGCCGTCGCAAATCTGAGATTAACAAACACACACCGCTACACAAACGCATGTATTAACACTGGATAACACACACATTTGTTTGAAATTAATTCTGGGGTGTTCCTGCAAGTAAGTTTTATGGCTGTATGAAGAGAGGCTATAAAATGAGATTGGGCTCCTCGGTAGGTGGCATGTTACATTTTTTTAAGAAATATTATTCCTCCCATATAAATGCACAACAGATGTAACACTCAACCTAAGCAATAAGATTTATTACTATTTTTAAAGCAAATTCAGCACAGCCTAAGAGAACACCGTACAGAATTCTTTAAAGCCAGGAAGAGGTTCTTCTTGTCCTCAATGCATGTTTTGCATTTGTCAATTCTTGCCCTCAAAGCCAACCCACAGTTTAGTATTTTAGGCTTCTTACAAAGGTGATGATCCTGCAATGCAATCTGCTAATGTAGCACATAGCGGTCTCCCTCTAGTCACTGCAGGCATGGGCTCTTATCTTTGCTTTTAATATCAAAAGAAATCTGCATGGCCCCTTTGGTCTCTTTTTGAGCCCAAAAACATTTCAGGTGATTTACGATAAGTGTACTAACAGCACATGCAATCAAAAGCAATTTTCATACATTGTTTGGCAATGAAAATACCCACATTACAGCTGTGATCGAAGAAGAGAGTCTTGCTTATATTGTCTTATATTCATTTCTTTACCTCATGCACTTTTGTATAAATATTTATTGTTTCATATTTTCTTTAGAGGCCATAGTTGTTCTGTTTTCTAAAAATAACCTGCTTGTGCATAGTCTTCTCTTTTCAGAGCACTGTTCTTCCTTTTGTTGAGTTCGTTTCCAAGATCCCTGTGCGTGGAAAGTAGTGGAAGAGGGATATGTGCAACTTTACCAACAAACACATTGAAAATATCTAAAAATGAGTAACAATTCTCGGATAAACACCTTCAATAGTAAACAGTCCTGTGAAAAATCAATAGTCCTACATGTCATGTAGTAATTTTGTATTTTGTGTAAGGGCAAGAAACCCGAAAATTAAAACATATCTGAACATAATTAAAATCTCATTTCAAGCAAACACTCATTTTTGTTGCTCAACAGCTTCAACTATCAAGTAATTTTTTCCCTTCTTGCATTTCACTTCATCTAACATAATCCTGGATGGTCTAGCAGGCAGCCCCTGACCAACACTCTTCATTCACCTCAGGTGAACCCTGGAGCTGACACTGTTGTGTGCACATTGGAGAAATCAATGCATCTGAAAGTTCATCTCCTACCCCATCATGTGCGTAGCCAAACACTTAAAAATGAGGTGAAAGCGGTATATTAATGCTAGGTTTCTCTTTATAGGCTATATAGAGACTCACAATTTTATGATATGGACAACTACCAGCTTGTAATCAAAATTGCTTTCTGATCCCAAGTTCAAAGCATCACAGCAAATTTGGGGCTGCACAAGCACATTCTCTTCCTGGAGAAACGCATGGGACAAAGTTTTTGGACACTCCTCTAGAAGATCTAAGCAACGTGGGGAACACTGCAGATCTGAGATCATATCAAATGCATCACCTCAATTTAAATGGATGCTTTCCAAATTCATCACAATTACATAGGCCTGCTGATTCTCTCTGAATTGCTGTGCCCCAAAACTCTTTAGCCGAGGAGCAGTTCATCAGTTAGCTCCTGAGACACGGAGCACTTTAGGTAGCCCTGTAGTAGGAGGTATGCTGACAATCTTTAAGAAAGGCTGTAATCCCACTGAGTGCCTCCCGTTGGTGACTGCACATCAGCCAGGACAAGAGGTTCATAGACTTTTTAAAGGGATGCATCTGTTTTCTGCCAGTAAAAAAATCACATTAAGTCTTTACCTCTCATTAACAGCTGTCACATTCAGGGTACTGATATCCATACAGATGTTGCATATTCTATTTGAAAAGTATCTGAGTGCATTTGCAGCAAGTATTGGGATTAGATTCACAGGCCAGGGAAGTCTCTACCTGTCTAGTGCACAAGCAGTGCTTTAGTTCTCTTTCATTTTACACTGGTTTTGTTTGGTTGGTTTTACAAAAGTAGTAGCAATGGAAGACATGTCAAAAGCAAGCAGCTTGGCCTGTTCATATATCCTCTTTACGATACAGCTTTATGCTAAGACTTTCTGGTATCTGGAATAGTGTCTGGCTTCCTTTAACACACTGGGCACATCCATCTCTACTGTATCCCATCCGTCTGGGGTAAGATTTGACATCCAAGCGAAGAGAGTGCTATTTTCACTCATAAGATCAAGAAGTTGATAGCCATGCCTGCTCTATGCTTTGCTGCAATGAGGGAAATATGATTCTCTGTCCACCTGCAGAAATACAGTCTCTTGGACTTGAATAATGTCCTCAATCAGAGATGGAGATCCTTGAGGAACTGACCACCAGACTGTCAAACATTATCAAAAGATTGAGTAGGGCGTATCTCAGAACTAGGACTGGGTACTCTGTTACATAGTGCATTTTTGCCTGTCCTTTGAGCAAAGTTCAGTACAAGGTGTGGGGATTTCAAAGTACCCATATTAAGAAGTAAATCACAGAAAGTCTCTACCAAACTGCAGGCACAAGTGAGGGGTTTTTGTAATTCTGTATCATCTGCATATGTCAAATGAGAGACTTTGTTCTATAAATAGAAATGCAATGGATAGGTTGCATTGCTTCAAGAACAACAGGATTTTTAAAAAATTGTTTAAGCTTTACCTTTTCAGGTATTTTCAATATCCCCTGAAATACCTGATAACACAGTGGTTGGCAAATGCAAGGGAAGGAGGGAAGAAAAAAGACTGAAAAGTATTCTGGAAACAAAAGACAGTTAATAATTCATGTTGTCTACAATTCCTTTGGTTCACAAAAGTCTCAAGAGAGACTCTTGCTTTATAATAAAAAAAAAATCCTCTGCTGTCCTGCCTTCTCTCCTCTACAATGTATGATGGCATCCAGAGTCACAAACCGCCTGGACTTCAGACGCAAAGGGGATATCCTAAAGCAGTTCACTTCATGTCTCCCTGTCACCCCGCAGGCAGCCTTTCCCCCTAAAGCAAAGAATCTCACAGTATCATTTTGTGTAACATTCTTTACATATTTTGACTTACACTCCCAAAGCACATTTATTTCAATCAGACTGTGCACATGTGGGTTTGGGGGGGATTGTTGGGGTTTGAGTTTTTTTAGCTTTTTTCCTTAGCTTGATACTCTGTGCTCTTCCTGGAGCTGGCCATTTTGATTAAAGATTTTGCTTTGCAATGAAAGCAAACCAAGTACTTCACTTTGAAAGAGTGAAAGCAAAAAGAAGCAGCCAGAACATGTCGTGATTCTTATTTTCCTTTCAAGAGTGACAAAACAGCATATGCAACTCAATACCCAGGATCAATTACTTTTATCTGAAAAAGCAGCTTATCATGTAAGTTAACATTTGCTATGATTATAACCTACACAATGCTCATGTCCTACGCAAAGCTCCCATGGTGCCCATACGAGTCACCTTCACACTTTGGGAACATGGGCATGGGGCAACATAGGTCACTGGTTATCAGCTTTTGTTTTATTTTACAATACATTCACGATTCTCTGTACTTCCAGCAGCAAATACATCATGCTTGGTTGGCTGATGCTGGTATCTGATATTCCATGATTACCTTGGCTTCAAAGTGAGACAGTAATGTACATTTGTGTTACTCTCCCTTTAATGTAGTACAAAGCTGGACACAGCTCAGAAAGAAATCCCTAAAATCCATTACCTATTTATGGTCATGTACAAACGGATATTTATCATGTTAAAAGAGAACCATATGTTAAAGTGGAGGCTAGAGCCCAATAAATCTTTTTGGATGAAAAACCTTTTCAAAAAAAAAGGAATAAAATAATTAACATTTGCTTTTGCCAGTAGAAACATTTGCTCATGGATCTCCTGGGAAGGGAAGGGCATTTAACCTTTTTACATGCCATCCCCTCAGACACCTCCGACCCCCACTGCAAAATAGACAACAAAGATTCCCGACTCCATGCTGCTGATTAAACTCCCTGTAAGAAACATCTGGATGAAATTTTCTTGGCAGTTGACTTGAAAAGTATACAAGAAGCAGAACTAGGGAGCAGCCATAGTTCAGCTGAGTGACACAAAGATGATGCTATGCAAAAGCAGATTTTTCCTTGAACACATTAACTCCTAAATATGAGCTTGTGACTGCACAAGCAACCTCATTAGCAGAAGAAAAATAAATCCCTCTTCTACTCTGCATGCCAGTGTAGAGAAGGCAAATGGGCTTTGAAAGAAATCCAACTCGATAATCTCTTTTTTTTTTAAATAAAATAATAAAGGGCTTAAACAGTTTATCTGCCTAACACTTAACTCCAATTGTCAGGTAAGAGAGAAGTCGTCCATGTCCTTAACTTCCAAAAAACATTTCTTAAATTCATGAATAATTTCAAAACTTTGAGAAACTCACCAACAAACTGGATGTAATGCCTTCCTACCATCTCAGTCAATACATCCCCAGGCCTAAATTAGCAAAAGTGACCTATAATTTTCATGGCCTGACGTTCAAAATAAAGGATGTCCCGGCCCTCTGCTGCTTGAGCTTAAAGAGTCTGTCCAGTGCAGCTCAATGTATTGTTCCCTTCTGGAAATACAGACCCTGGAATTCTCACCATTTTCCGTATGTACAACAGACCTAAAAGTGAGAAATTTTCACTGTTGCTATTGAGTAGTAGCAGTGAAAAAGCTACAAGAACCAGGCCAACTTTACTCTGCAGCTGCTGTGTGGGGGGAAACAAAAAAAGAAGCAGCAGCAGAAAACAGCACCAGAGAGAGTGTGACACAAAGGTGCAGGAAAAAGGAAAGCTGCATGGAAACTTCTGCCTCACAGCTGCCAGGCTGAGAAAATTCCAGGGGACGGGGCAAGGAATGGGCAGAGATACTTTGGCCCTTTCTAGAAGCCAAGGCGTAGAGCGCTTCAGATTTATCAGACTGAATTACAATTACTCTGACACATAAAAAATGAAAGCTTCAGCACAGCGCAGGGCCAGCAATCTGTAATTCGCTACAGTCGTTGAAAATTTGATGCGGTATGGGAAGGGCTTCGACTTTTCAGTCGGGGCACTGCTCTGAAGAAATACATTATCAGTATGTACTTAAAATTGCTTGGCAAATATTTTTAAGTTATAAAGAAATTAACACATAGAGACAAAATCTGGTCTAAACATTTTATCTCCAATCCAAACTTCCCATTCTAAAGCACCCCTACTTATTTCGGCTACGCCACTGTGATCCCTATAGATCTAAAGAAGGGGCACCTCTTCAAATTAGTACTGCTATCAGTTTCTCAATAAATGAACATATTCACAAACACTTTGTTATACGTGTTTCAATTTATGAGAAACCAGTCTTCAAAATTTAGGAAATATCTGGCAGATAATGAAATTTCAGCATGGGACAAGAACAGCCAAATGGAATGCAGACCAGAAATTCAATCACAAGAAGTGTAAGGGTAAGAAGAAACAAGTTTGGAGCTGTTTTTCTTCTATCAAGATAAATAAAATATTGTAAATATTTTGTACCACATTATTCAGTACTACCACTGGAATGGTAATGAATGAATAAAACCAGAAAAGATGTTTGTAGAATCCCAAGTAAAATCCAGTATTCATCAAAAATAGTGGAAATAAAAAGTTGGCATGTAGAACATCTACCTGCAAGGGCCACACCACTTGTCCAGGCAGGAGGTAATATCAATGTAGATTTAGGGTAGCCACCTGCCACGCATGCCATCATAACTCGAGCAAGTTGATTTCATGGCTAAGAGAAATAATTTAAGACTGCATCAAGGGAAAATCTGCAATTTTTTTAAGACCCTTTGACATAACCAGTGTATGCTTTGCAACTCCAACAGACACCTCCCTCTACATATTTGGTCTGCACCAAATAGGGAAGATGAGATAATATTCTAAATCCAGCAATGTGTATGTAACCAACAAACAATTAAACCGAGTAGTAAAAAGCAGGTGACCGGAAAACATGGAACCAAGGCTTACAGTGTATCAAGAAATGTCCTTACACTTAAAAAATTATAATGCACTCCAAAATCCATTCGTTCAGGCAATCCACGTACAACAGAAGGCACTGTTATCCATATGAATCTATCAACTCTGCACAGCAAAAACCTGAGAAGTGCAACTAACTCAATTAGATGCAGTCTGGCCCCTCCCAGTCATTCAGGTTCCTTGAGGACAAATGTTTCCTTTCAGTCCATCAAATTATAAAAACACCACAAGAATTTGTACATTACAGTAGCTGGTTAGAAAGATCATTCTGGTGGGGAAGCACACTGCTAATTTCCAGAAAACCTTCAGCAGCATTAAATTACCCTCCCCTATCACTCAGAAGTCACGATGATTTCAAGAAAATGTAATGATGAGACCCTTCCCATTGACCTTCGTAGCTGATCCTTCAGTTGCCACCAGGAGTACTTCCAGCAAAGTTAAATGCTGTGATCAGTCCTTTGTTGTCAAATGTGTAGCCACTTTGTTGTTCTATTGTCTTAGTCTCTAGAATTCAAAGAAGGGAAAGGATATGAAAAATTGTCGATAGAGAATTCTTTTGCCAGAGACAATACAACTCAGCTAAGAATGCAAAGTTGTGGAAAAAACTCTCAGTTGAGTCAAAATTTCATTCCCTAAATGCAGTGACAGTAATAAATTACACTCAGATTTTCTCTAAATGCATAAACACACACACCTCTACAACAGAGCTGAGAAATTAATCCTCCACAGAATCAGTCTATGTTACACTATTCCACGTGCTTTTTGATTAAATCTGAATTTACTTTCCACAATGCAAGCTTTCTAAACATCTAAAACCTTACACTGATTGTGAAGGTAATGTTAGCGGTTAAAAAGTTACAAAACTGTTAAACACATAATAATCTATAGTACTTTTCATCAAATGCCTGGCTGACAGCTAGATATTGCCTTAATTTGCTCTTCATTTCAAATGTCAGATTGTGCAAAACTAGTTCGTACCCCATTCAAACAGCAGCACATGTCAATGAGGAGGCAATTAATTAAAAGCAACAGTAATCTCTCTGAATAACACACACTTCCATGCAAGGGATAATATAAATGCAATATCCTACTCACACTTCTCAGGAAATGTTAATTAGCACAGGGATTTATTCTATCTGGTGTTACAGATTAGGTGCAGTTCCAACGTCCCTGCAACAGATAAAATGGCCCCAGAGAAATGACTCACCTGCAGCATTTCGCCGGTGTTCTGCTAATGTATAAATTTCCTGCAGCTGTTTCTTCTGATCCTCACTCAATGGTGCTGTCAGCGAATGGTACCAGGCTGCATCTCGGCTCTGCACCGCTGTTAGAACAGGAATGGATGAAAAGTGATAATCGATGAGATTATACTTGCAAGTTAACTTCAGAAGAACAAAATGAAACACATGGAATTCCTGATTGGTTTTAAAACAGAATTTGCACTGCAAAACAGGTTCAGTATTCCTGTCAGTTTTCTTAGCACAGAATCCCCACTGTAATAGAGGCAATCCATTTTGGGGACCTTAATTACATCCTCTGCTTCCTGAAACAGAAAGTTAACCATGTGGCCATTATTCATGGACAATGATGAAGCGAATCTTCTAATTTAAAACTCAAACCAAAACTAAAAGCAACAGGATTAGTCAAACAGGAAAGAGAGGAAATATTTCTCCATTATGATTTTAACATCTAGAAAGTGCCAAATATTTCTATATATAGGAGTCCCTCTAGTGACTGAGTCCCATTTATTTAGGCAGTGATTGAAAAGTTCTGAAAGAGAACATGAAGAGAATCAATCTCTCGCTGTATTTGCTACCATTTGTTTTTTGCAGTACTCATAAGCCAAAAACTCTTAGCACTACCATTAGAAAATAAGATCACATTTTCCAGTTTCAGTAATCTAAATTGTTACTCGTAACAAAGAAAAGGCTTTTCCCGGTGATAACCATAAACATCTCCAAACTATTTCATCATGTTATATCATTCTGCCAACTAGCAAACACACCTAAAAGTGCTTGTGTAAAAAACTGGTATTCATCAACACCATTTTCAAGGTCAAGAGGTGTGCTGAACCCTTCAAGAGCAGTCTCTTCCAATGCATCTTCATCCCAGTCGTCATCATCATCATCATCATCTTCATCCTCTTCCTCTCCACCTCCACCACTACCACCTCCTCCTCTACCATGGTTCTCTTGCATTGCCTGGCTCACTTCATTTGTCTCCTCCTCATCACTCGGTATCTCTTCTGCAAAAGCATTGATGTGTTTTGTAAAACAAAGTTTAAAAAGTGTAAGGAAACAATGACGTATGAATTGAAGAACAATTAATAAATCTAGGTTTTGGCTGGAAAGGGGACCCTCTGTTAACACCCCTCCCCCAAAATCTCAGAAGAATTGGAAAAATGAACCTGTTACATGCTTCCTACATTCAAGATCAGTTAAACTTTTGTTTCTAAGCGCACCTGGGGATGGGAAACTGCCATCTTTTTTCTTCTTTCATTTATGCAGTCATTGTGCAATTATAGGATCCAAAAATTTTGAAGAAATGTGTCTTTGACAAAGTGTTCCATTACTGTGCTTTTTAAATTACAAACAAACAGAGGCTTGCATAGACTTCACAAATTGGCATACAACAAAGAGAAAACCAGATGCAGACCAAATGTCTGCCTGCTATTCTTCAGAGTGCTCCTTTATTTGAACAAACTTAAAATACCATCTTTTGCTTAGCTTTACCTTCCATTCCTCTTATGAAACAACTATTATATCCTGAATTAAATGCAACTCCAACATGCAATTCTAAACGCTGCTATTTTTTACTTAAGGAAAAATATTTGTGATTTATAATCCAGATTAAAAAATCCCCCTCCAATTCCAAACCTTCAGCTCTTCCTGCGTTAACAGTTTAGAAAGAATAAAGATGACTACATCTGCAACAAGCAAGGACTGAATCACAAGAGAGACATTTGAAAATTACTGTGCTGTTTCCATACTGTATTCCAGTGCATTGAGAAGAATTCTGTAATTCCATTACAGAACAATCAAGTGTGAAATTTGAGTGGATTACCTAATCTGCTTACATCCAATCTAATTTTCAGACCTCAAACCATCTATCTCCTGTTCCAAGTCAAATACAGCCACACATATCTGCCTGCAACGCTGTGTAAAATTCACTCCCCACAATTCCCCCCACAAGGTATTCTTTGATGTTTTTTTCCTTCTGCCAGACACAGCAGTAAGAGGTCTGTCTACTCCAGGAACCTCAGCTGTCTCAAACCCCACTTTGCAAATCACTTTCCATTTGGACAAAGACGACTTGCTAGGATTTCCTTCAAAGTTCAACCAAACAGGTCTTTCAAAAAGTTGGGTACTAGAAACAGCTTCTTTCCAGGAATCAAGAACATAACCAGTGCAGTCCTGGCAAACTTCTCCTGCCTACATGAGAAGACGGAGCACATTCACAACTCTGCAGAGCGGACTTGCAAGTTTTGTTGTTCTTAAATCAACACCACCCTTTCTCAAAGCATTAGCTGTTACACATTGAAATGCTTTGATTCATTTGGGGAGGAAAAATCAATTCCTAAGATGATCTTTCAAGCACCCAGTAAGCCGAGCTATTTTCAGCAGACTAATGAGTCTTAAAAATGAACTGCAATTTCTTACCCCCTTTAAATTAAATCCAGACTAAATCCACAATGTGAAAAGGGGAGATTTTACCATTATCTTCTGCAACGTGTTTTTCATCTTTAGCATGATCCTCATGTTCCGTGAGTTCTCGAGAGGCGCAAACTTGTTTTAAGCCCAGGAAGAGGAGGAGGATTGAAGGGACAATCTGGGCAGCCACAGCATCCACTGCAGGCGGTCGGTTCTGCAATTCCATTAGGATGCTCAGTCCTATTATACACATCTTTCTGTCATGGAGTCTGAAACAACACACACTTGTTAGACAAAAAACGGATTTTCAGTGCAAGGATACGTAGAGAGCATTAAAGTCCTGGTGCTTGACACAGCAGAAGACAATGTCACAGAGACTATGTTCAACGTCCATGTTCAAAGCTCTGAAACACATTATTTTCTTTGTTCTGAATGCAAGTTCCCCACTGGAAAGTACTTGTCCAATAACAATTAAATACCTTTCAAGCACTGGTCAAATTCCTGGAACAACTGTTTCTGATTACCAAATGCAAAGTTTGTAATGCTAAATAAATACTGTTTAATAATTACGTAGAATATCTTGTCTCTAATAAAGCATTTGATACAGATTATCATCATTAAATAGGATGGAAAATTAATTTGCTTTGGCTTCAATAGCAGTACTGTTGCAGGGATTGAAATTGGCAAAAAGACTATTAGTGAAGAGTAATGATAGGCAGGAATGCACTGAATTGCAGGGTGCATTTATAGAGTGCCACTGGGCTAGCTGTATTTAAACACGTTTATTAAGAGTCCATCAGAATGGCTGTACTATACATCCAATTTCTGACACTAACATTGCTAACTCCAGTGAAAGCAGGGAAATAATTCTACCGTATCAGAAATAGCTGACAGTATACTCTAACAGGGAACTTGCAAATGAGTAGACCTCCAGTAAAACAAACTATAGATAATTGAAGGGAAATAAAATCATGAAATTAGTAGCAGAAAGATTTTTATGTGACCATAGCCAGGAAACTAGGTAAAAGCCTATGCTCTTAAAAATAAGAATTGATTTTCACTTCCAGAAATAGAAGTTATTTGCAATCAAGACAGGGAAAAATTCCCTAACTGCCTCTGCAGATATTCTTTGGTTCTCCTTTACTGGAAACACCAGTAATATTCAACTCTTCTCTAACATTATGGTATTTTGCTATTAAGGGCTTAAGAGGAGCTTGTTTTGTTTGAACTATTCAATTTGACACTGATAGCTTCTGTGCAAGCCTTCTGCAGGACATGTAGTTCCAGCAAGAAGTTTCAGCAAGACCTACAGAAACCAAGCAAACTTCCAGAGCTGGAAGAAAATGGCCAGAAGAAGAAAGAGAGAAGAAATGAATAAGATGTGCACCACAGACTGCAGTAAGGCTTACAGGGGAACAGCCAGCTCAATCCACCACTTCAAAAATTGCTATAGAAATACAATTTTAAAAGTGCTTACAATTTCTTTACCAAAGACCCCATATAACATGCTACTGAACTATAATATTCTTTAAGTAATACAAGTGATCGTATATTACAGCTTTCTGAACTTTACATGTGCTTACACGAGGCTGTGAATCTGGAGGGATTTCATTACACCTCCCACATTGTTAGTCCTGTTAGGGCTTAGTGAAGTGATTCTATTCTCAGAGTAGTTGACAACAACAATAAATTATATATGACCACGTGTAACATTATGATCACAGAAGATCTTCCAAGAAAAACAAGGTCAACTAGCTTATCAAATGACACGCTTTATCATGTTGGGTTTGGCTGCTCCATTACACATGTTGAAAAATGTACCAAAACGCAAGTAGGCAAAGAGCATCCTTCCATCACTGCTAACTGCAATACTTTCTTTTCAGAAGGAATGGGGCACAAAAGAAGGCACAGAAATCAAGTAAAGAAACTGAGTCAGGGGAACAGGGTCTGCTTTCACAAAAAAAAAAAAAAGAAAATTAAACTCCTTACTCCTCTTAGTTTATCTATGTTTAAAACAAGCTCTTCACCATTTGCTCTCATGCCAACACTGTGAAGACCAAAATCCAAGCTAAAGATGATGCCACCTATGAATGAAGCATAGCTTTTTTCAGAGTTCTCCTTACTGCAAGTACAAAAGGAAAGAACTTTCTCTAGCTCCTCTCTCTGCCAGTGCCTTCATCCAAGTTTGACCAAAGCTCTGTAATCTATGCACTAAATTTCTATCTTGCATCTTGACACTGGGAAGCCATGAAATTTCTTCAAGCCTCAAATATATAATGAAGCAATTTCAGTCTACATGCACCAGGGTAGTTAATGACACTTGGCACTACCTTTTATAATACATTTGCAAAAGCTACTATTACACAATGCCAATTGCAAAATGCAACACAGTAAAATGTAAAAAAATCTTAGTAATTAGTGGCTTAGCTTCATAATTATCTTTTCTGGACAGCAAATGGAAGTGCAAGAACCAAGCATTGCTGCTTAAAAGGGATTCATCATTAGGAAGCAGCCCAAACGGCCAAAAATACAGCACATTTGTCATGGCCCATTTTCAAGCTTCTAAACAGAGAAGTTGTAAGAATGAACACATGTCTTCAGAATATGCATGTTATCAGAAGGCCCAGCAGGACAGCAGAAATCCAGGCATCAAGCCATCTTTCGTGAACCTGAGCCAGAAGGAGACTTGTCTCTTCCACCTGCCAGGAGAGACAAACAGCAGGATAAGCATCTGCCTTGCCTGAAGTTCAGCATTCTACTACGCCCCAGCTGTATCAAGTGCCCACAGGACTGAACAAGCAAAACAGAGTTTTATGTCATTTACATAGTTTCATAATGGCAAAGAATGGCTTCAGGACCATTCCTTTGCTAGCAAAAGATTCATTATTTCAGCACCCTTCTGTCTGCACAAGGGAGCCTGGATCCGATTCTCCTTAGTGCTTCGTGCTTCGAGATCCATCCTTGCTTGCTCAGCAGCACACAACAGTCCTCCCTAGAAATCACGGACTCTGCTTGCTCCCTCAATGGTATATCAAGCCTGGAGGGCTAAACATGCAACACATGGCTGTGCAATGCACGACTCCCAGGCAAGCCTGTTTTTAACAAGCTGTGTGTGGTCTTCATAATTTGCAGGACCTTTTCTTGCTAATAAACTTCCTTCTAACACAGGATAAAAAGATCTAAGAATCTTTTGTATTTTAAACCAAGCTGAAAGTATTTCAAAGGGAAATCACTAGGTCTTTCCTTTACTGGTTTGCTGTGCTCCTTTATGAGAGGATCAAGTTGCTTTCTATTACATCAATACAGTTCCTGGACAAACTGCAAATAATTAGCCATTTCCTTCTAGTTGCAAAGTTGGAACCAACTCTGTTTTCCTATGTAAGACTGGGATTTTATACACAACTCTGAGAAAACTAGGATTTCTAACTATTTAAACTCCTATCAAATAAATCCCCCTGTTCAGCTTCTAAAAAAATAAAATCACTTATTGAATTTTTTTGGACACAAGTTAGGTTTTCCTTTCACCCCAGTTTCCACAGAAGAATTTTTAGTATGAGAGTAAGCGTAAGTCATGCAGAAGTCTCATCCAAATTTCAGCTGTCAGAGAAAAGGTGGAAAGCAGTAAGGAACCAATGCTTCTACAAATGGCTTTTCAGTTTGAAGTTATTGTAGAAAACATTTAGAAATAAATAAATACGATATACTGTGGCACATGGGCATTATGGGCACACATCCACCAGATACGCAGCATCTACAGTGACATACTGGATTTATGTGCAGTCTTACAACGAGTTCTGAGCTCTCCTTGCCTGGATAATTTTTAATATTCCAAGTTTCTAATCAGTTTTAAATAGAATCACAGAATTGGTTTGGTTGGAAAGGACCTTTAAGATCATCAAATCCAACTGTTAACCTAGCACTGCCAAGTCCACCACTAAACCATGTTCCTAAAATAGCTTCCATATTTTTAACAACATGGAAGAACAGTTACTTATCTTACCATAGCTGCTTTTCCTCCCCAAGATGTATTACTCCCATGGATTCCATCTCATGTTCACAAGCGCTACTCAAGAAACACTGCATTCTTTTGGCAAACACCATTGGCTCCAGCCTGAGAGCATCCAGATACGCACAACCCTACTGCTGGCAGAGCATAATCCATGGGTACTAAGACTTCACAGGAGCAGAAGGACAGCGGAGTGTGAGATTTTATGTGGACAAAGCATCTTGAAGAGCCACTGTTACCAGTAAGTCAGAGATTTCCTGCATGGCTGACAAAGAAATGGCAGTAAAATTCACCTGGCCCTTCACACCTGGAGGTGGATTTACTTTGATCTTCACCAGTTTCTCTAGGATCTGTGACTCTTCCAACTGATTTGAATTTAAGCCTAAAACTGCCTCTTGCTGGAAAGCAATCTAACTGTAAACCAAAGCAGCTGTGAATGATGGCTGGTGAGAAAAAGGACTGCACAAATCAGGGTACCCACTGCTGTCTTCACTGATGAAGACATTAATTCTGCAGGGGTGGACCCAAGGAAGGGTTTCAAGAATGCCAGATTTTGTTTGCATTTCTGTCTTTTCCTTTCCTGTTCAGTTAGGCCTCTGAATATCTGGCTGCTGTTCAGATGATGACCCTTGCTACCCTTACGAAAACAAATGGTCTTCTAGAAGCAGTGCTGTCCTGAGGGAAAGGGAGGAAGTCCCTTACATCACATCACAGTGCCTGACAAGCAGTACTATAGCAAAAGCCCTACACCTGGAAGCCACATATTGAGGAAATAGCACTGAAGGACAAGTGATTTTTAGATTTAAGTAATATTACAGATATTTATTTCACTGCTGGTAGCAGCAGATCAAAGAGATACATTTTAATCTTCCACTGCCCTTCAAGTGCAGAGACTGAGCAGAATCTAGCACGACGATCTCTGTGTTTCATTTTCATACGCTCGGTCAACTTTTGTCTCAGCTCTGAAGAATTTAGTTCAACAGTAGTTGAAGTAGCTGATGCTTTTTGAAAAGCAACACAGAAGAACTGAAAGTTAAGCTGTAGCTCACAGGAGTACTTGAGGTTGGAGCCTAGTCAGATCTGCAGCATTTCTCCCTCCTGGATCTGACTAGTTTCTCACTGAATGCTCTAGGATGAGCTGTTTAAGGTTATAAATCTCTTTCATTTTTTATTTCTTTTGAAAAAGGAATGACAAGTTTACCACCTATAGGGAATATTTTCTTTCATACCGTCTCTGTATGTGTTCAGTGTTTGATATGCAGTAGAAAGAATGACAGCACAAAGAGCTGAATCTCAAGAACTTTGCTTCAGCCATAAAAAAACAAATCGGTACATGGAAATCCTAAAAAGTCTTGCTCTTTTCTAAAGTCGGTAGATATAAAAATAATTTAGTAATTAACAACTATATTCCCACAAGGTGTGGGACAGGTAGACTTAAAGGTGCCCTTTTTCAGCCACTAGCACTCCAAAGAAATGAGGGACATTGGGTCCTTTATGCTTTCTTTGTCACCAACTCAAGTAACCCCTCTAATTGAGAAGATGTGTATTTATGTTAAGATACAAAACCTAGACATTTTGTAAACACAGCAGGCAGAAGTCAGAATGCTTGTCATAATATGAACTGTCCAGTTTTGTTATAACAAATAAGAGATTTTGTTCCCCACTTCTTATCCGCTTAATTTAGTACTTTCATTTTTTTTTTCTTCAGGGAGAGACTGCTATGGTAACACCTTCAAATACAGACACGAATGAGGAATCTGCACAAAGCCTGTACACACCCAAGCAGGCAATTTCTCTTGTATCTCCAAGTGGTTTTCATTCTAGTAAAAGAGACAAAATTAACGTACAGACCTGAAATAAAGTAGTGTATGCTGCAGTTCTACAAACTACTGTACTTTCATCCTCATCCCACTAAACCGTGTACTTGTGACAGAGGAGGGAGGAAAACAATTCTTACTGTGTACATTTGGTATGTGTTTTAAAAATACTACAAAGGACGTGCTGAGAGCAAAACCCACATATACCAGTTGGTCATTGATTGACTGGGAGTCACTACTTTATTATAGTTATGAAAAAGGTAATGCAGTGCTATAACGCACCACACAGTTCCAAATTCAAGATGGACACTGAGGCAATAATGCAGCTATAACAAGCTGGCACATAATTCTGTTCAAGCAAGATTAACTCAAATAATATTTGGTACGGAGAAAAGCTATTTGGATGACTGGGGAGTGGAGAAACCATCTTATAAGAAGTCCCCTAGAGACTTGTTTAGAATTGGAAAGACAAGACTCTACCAATAAAAAACAAGTAGGAAAAGAATGACAACCTATAATAAGTTACGCATCTATGGGTCAGGAGCTGCCTGTCTCAGCCCATGCTCATTCATGGCATGACTCCTAACACGCTGACGCTTTACTTAGTCTGTTGGCACAGACTATGAACAGAAAAGTCAGTTTTAAGCCTATCCATACCCCTGCAGTCAGATGTCAGCTTCCAATGACAAAATGAACTCATAGCAGGAAGGAGAGAGGTAGCTGTTAACTACGTTTGACTGTCTGCTTTGCCCTTAAGTGGATTTGAATTTCACAGTCAGACACCACATCTCAGCTGAGAGGCAAGCACTAACTGTCAAGCATTGGCCTTCACATCTGCCCAGCATCAAGTGCATGCTTAACTATCTGATGACAGGCTTTGTCCACCTTCATTTACTTTACAAATGTTCAGCTCCTGCCCAAGTGCATAGTAGAGCAGTGTACCCACATGTTCAAGGGAGGTTGGAATGAAGTTCAAGTTCAGGAGTATGCTAAACAGTCAGTACATCAATGGCATAATGATAAACATGCAAGTTGATCATGAACAACTCACAGGGATTAAAATCAGTATGGGATTCATTGGATAGAATAATGTTTTTTTAACATTAAATGGAGCAGTTAAAAATACTTTATAAAATACGGAACAGAAAATACGTATACAGTGTTTCAGAAAAAAAGTTAACATCCCGCTGAAATCCTGCTGGTCAGCTCTGAATATTACCCTCAATGCATGCTGGACCATCTCTTGGAGAAGCAGATATTTCGTAATTAAGGAACTTAAAAGAATTCTGAAATACGATACGTATTGTACCCTTGTATCCTCACAACACAGAAAATTCAGCACGTAGCTCAACAAACCTGGAAAAGTTACATGGACATAGGTCACCTTGACCGGCATCACAGCAATTAGACCTGGTGTGGATTACTGTTATTTAGACTAACCAAGGAATGAGAACGCTTTCATCAACACGACTAGGGATACAAACAGAAGTGAACAAAAAAGTCAAAACCATGGACTTTTTAAAAGAAAAAACTACAAACTTGCCCAAGAAAACAGTCTGTGTCATTCATCCACTGATTTATGAACTGTGCAGTGATGGGCTCAGGATTGTGTGGAAATCTGATGTTCTCTAAGGTGTGCAGAAGTAGGTCAGGATTGTAGTAGAGTGCAGCTATGGCAACCTGAAGACACATGGTACGAAGCTCGCTTGTTTTAACTCCTCTAGTTAACCGCTCCAGAACAGCCTCCACAAAGAGTGGAATACACTGGGCATATAAATATAAAGGAGAAGAAAAGAAAAAAAAAAAGAAAACAGGCATTATACATGTTGCCAGATTATACAAAAGTTTAAAATACTTTTATCAGAATTGATCTCCAGAGTTAACTGAAGTCCAGGTATAACCTAGGAATGCATTCTATTCATTTCCTAGTATAAAAGCATTTTAAGCCTCTGATTACATGCTTATAAATCTTCCTCAAAACAGCTATTCTCTGAGCTAAGAATTGCCAGTGTTATTCTCAGCACAGAGGAGAATATGTGGGGCGCCATTCGGTGGAATTTGTTCTGGCGTGTATAAAAGGTTTAGAAAAGAACTCAAAGACATTCTCATCTTTGAACAAAGATATGCAACAATCTCAAAACTAACAGGCATTAAAAATGAAATTACCTAAATCTGCAAGAAAAAGAAAATAAAGTTTTTCCTAATAAATGCAAAGTGATGTTAAATTTCTTATAAAAGTTTGAAATGAGTGAGTTTATTCAAATAAGAGCAAGTATGCACAAATTTCTACACAACGAAATAAACACCTACATATATTTCAGGGTGCAGGTTTATGCTTTATAATAATTTGGGAAGCATTATGAATGTTTTCGTTTATGAGCTTCAGTTCAGTGTGCAACCATTTTAATTCACAGAGTTGTGGAGCTCAAATAAGCCTTCCATCACACACTTATTTCAATGCAAATGCATACAATTCACTCTAATCCCTTCCAGACTTTTAAAAATAAAATCTCTCAGGGAACATTTTTGTCTTCAATTACTTCAGATTTACATTAGTAAAGTTATATTGGTTTCAGTGAAATTAACTGAAAATTTGTCACTGAAGTCCATGGATTGCACTGTAGCAACACCAAACATGATATGTTAAAGTAATTTAGGCTGGACCGTTATGTAAAACATGAGACCAGAATTTAGCCCTAAATAGGAAAAAGACTACTATCTGAAAGTGTGTTCTAAGAACCTCTGGGAAATTGTAATTATGTTTTTCCAAGCAATCACAATCCAGCCACAATAAAAATTCTTCATTTCTACACGCAATGAGTAATTCAAAATATTAAAAAGAACCAAGTTCATATTGCTTGGAGAAACAACTTCAGTAGTTGGATACGTACAGTCAACCTCTCAGCCACAATAGTTTTAACATAAGTGTTTTGCATCAAAAGGGAAAACCTTTTAGGAGAAAGCAAAAAAAAGACAATCCTGCACATTCTTACAAACTCTCCTGGGCTCATGTACTCCTTTCTGTATTTCTCCCCATTTCTACACTTTACATTTCTCTCAAATTCTCTAATTCCAACTGCTTTTCTCAGGAATCATACATGTATCATTGGAAAACAGTAAAAGAGAAAACCTGTTCAATATGTATCACCTGGTCAATACCCCGTCCTTTGCACTGAAGAACTATTACTTCTAGGAGTTTGGCTGCATGGCATTCTGCATCTTCTCCTGCATCTCCTGTTAATACCTAACAACCAGAATGACAATTTAGTTTATCAGTATTAATCACTGACAACTTTGAAAGCAAGTGCTCCTGTACCTGCATACATGAAAAAAAATCTACATGGCATATATATATATCTATTCATGCTACATTTTGTGAGGAATTAAGACATATAAAAAATCATCTCTACAGGACATAAACAGGGATAAGTGGCTAACAATTAATTTAAAAATTTAGAAGAAATTGCCATAGTTCTTTATGAATGTTAGTATTCTTTATATGTCATCACTTTCCCTTTTTTAAAGGAAATGTTACGTATAAGAATCATTGATGTTTTCCACATTCTGTTTCCCTTTTTTGACTTAAATTTTAACAGACACTAGCAGATTAGCAGCCTGGCAAAGTGAAGTCTTATCTCTAGTCTAGTTTCTGATTAAAACTAAGATGTATGCAATCACTCTATGTATATGCACATACATGTGAAACTAACTGTTTCTTCTCAGTACATTTCAACCCTATGGTCAGTGTCAATCAAACCTGACAAAGAAGCAGAATTCTCAAATACATTAAATTTCTATAAGCGCCTAACACTCTATAATGCCCAAAATCACAGAAAGGCTGCAGCATGATCTCATACTTCACTATACATGAGAGAACCAGCATAAAAGAGAAACATTATAAATGTAGGAAGAGCTTCAAATGAGTTCACACCTTAGCTGACAGCTAGAGAATCCAGTCGCAAGATACACACAACCCAAGGTAATCAGGCTTCATTAATTCCTCTACTTACCAAAATCGCTGTTCAAAGAAGAAAGTCAAGACGAACTGCAACTTTCTCCCACACAGATTTATGCAGGTAATTTTTTAAAAAATGTGTCACTTAAAAAGTGTGAAGGTGCTATGTGTACTCAGAATGGAGCCAAGACCAAATTTCATTTTGTTCTGAAATGACTGGCCACCACCTGGCATGTTCAGGTCACTCTGCTAATCTGATTGTTAAGTATCAGTGATAAGCACAACAGTAAAATCAGAAGCCTTACCTTTTTACACATAGCATAAATGATTTCTAAATGCTTTGGGTTAGACAGTAAAGTATCAGTGTCAATGGTCACATAATTATGCAAGAGAGGCATCATATCTGCAGAAGAGGGACAGCAAAAGAGGAAAAAATGACAAACTAATCCATGCAAGTGCTAACCCGTGAGGCTGTAGTCCTATAACGGAATTCATTAGCTCAGATTCCTGAATATGGTTGGAAATTCAAACTCCACAAAAGTCTACTCTAGCAGAATTCTTCATAAAGTGCACCACGCAGGGTGCATTCTCAGAAGATGAAATAGACTAGGACTAATTTTAATTAAGTAATTTGTAGTTTCACATTAACTTTGTATATTTCAGCTTTCTTTGAGTTCAGGACCTCCTACAATAACTGATGACACTAACAGATTTGAACACACTTCTCCTACTTAAATACTGTTAGTATTCTAACAGTATTTATACTCCCACACTACACTCCCCTGTTATACTCCCACACTAAACTGATGGTCAGGGCATGACTCAAATACATGATCATTTTAAACCAAGACACTAAATGGAAGTGATCCTTATTAAGGTGGGTTTTAGAAATTAATTCCCAAACAGTGGAAACATCAATAGAATAGAGGTGATCATACCTGCAAAGTATTCAAAGCAATCCTGCTGGAAAACCTCATATAGAACACCTAAAAGCTGCCACATTTGAGGTGAAATCATCTGGCATGTCAAGCTGTAGGCCAAGGAAAGAATTTCTTCATAAAACTCTGGAAAGGAGAAACAATTTGAAGTAGGGTGCTTTAAAAAACAAATTTAGCTTGCAAATACCTTGAAAGCTGAAACCAAGCCTCGAGTCATATAACAACTAGAAAACAGCAATTAGTAACTACATCAATACGTAGAAAAATAATACAAATTGGAAAATACTCTTTTAGATGGGCCTTATGTTGGCTACAGCTACAACAATACACATAGTTTTTCATTATAAATACACACCAGAAAAATATATTACTAGCACATCAAAGACATTGCTTCTAAACAATTTACTGAAAAATATTTTTATTTTCTCAACCTTTGTTTTTTCTTAAAGGCCTTATCACAAAACTGTGTAGCTCTTTAGTGCAGGGTACTGACAAAGCAGTAATTTAATTGCAGACCATGTCCATAAAAATACTAATGCAGACGTTGTCCTTTAACACAGCTAGCTAAAACTATAATCAGAACTGCATCTTCTGCTTTTGAGTCTGACCTCCAAAGCACAATAACGAGCCTGACTAATGTACAAGAGGAGATCAGGAGAAACAAATCGTAACTGAAAAGTAACATCATTTTTTCTTTAAAGAAGCACACAAAAAAAAGACAAAGTTCTGTTCATGAAGATAGTATTGTTTGCAATAATTAATTTAAGAATTTTAAACGTAAAAACGTCATGTTTTTTCTAAAAATTATCTCTAAAACATACCTATAACATGTTTCTGCAAAACGAGGCCAATGATCTGTAAACAAATGCTCTCAAGCTGTTGAGTTATCTGAAATGAAAACATAGAGCAGTTTATTTAAAAACTTAGAAATACAGTAATTTAATCAATGTATTTGACTAATTCAGTTTGAGTAGTTGTTCAAAGCAAAAAGGCTTTTATCACTTTTTAAATGCTGCATTAATGATCACAATATTATGAAATAAGGTCTCACTGATGTAAGTACTCAAATTTTCAATAAACAGTATTGCTTTAAAATTTGTCACAGCATTTTTCTTTATTTAAAAAAAATCTTATTTTATGGCTATTCTATAGATACAATTTTTGATAGGATCTGTTGTCCTGTCTGGATATAAAGTAACACTGTGCTCAAAGTGTTTGAGATAAAGCCTCTGTCCAAAATCTTTGAAATAGAATGGGTTAAAAGGAAGAAAGGAAGAGATGCTTTTGCCTAAGGTCTACGGAGCTTCCCAGAACAGGCTCAGCAAGAGGAACACATGCAGAAACTGGGAGCATACAACTATGTTGAAGTCAGGATTCAGCCTTGCCATGTTGGACAGAGGGACCACAATTAAACTAAATTAAAAGGAGTACTATATGGCCACATTATAAGTCTAATTAAAACCAGCAAATACAGACAGTTCACGTTATTACCACAGGTCATTCATTACAGACATAATCTTGCAGCATGTCAGGCTTTCTGGGCTTGTTCTAGCAAAGGGATTAAGTATGTGACCGCAGATTCATCCACTTACCTTCAGACACTTGACTCAAAAGTTATCATCCCCTAAACTCTCTCCACACTTAATGGTGAAAGGGAAAAGAATTTCTAAGGAGTTTTCAGCCTCATATATCATTTTTATATCATTTCTATCACTTCTAAAATTATTTAAGATCCTGAGATGAAGAGCACAACAGAAAAACAAGCTGCTAAATTTACACCAAAAATACCCCAATCCCAAAGGTTTTCCTGGGCTAAAACCTGAAGATCCACTTCAGATTAGCATTCCTGATGCTCAGCTTAGCTATCAGATTTCATTTTAGCTTTCAAAAGATGCAAGGGGTTCTTGTAAAGGAATGAAAGATGTTTTGAAATCCAAAGGAACACAACAGTCTTAAAATAAAATAATTAGTATTTTAATTGATGTATTTTTAAAATTATAAGCTTCATAAAAAGATTTCACATTTGCAATGAAACATTCTCATTGTAAATCAAGGAAGCAAAACAATCAATGACAATGCACTTTTATGCCAACTGAGCTTAAAGTTACTCACTGACTTTGCCTCTCTGGTCAGTCACTGAACTCCTTCCTACGTCAATCAGCCCAGGTTGTATAAGCAGAAAGAATCTCTTTCTTCCCTGAATATGTGAAATGTAGACTTACATTGCACCACAACTGGGAGACCAGTTCCTAGGAATTCTATCCAAGAAACTGCTGAGTAAACAACAAAATATGAGTTGCCACTGTAAAAAATTAGCCTTATGCAAAATACTTCTCCCTAAAATCTGTTTTAACAGTCTGTAATACTATTATCCTATGAAGTGTTTACCAGAATAAGGGCTAAAGACTTCACCCTCAGGATATAAAGACCCCTTGAAGTTGAGAGCTAAACAATTAAGAAATCACAAGAGTAAACCGGGCTTTAAACTCAAATTTGTCAGAGATCACTTGGTACAAATTCACCATCCTGCACATTCATGTCAACTCAAGTGATGCGACATACATAAAAGCGCTTGTCATCATGAATGAAAGGCATGAAGGAACAGAAGGAGAAAAGATGTATACAAGAAAATCTCACCTCCTTGTGATCTTCCACAACTGTCAGGATAGTGTCAATTGTGTGCAAGATGCCCATGGCCATAACTGTTTTGTCCTCTACTTCCTCATATTCCTCACTCTGAAGTACTTTACCAAATATTTCAGCCTATGAAAAAAAACAACTTGAAATGCAAGTTTGCTCTTGAATGTCTAATTTGTCATGCAAAACCAAGACAGGTAATGCAACAGCAGTAATGCCTTATCTGTAAGAGCTGTCAGCGTTGAAAAATATGCTCCTTACTTTTGAAAGGGGAATATAGATTAAAAACTCCTCTTTTTCTGAGAAGTCTGGCTATGTTAAGTCATTTGAAATGTTAAATAGTTAGAGCTTGGCTCATTAAAACCAGTGACAAAATTCAGTATCTTTGAAAAACCTATAGGTTTTAAAGATGCTTCATACAGAAAAAAAAATACATTGTGAATACTATAGATGAACCTTTATCAAGATTACTTTAAACAGCATGCACTTCAAACAAAGTTCATTAAATGTTTACCAAAGTAGGCATGTGCTTCTGACAAGACTGTTATTTTACTATTGTCTCTTACCAGGTGTTGAGTCATGTCAACGGCGATAGTAGCTACTTCCTGACTGTACTCACAGATCATCTTCTGGATTACATTAGTAAGATCATCATTTTCCGTCTCTCTAACAATGTGCAAGAGCTCTTGCATCACTGGCCTTACATAAGGCTTCACATATTCCTTGGCTAAAAAAACAATTGAAGCTACGTGAAATCAACTATCCATAAACACAAATATACAGTATCTCAAAACTACTAGGTAACTGACTGCTCTTGAACAAAATAATTTTGTAACGCTTAATTGACTAAAAAAAAAACCCTCAAAAAGCCAAAAAACCTACCCAAGACACTTTTACAGCCCATAACTAGTAGACTAACAAAGTAAATAAACTTTACATTTACCACATTCAATACTGAAATGCCATCTACAACAAAAATCCACTGTTTGGAGGGAATATATGCCCTCACACATAGGCAGCATTCGTTCTTTAATATACACACTATTCCACTTCACTAAAGAAAAACAGACACAGGTGCTATTTACTTTATTAAAAGAAATATGTTGATTCTAACTTCTTTTGTGCACAGACCTGCCATAAAAACTTGCAAGTCAGAATTCTGAGATGTACACAGTAATGAGCAAGTGAAGCTGTCTTAAACATGATGAAATGTTCTGAGATCTGTCTTTAAATGGTAGAAATGTTTAGATAAATCTGCACCAACCTCCTCATCGCTCCAAAAAAAAATCAGTGTACTGATGAATCACTGTAGCATACCTTGCTCTTGGTTGCTTATTAACGTCTGAAGAGCTATGGCTGCTTCTACTTTGACAGGCATTTCCTTGTCATCAATCAGGCTCTTCTTTGCCAACTCTACTGCATTCCTCAAGTTTAGCTCATTGTGAAATTTCAAAGCACTGAATGAATGAAGTACCCAACAGGACTGCATGACAGAAAGAAAAACAAGTTAGGGACTATTGCAATTTTCAGCATTTTGTAACTGATTCAAAACCAATGCTAACTATCTCTCTATTTGCATGCATTGCTTTTTTTTTTTCCTTAATTATGGTGTGTTCATACAGTAAATGTAACACAGTTTTTGCACTCAAGCAGTTCTTTATTTTCTTTTCCCAAATTCCAATAAATTCAGTGTGCACATAATTGGCATTCATAGTTTTGGTCCTTCTGAGGGAAAAAAAATCGGAACAGAAATGGAAGAAAATTAACTTTGTTTATGACTGATATGGGCACTTGGGGATTTTCGTCATGTTACACTCAAACTGACATTATCTACTCTGTGGAAATCCTACCACAAATTTCTTCACAGCCATCCAACCACTCTAGTTATTGAGATCTGCTACCAAAAAATGGTCACAAAAGGGTCACAACCACTGCTCAAATTCTCCAGTCTGACTGAAGAGATAAACAATAATATGATGCAGACTTTCCATCAATTCATGTAACTGACAAATCATTCTTTAAATCAAAATGCTGAAAAAATTACTGTACAAGGTCGTTATTTGAAATTTTACTATGATGTACTTGCTTTATTTCTTTCATTAACATTCAGAATGAAGTCAAACTGCAAAAGAAAGAATCACAGCAAACACTGAAATTGATAAAACTGGTGAACTTACTCTAGCTCTGAGGTACCCCAGGTTAGACATGAACAATGGAAATACATGGTTCTGTAACATCAGCTCCATTTGATCCTTGAAGACACTCTTCTGTTGGTGTAAATAAAAATTAATTTTGGAGACCATTCATTTTACATACTTCATTCTAGCCAGTAATCCATTTCAACTATTAACCATGGGAAATACAATGATTTGTCTATGTAACAAAGGTATTCTCTCACGAAGAGATCTGGATCTCGTACCTTGAACTGAACAAACCTCATAAGCACAGCAAGTTCAAAGCCAGTTAAGTGAAAGAACTGTATATATAATATTCAACTCTACATTATTCATTTCAATACTGTAAACTGGAATTTTCATTGTCATTAAGGCAATTGATTCCAGTTGATTTTTTCTTAAAATTAATTAGGATCAAGAACCTGATACTTCCATTCTTCCTACAAAGGAGTACATACATACCCGAAGATAAATATAAGCTTAGTATGAAATAGATCTGAATTTGAAATAACCTGTTACGATAAGCATCAAAACTAATTATTTTACACACTACAACAATAACTCACATCTTTTTTCATGTTTATTAATGGACTAAGATAATTTCTTTGTGATAGAAATCTCCTTGGCTGGAGAAGGATATTCGAGGAAAATTATCCTTCATTAATCCAACCTTGCCAAATCCCAAGGTATTCATAGGAAGCCGGGACCACCAGCATGGAGACTTGGGACTTTCCTAGCACCTACAGCACCAGGATACTAGAAAAGATATATGCTGGGGACTGTGTTACCATTAAAGTAATGATTCAGTGGCTAAGACAGGAAGAGAGTGAAAGGGGACATTCAATACTAAATGTATTTTAGGTGATCACACTTCTACTTCACCAATGCATACATCATTTTCTCCCACCCTGATTCCCCAACCTTCAGAGAGGCAGAGGAAGAACTGAGCAGAGAAAAAACAGAGAGAAGGGAAAAGAATTTTCCCTTGTGCACACAGGTCAGAGGTTTGCACGTATTAAACTGGAGCCACTGTGGAGAGCCAGGTGGCTAAGTCAGGGTCTATGAGCTCCTGACAGTCAGCTCACCAGCCAGAAAGCACTTACACATCAAGTATTTTATGCAGAAATATACCATGGAATTTTTCGATCTCCCAAATCCCAAACACAAGAAATTCAGAGTTGAGAGGAGTCTGCAGTGTTTGGGGATTATTACTCTTTTATAAAGTATATTATAACCTCATGTTTCAAGACTGAAAATTTCAAATAGCAGAGTATACTGCAATAAATCCTTTTTTTTTCCTCAGGACACAGATAAATGGGTTTAGAAACACCCAGTCAATATGAAAGGCTCCTCAAAACATGAACAATGTCTTCCTCTTTCACTGTTATACTCCAGCACAAGGGAGGGCATTTATAACCCAACGCAATCTACAAAAATTCTGCAAAAGTCACTGATGTTTCAGGATTTCAGATCAGATCATGGATTGGTACACTGGTAAAAAATAGATGGTAAACGTTGGTAGGATGTTGCTTGTAACATGAAGACACATCCTGCACAGAGAGACAATGCACACGAAATAAACCAAATTATTTTTAAAAGGAAGCCTCCAACACAAGGCCGCTGTTCTCACGCTAAAAGTGATAACGTTTTGGCAGTTACTTTTGACATGGAGACAGGACATACTTTGGACTCCATCGTCTGCAAAAGCGTAAGGGAAACTGTAATCAATATTACATTAGAGAGCAACAGTGTGGATTAAATATGTATTCAAATTCCAGAAAAATACTCAAAATTCTGAAGACACTGTCTATAAAAAAATGGAGGAAGGATAGAAACTCTGTGCTCTTTCCAGTTATTTTCAAAACTCCCAACAGACTGATGGGAGTTGATGAAATAAGACTTAGAGCCACACACTGCAAGGTAAGGAAGCTGGAAAGCTAGACAAAACATTCCTGCAACATGTTAAGTAAACACTTTTCTGGAACCAGAAGAATCCCACAATAGTGCAGGATGTTGGGAGGTTTGCTAAAGAATCATAGGCAATGTTATTGATGGATGCTTGTTTGCTTTTTTAACACCCTGCTATTTTACTAGTAAAGCAGAAGAGGACCAAGGGACTGTTCTGTAGCAAACAAACAGAGCTTTGGAGAAACTTCACAAGAAAAATCTCTGTATAAAATGAGGAACTAAAAAACAGGAAAGAATGTTAATATTTTTAAAGAAATAACCCCTCAGATTCTTATTGCACATTGCAATCTCTCTATAGATTTTATAAATATGCCTAAGGGCTAGCCATACTTTATAAGCTAAGACTTTTTTATTAGAAACAGCAGTTGATATAAGAATTACAAACCTTTTTCACTTCTTTACCCACTTACCTTCAGTAAAATATCTGCTAGGGATCCTATAACATGCAAAGCTCCATCTTTTTTCCTTGGATCAATGTTTGGCTCTGTCAGAATCTGGTAGCAATATGCCATCATTTTTGGTAATACCTATGCAAGACAGAAAACACACAATCTCCTTTTGTCAAATCATTTTAATAACAGTGCTTTAAGTTTAAAAATTCATATAACATTTTTAAGTAGAAATTTTATCTTGGCCAAAGCAACTGTGAGGTACTATGTGTAGCATCTTTCCACAGTTAAAAATTTAGAAGGTTCATTTTTCAACTTTTCAGCCAAACTTGTCAAAATTAAATTAATCTCCTTTAAATTTCACATTAGTAATAGTAATTAAGGTATTTTTATTGCTGTCTTGAGGCAAATCAAAAAAGGTGATGAAAAGGCAAGAGGCTCAAACAACACTTCACCTGTTTTTTTTCCCCTTAACTTCTCTTCCAGCTTGTCTTACACATATATCATAGAATCATAGAATAGTTTGGGTTGGAAGGGACCTTAAAGATCATCTAGTTCCAACACCCCTGCCACAGGCAGGGACACCTTTCCACTAGACCAGGTTGCTCAAAGCCCCATCCAGCCTGGCCTTGAACACTGCCAGGGAAGGGGCATCCACAGCTTCTCTGGGCAACCTGTTCCAGTGTCTCACCACCCTCACTGTAAAGAATTTCTTCCTAATAGCTAATCTAAATCTACCCTCTTTCCGTTTAAAACTGTTCCCCCTCGTCCTGTCACTACACGCCCTTGTAAAAAGCCCCTCTCCCGCTTTCCTGTAGGCCCCTTCAGGTACTAGAAGGTCTCCCCGGAGCCTACACACATATACATACATGTATGTGTGTACATATATGTATGAACATATACATATTTAAGAACAGCTTGGACTAAAACCTCATAAACTTATTTTAATCTATTGATTCTGGCAGGAGCTTCTAAAGTTGACTGGACTTTGAAAGGTTTCTTGGCAAAACCAATTGTTTAATGTCATTTCCACACCCATTATGTGCCTTTCAGATATTACGACATTTTGATGGTCCCAGCACAAATTATGAAAATAAGAAGGTCAGTGGGCAAGGACTGTTTTGACAATAAAGAAGCAGAAAGATCATAGGCTATTCCACCTGATGTAAAGACTACACTCCTATCTGAAAATCGATCCAGAAATGGAGCTCCATGTTTACTGGATGTTAAAAAGGTACCCAGAAAAAAGTTTGTCGTTTTAGCAAACTGACCTATGGTTTCCAGGGCTTGGCCAGGTACTTCTGCACAGATCACTTTTTGAAAGATCTACAGAAAAGTTATGTACTCATTTAAAGAGCAGCTGTATGAAATTGGTTTCATTCTTGCTAATTTCATTGCTGTCAACAGGATTTTAAATAGCATCAGTTAAAATTAATAAGGATCAGGTTCACTTTTCCCCCCTGCTACAGTCTAGGGAGCTCAGAACAGTCATGACAGAGACTGTTTGTAACCTTGGGAAAATACCAGTACATCTATTCCAACTCAGTTCATATCCAGTAGGTTAATTTTAAAGCTGCAAGAGGAATCCTCTTATTTATTTATACATACACACATATTTTAATTCTCCCAAAATTGATAGCACTCAGCCAGGAAAGCATTTGACTATGTATTAGCAAGCAGATTTTTCAAGAGTAGCTTCCTGTAGCATCTTCAAATCTAAGCGAAAATGACATTATCAAGGAAACTTCAAATAATTAAAAACCATTAGTTCCATACCTCTTTTCTCTTCTTCGCAGCAGTATAAAGGAGATTCTGTGCTGCTGTTGTAGTGGATGCATAATCCTCAAAGACATCTAACAAATTTTAAAAAAAAGGCAAAAAGAAAAATTTCCTTTTCTGAATGACATAATAATAACATTTTTATAAACCATCTTGTTTGTGGGGTATCACAAATTCAGGGTGAATATCTAACTTCAAAACTATTAACATGGTTGTCTTCACGGTTAAAAAGTCAGATCCAAGCTTATGTCACATAGCTTATGAAAGCATTTACTTCTTGCCTTCCAAATCTACTGACCACTCATCATTCCCTTTATTAGGAATGTGTTATTTATTCATTAATTCTTTTGAGACCATGTATGTAAGGGATGAAAAATCCTGGCTTTTTTTTTTAATTAAAACAACTATAGGAAGAACAACAATACATTCCAGTAACATGTGTATACCATATGTACACATTTTTGGCTTGATTTTATTAAAACCTCATGGGAAACTTTTTGTATGTAAAAACTACTTGGATCTGGGGTAGTTTTAAATCTGCTGAAAGTTGAAGCTTTTTAGCTTCATTCATTACAAGTAAACCTCTTTAATCATATTGAAAATATAACTTATATCTTGAAAAAAAATCTGTGCTGCCAAACATGTTCTAATCCAAACATCCCTAAACAAATTGAATTAAAGAAAAAGATCTAAAAATGTAATCTTAAAATGTGGTTAAAATTATACACTATCTTTTCCCAAGAACTTGAACATAAAACACAATTAAGAAATACTACCAGACTACTGGAATTCTTGTTCCAAACCCAAATGTGCCTCACTAAACTTCAATTTAAATGTACTTTCATGCTTTTCTTTTTTTACCTTCCACAATACAATTTAAATCTGTATTTAACTGTCTCAGCTACATATAAAAATAGGATTCTCTACTTACACAGAAAAAACTGAATTCATATACCAAAGATCAGCAACAGATTTGTACCCCAGTGATCAACACTATATCATGATTGACCTTTTCCATGACAACTCTCCAAGTTTTTTTAATTATTCTATGAACGTTTAAATTCTGTTTTCATATACGCTAATCGAAATCAACTAATTAAAAATTCCCAAATGCTACATATCTCTGTGGTGCCCGGCTTACAGGAGTTTTCCAGCTAAAATTCCTATATTTTTAAAGTACCCTTCTCTTTTTCAATGACATGACTCTTTTAAAATAAGTAATTATTCATAATAGGGTCCTATGTGATATTCCCAAGATTTTGCATTGCATCTTTTGAAAGAATACATATTGGAAAAATAATAATTGGCAAAAAATACTGAAGACATTAACAATTTTCAACAGAGAAAGAGCAAGTGAGGCCTCTTCTGGTCAAAGTGAGAGCTGCAAGAACTTGCAGGCAGCTGGCACATCTATAATGCAGGATTCTGAAACTGGCATTAAAAAGTGAGCAAACCAGTCTATTTGGGCTGCATTGAGCACATGGGAGGTAGAAAAAAAAGTTGAAAATAATTTAGTTTAAAGCTACCAGCCAAATGGCCAAAACTCACTTGATCTGCCGCCTTCTTTTAACTACAGATTGGTGAGATTTAAGAAACAAAGTTTCTTCTTCCTATTGTTCAGGACACTGGTGAAGACAGAGACATTACAGTGGCCATACTGTTAATTGGGACTATAGTGTACAGTTATCAAAAAATGAATGCTAAACACAAACATTTACCAAATTTCATGCGGATATATTCATACGGATCCTCTTGCCAGAGCTCTTCATCCTCATCTTTGTAGCACATTAGAGAGAATATGACTTCTTCTGTTATATTCTAATATTAGAGAAGACACATACACGTATGTACACATAAAATCATATTCTAATACAGCTTCGCTCCACTATGCACTAATTTACTAGACCTACTTTTCTGAAGAGTAAATTCTTTTAACCAGTGCTCTTTTATTTTGGCTAACAGAGATAAACTTACAATATACATACTTTCCTTTTGCAACCATCTCAGACAGCAGTAATTATATAATCTATATTTATAATAATACAGTACCATGCACAAAACATAACTCAAGGGACATAGTCTATAAACAGCAGAGCATCACATTCTGCAGAAGGATCTCACCAACGCAACACTTAACATGAGAATGGATTTCAGAGTCCTTCCTCTTAACCATCATGGGATTAACTAACTACAACAGGGGAGCTTACGATATGAAAAAATAAAAGCATGAAAATCACTTTTCACTTGTTCTTAGTTCACTTACAAAACATGTTCTTAAAACAGAGTTCATCATAGCTCATGTTCTCTTTGCGCTACAATCAATTATGAATTTCCAAATCTATAGACAATTCTGAACACTAGCAACTAATAAAAGCCAGAACATTATGACTGCCTGGCAGACTTCAAAAATAAAAATTAAGAACTTATGGAAAAGAATGTCTGAGTTAACAATATCTGTGATAAAAGGTAGTCATTAACACTGAAAAAAACAACCACATTCGTGTAGAAATGCTATTTTTTGTCCAGATTGATTGCTGCATGAAAGATTTATGAAACCTTCTTTTAAACTGCAAAACTGGTGGGGTTTGGGGTTTTTTTTTCATCACTCTGATGCCATGCAGTGTTTATGACTGGGTTTTATGCACTGACCTGTATGTGTGGCTTCATTTGCTTCCATGTTACAGAGTGAATAACCCCTTGGTTCAGATAATTTAACGTTTGCTGAAGAACACGTGGCGCAACATACTCTTTTTGCCTGTATTGGTCCAAGATTCTTAAGAGAACCTAAAGAAATGACAAATTGATATTTTTAATGAAGACTGAAAATTCTCTCTCATGCATAGATGTGCAGTGCACCTTTTCAGGGAATGTACACGGACAGATTAATTAGTTTTACAGCAGAGGTTCTAGTATTAGTAATCACTAATGGCTTTGATCCAAAAATCAGAGATCATTTAAATACTAAGGATTGAATGCTGCAAGCATTTATGTACATGTCTACTTTTACTACTAGCCCCACCAGGTGATCACTTGTGATTGTAAACCAAAGATATATGTCAATATTCACAGGCTCACAGTTTACACAGGCCTCAGCAAAATTTGGAATAGATAAGGAAAAGGCACAGTAAGATTTTCAAACTGGTTGGCTTCTAAATCTGTTAGTGGTGTCTGTGTTAACTTTTTAAGGACAGGCCCCTAAAGAAGACAAATTACTTTGGAAGAACAGTGATAAGAATTGAAATACTAAACTAGAAAAGAAAAATACGTTAGCACCTAAATCTGTGAATCAGAAGAGATGCAAAACCCTTAACTTTAATTACCTGTTGTAACCATCAGATAGTATCACCTAGCATGCTATCACAAACTATCACACAAAGCTTCCTTAATATAAAGGCTTGCTCTACTAAGAAAAACCTACAGTACAAAATGACTAATCTGCACTAATGGCAGATGAACTATTAAGTGTTAATAAGTATAAAGAATTGGCATGTACATGAATAACAATAAAAATCAAGGGCAATGTGTAACAAAATATTGAGTCATATATTTTCAAAAGGACAATTCTGCTTCATAATTCTTCACAACATTATAATAAATCTTATTTTGAACATAACTCCTTCATTAGGAGTACTAAGTCTGATCTTAAGTCTTTTATACGATACACTCCTTGGACAAGAATCGTCCATATCTCATATAGACTCTAGCATGATGTCAGCACTTAACAACTGATGAATAAGTAGTAAAGGCTTAGTAATGTAATATTCACAATACAATTCTTACTAACACTGCAAGGAAACATGACAAATCAGCATTTAAGAGGCAGAAATGTAAGAAATGTGCAAATTGTCCAGTCCATTTATCTTGAAAGCTAAACTGCTCCCTCTGCTACATAGTCTAATCTCTTAAGTAATCTCATAACTTCAAGTATTACAAATGACAACTGCCCATGGGAGTGTATTTTTCCACTCAGGAGTTAAACATTGCAAGGAGTTTAGAATAGATATTAGACTGTTTCCCTTTTCATTTAATGCTTACAGCCTTACCACAACCATTCCTCTCCTTAGTTCTTAACATTTACATATTTACACAGAATTAATATGCTGATGGATAAACTATTCTGTGGTCAAACTGGATGGAGAAAAGTAATTTTTTTTTGCAGACAGTACTGGTATTTTGAAACTTAGTTTAAATTTGACTTGAAGTGACAGTAACAGATTGGCACCCTGCATCAAAGACACTGGAAATTTAAACTGTAAGAAGCCTGCAGATATCATGTCAGGGATATTTCATCTGGCAGCATGCTGAGGAGCCACATATTCTGGAAATACACATTATCCAAATGCTTGCCACTTGAAAAACAGCATTACAAGGTTTTTTTCAAGGTTTACATGCCAAAGGGAAATCAAGAGCCCAGAATCATGAGCAGAAGAGCATACTGCATTCTACTGGCTTCTTAGGAGCCTCTTCGGAATAGGTAACCCAAAAGCTTGGACACCCAAGAGCTCTGGCTGAGCCAAAAGCCTGGGAACTACCGCTCCTAGTCATCTAGTATATGGCAGGCTGAACAAGAAACAGGAGGAGCTCTGCCAAAAACATGGAGCTTGGGAGCCAGCACTCTCAGGGCTTTCAGGCACCCAGTTGCTATAGCCATTCTACGAAACCAGGGAGATGCTGGGAAACTGGAAGCCCACATTCCCAGGGGCCCACAGTTAAGCTGGCAGAAAAATACAGAAAACTCTGACAGGAACTGCCTCTCTTCTATGCAACTTTATCAGAACTCAACTGTCTCCACAACACCATGTTAATCACAAATAATTAGCATTCCCCAACAAAAATAATTTCCTTGCAAACTGTGAATTTGTGTTATGCTTTCCAGGTATAAACTAACTTTTACTGCTGTCCTCCAGACATCTTCTAATCTGCTTTTATCTTCCTGAAATAAAACAGTACCATTGGATTACTGTGCCCAAGTTGTTTGCAGCAAAAGCGCTTACTAAAGACTGGCCTGAAAATACATCCTTCTATGACATAAGGCCTCTGCATCAATAGTTTTTTCTCTCAGCTATATTTAGAATGTTTATACATGATGATAATACTGTTTTAACAGTACTTGCCTTTTCTGAGGATTTTACTGCAGGGTTTTTTGATTTGCTGAAAATTTGTGTTATTATATCTCAGTTATATGGCACTAAGTTCTAAAGAACAACTCAGTCTCTAAAAGGAAAACCTGCCTGACTCTGTTAATTTTTGTTCAATGAATGAACTTTGATACAAACACACTGTTGAAAAGCAATACACTTGTTCAGTCAAAATGATCTAATTCAGAAACAAATGAACTGTACTTACCTGTTGTATGCCCACAGCATAGGTTTTTAAAAAAAACTCTGAGAATTCAAAGTATTCTTTAGTTACATTTCCAGGACTTCCATAACTTTAAAAAGAAGAGAACACAGATATTTACATTGTGAGAAGTCTGCTGTGTTGGGAAAATACAGTACTTCCTAAACCATAAAGGACGCTGAGTAGTAGTCCAATCCCAATGGAATCCTTTCCCACAGCTTCCTTCTAAGCCATTATTTCCCATATAATGCCCCACTTCCCTTTTCTTTTCTTAGATTATCATAAGGTACAATACTACAGTCAAGTAAGTATAGCTGCTTTTTTGTCACAAGCTCTGTAACTTCCATGTTTATGGATTTCTTTTCAAATCTTCCCCTGCCTTTAAATTTCAGAATATAAACACTTGTAGCCAGATGTAATAAAAGAAAAAAAAAACCACGTACTTTTCCTGTGGGGTTAGTTTCTTGCCATCTCAGAGAGTCAAATCATTTCACTAAGAGCTCAGACCAGTGGCTGTGCCAGTGCAAGGCAGAGGACAGCAGCAGGAATACCTCTTTGGTGACCATGAGCTGTTAAATCGACTAAACTGTCTTGTCTAATTGCACCTCAAGTAACATTACAGATTTGCAACCCAAATTTAGTTTTTAATCAGTTTGTTTGTTACCGTTCAAAAAGACGAGCTACAATATGCAATGCCCACTTCTTGCATTTCCACCACACCAGCTCCGGTCTATCATCTTCATCAATTTGCAAAGTCTCCTACAAATAAATACATTTATTTTAAATTAGCTGTGTGTATTGTTGAGAGAAATGATGCTTTAAATGTTCCTTGCTAAGTAAATGAATACAAATGCACAGCATTGACTAAAGCTTTTGTTCTGTTAACAGTTATATAACATTCAGGAACTTTCAAATATCTTAATTAGTCCATAAAACTGTATATGTGCAATACCTGTACAATTCTTGTACTTTAATTTTCAAAATTATGCATATTTAAAAAAACAGAAACTCTCACATATACTTGAATACAACACAGTGGCGTACACTCTGGCTTAAAAGTTAAGCATAATACTAACTCCTCCAAATATATACACCTTAGCCATATACTAATGCAAAAACTACCAAAAGAATGTTAAGGTTGTGGAATAAATTTCTAAAAAACTTAGGAAATGCCAGTTAATGTTGTACACACACAAACAAGAATTTAATTACTATTCTTCTTCTGTTCTTCGAGAAATATGGACAGATGAAAGAAAAAGAGGAACAGAGACAATGATGGGTTTGTGATGAGCTTTTGATTCTTGTTGGAGAGAAATTGGCTAAAGTATTTGGAAAATTCCAAAATATCCGAGATTGAAGTCTACATGGTGTCACCACCTCAGACAATGAAATTCTGACAGCTGACATGGTCTTCTTGTGTTTCTGTCAGAAACGCCACTCATTCCAAGGATAAGAATCTTAAATAGATGACATCTTAAAAAAAGAGCACTTAGAAAAGCTTCACGCTGACTGTTCCTCAAATGCCAACACACAAGTATCAGAGTCCTTTACAAAACTAAAACTTACTGGAGGTACATTTCTATCAATGATAGTACGGAAGATCTCCATCCACTGAGTCATAGTCTGGTTATTCACCAACTGGAGCGGCAAAGCATACTGAAATAAGAAAAGAAGTCACAGTCATGAAATACCACTTTTCTCTGAAAAAGGCAGAAGATCTTTCTACAGTAGTTAGATTCTGAGGAGGATGACATTTTAAGTAAAATTAAAACTAATTAGGTTGCATATCAATACTACTCTAATTGCATCCTTCTTATACAACTTCCAGAGGAATTTCTGAGCTGACATTATTTGATGAAAGTTCCTTGGTCTGAGAACTTGCTAACTCCCTTTGTTTCTTCCTCTTTTTCACAACAGCCCAGCTAACTTTTAGGGACCACAGCAGTGTCTGTATTACAGGGTCTGGGTAAACCAACAGCATTTTAGTAAGTGAAATGTACTCCTAATTACTACCTAGCTACTATCTATCTAGTAAATCTTACTTCTCTACAAAATCCAAAGCAAAGTGACAATATTCAGGCAAGCTATTGAAAAGTAAAGTAGGATCTTGGGATCTTTTTAATCCTCCCCCTTTTAATAACAAACTATTTTAGCTTTTTAACCCCCAGTAAGAATTTTCAGGCTGCTCCTTATGTCAGATCTTGTTTTGTTTCTCGTTCTCTAAAAGTACTTCCTCATCAAATTCATCCCTGTAAAAGCCAAACTCAACTCTGTACAACCCATGTGCCTCAATAAATACTTTCTGCCAGATCTTCAGATGAGAAATGCCATCTTCTGAAGTGCACTATTTGACAATTATACTACAATATCCACTACTGACACTTTCAGAGGCCAACTAGCACAGTCTAGATACTCATACAGTTTATATCAGGTTATGTGTGACTCTATAAAAAATAGGAACATTTCTCCAGTAAGCTTACGGATAAGATGTGCAGAAGTACCTAGGTTCATTAAAAAATTCATCTGGGGGATCATGTGCCCAGTTTTTAAGTAGAAAAATCTATAAAGATCATATTTTTATAAAAGCTGTTTATTGCACATGACTTTTCCCATCCAAATTGATATTCTTATTCAATCACACCCATGAGTGTACTGAAGGGGGTCGATGTGCCCTGCAAAGTACAAGTTTCGGTTTTCCTCTACACAGATGCCAACCTGAACTAGAGCATAGAAGATTTTTAAGATTTGTTTCTGAAGCAGTACAGAGTAATGGGAGTTATCAGGCAGAAGCTGGATCATCTGCTGCTGAATCCGAGGCAAAAATATTTGCATTGCTGCTATGAGAGGATCTCGCTCCTCTGCTTTTTTGTATCTGCAAAGGAAAACAAAAATGTTGGTCCAGGATCTACATGCTGTAGATTCTAATGCCTATTCCCCACCAGCAATTTAATTTTTGTACCCTAAAAAACCCCCATAAATTAATACCCAGCATTTACCCTCCCTTCCTCTAGCCCCCATCTCAACAATTTGTGCAAATTCGCTAACCTATAAATAGAGAAATGAAAAACAACAAAAATTACCTTACATAAATGCAGCTATTGGGAGGAAGAACTAATGTTCTTTATTACTGAATTGTCAGCTCACAGGAGCAGGGACCTGAATTTCTCTGACATTTGTACCAATGCTAAACCCAACTTGGGTGCTGAACAAATAGGAGTGAACAGCCATTGAAAGGGAAAGACGATTCATTTGTTTGGAAAAGATTCTCTGTTTCTCCATTTACATTTCTTTTGTGCAGTTTCTACAAATGTTTCTAGCAACAGATAATCTTTTTTAAAAAATGAGTGAGAGAGCTCACTACACTTCTCCTAATTTAAGCTTTGTGGATTTAGACTATCAGGAGGATGGTACAGGTAACAATACGCAATAGGAGCATATATGACAATGACAATACTGTATTCATGACATAAAAGTAGGCAATAATTTGCATTCATATATCCAGCATTTGGGGAATCTTCAAACAAAAGAAGTTATAAACGTTTAAGATTTTTTTCACAGATGGGTTAAATCAGATCAAAAGCACAAAGCCTCAACAAAAAAATGTCAGTAAATTCATACAGATTATTGCTGGCATCTCTGCTTTCAATCCACTGATGATATAATGATGATGAATAGTTTTCATTTATTTGCAGGAAAAGAAGCATATGACAATTATTAATTCCCATTTTCTATCTGAATTCCTTGTAGAACTGCCAGTGCTCTTAAGAATGTCATTCGCAGTAACCAGCTGAGACTAAAAGTACTGATTCCTCATCTACTGATGGACATCAGCTTACTCATAAGTCTTCACCAGCTGATACAGGCACAGGAGGCTCCCAAGCCAACTCCCGCTGTTCTGAGACTGCAAGTAGTAGCCTATCTTGTCTACCACGGCTGTCCAATGGCCGGGAAAGTCGTGTTTAATGATAGCACGGAGACACATTGTCAGCTGGGCTCTATGGCAGGAGGGAAAAAGAAATACATTATAAGTAAATAAGATCATGGCATGGTGTTTAATATTAAAGGACAGATCCCAAATCTTGGTTTATTGGCCACATATATATATTGTATATTGTAATATACATATTATATCATAAGCATCATACATATTTTGACAGCACTGAAAGAGTTCTGAGAAGTGGCAGAGGAAAATTTTGCGTTCTGTCGTATAAACTTAGCCTTGGTATTTATGACATGACGGCAGGGGAAGCTACATGCCTTTATTACATTATCACAGTAACGACACAAGCTTCCTTACCTTGTAGCACCACCTTGGCAAGGAGCACCTATCTCTTTCAGTGGAGATACTAATCATCTGCATCAGAGCGCGTTAGGAAAGCTGAACTGGAAATGATGATTCAGTTCATTTTCTTGTCTCAGTACAGGACCATTTATACCCTAGGCACTCCTGGCAGGTGTTTGTCTAATCTATTCATAAAGACCTCCAGTGACAGCAATGTTATAGCAGTCTAAGGCATGCTTTCATTATTTTTTTAGAGTGTTTTCTCTAATCCCAATTTCAATCTGTAGTCAATCACTCCTCTTCCGGATATGACTATTGACAAAATGACATCTTTGGGCACGTAGATGGTGGAGAGGAGGAGGAGAGAAGAGGAAGATTTCCTTCTGTTTTTCAAAGATGAACATCTATCCACTACAGCCTAATCCCATCCTATCAGCCTCACTTTAATCAGTGGTGAACAATCATAGATTGTAGTATGCCTGTGAATCTTAACTATTCTTCCAGCAAAAAGAGAACAGCATTTCTCCACTCTTAACATCTTAAAACCAAGAATACTAATACACATTTAAATACTGGGATTACATACAAAAATTGCAAAAGTAATTGAGAAAGGGCTACTAGAAAAGAGATCTTGGGCAGTATTTGTCTGAATGGTTAATTCTGTATCGCAGATAGCCCTCTATACTATGTGCCCTGAATCAGCCAAATAGACAGGCTGTCACTACATCAAGTGTGGTAAGACACTTTAAACAACACCATAAGAGGATAAATCACATCACAGGGCTCTTAGCCAGGTTACTACGTTTGTGGAAAACAAGTGCATACAAATATGTTAAAATTGATTATTATTACATTTTCAAAACAAGTACTTGCTTCATCTTCCAAGAAACTGATCCTCACATTAACTACATCCGGACTGGTAGCTCTGAAAACTTGAGCTACAGAAATATCTCTGCACAATGCAAGGTACCTCACTAAGTCAGGAGAACGAATTATTCCTTCTACAATGTTATCACGAATCTGCTGACGATCATTTTCGTGAATGTTGAACGGAAATACTGCTTCTCCAGGAGGTGGTTCACGGTCCGGCCAGTACTGTGTCACCATGTTCTTCAGATAAATGGCAGCTAAGTATAAACATTGGGGAAATAATAATTTAATTCTAACACATCTCCACATTACTATGTGCTCAACACGTAGTACAGCTGAAAGTAGAACAAAGAGTTGAAAAGACGACTGAAAACCACTGCATGAGTTCTTAACAATTACAGGCACTAAGTGCAGCTGAGTCAGAAAACCATTTTTTTTTATGATTCCACACAAGATCAGGATCAAGTGCCTGGTCTCAAACAGAACAGGATAGTATTTCAGACAGCTTCTATTGGGGTACATTCTTTATTACAGCAGTCTTCCACACGGACATAATATTCCATTGTTCTAAACAAGCAAACAAAAATCTACTTATCTGCATTTTTACTCATCCCTAAAACAACTACTCAAGCTCAGTAAGTGAAGTTTTGGAAGGCTCATGTAAACAAATCATTGAGCACACAGATGGGACACTCTGCTTGGGGAAATGCCCAGTACGAACCTGGCACGTGGCCTACCTTCTATTCAGACAGAAATGTTTGTTGTGAATTCCCTAAGCTTTATCTCACTATTAGGATTTCCCATAATCCTTTAGAATTGTTCCCTTCTGCCTCACATGAAAAAACATGAAAAATAAAGTTAATCTTCAACTGAAAATAAAGCAGCATTTATGCCTCAGTACTAAAATGCCTGTAGGCATTCTTTAGAAAACATAGGAAATATGATGTAAGACATTAAAGGAATGTTCTTAATAAACTCTTATCCCTGTACTGTTTTGGTTGATTACTAGCTAGGGTTTTAAAGTATAAATAAGATATCCTTAGGTACAATCATTTTTCTTGGTGATGACAAATTACGAAGCATGAAAACATGTAATTTGTAAAATATTTTATAGGAGCAAAAGGAAAAATAGTTCTTTGCCTATGACGTGCCAGAATATTCAGACAAGAAACAGGTCCAGAAAGACCAGCCCAAGACTTTAATTTACTCTGTCCATAGATCTTGTTGTTATAGAGATTCTTGGCTTTTAAAAAATTCCCAGGGAAATCTGTTGACTTACAAATGTGATTTAAATGTGCTTTACATTTTATACGCCTACTCTGTAAAAAATAAAAAAATTAAACAACAAAAACTTATGTTCTACACACTTGTTTTTCTTCCTGAATGATACTGAAATGAGAGATTAATTTATAAAAATGACCTTATGGAGTCTAGATTAAGCATCAAACTTTACTACAGAATGGTTTAACAATGCCATTCAAAGTTGGATTATCTTTGAAAAAATAAACGCCAGCATGACAAACAGCATATGTCAGCATGCCGCAATGCACTCAGGGGATTAATAGGATCTGTACAAAAAAAACCAACAGCGCTTCTATGGGAAATGCTGTTCCATAGGATAAAAACAGAGCAGTATTCATGAGTTTCTTAAAAAAGCTGAATATTTTCCTTATCTGTCAAAAATATTGTATAGGAGTAGTTAAAATAGATTATGAGAATTAGAATCTGATCTTACACAAATGTATACCCTAAAGTTAACTGCATCACCATACCTGAACTCACACACACAGCTGAGCAATCTTTCTAGACATGCTCAGACTATGAATTTATAACTTATCAGTGATGTGACCCTCCTTCATATCTACTTTTGTAAGTGGAAAGCATAGATACTGACCAAGCATATGTGGCTACCCTTGACCTATGGAACTGTGTTTTTTTTTCACTTTTCAAAAACTTTCATTTTTTCAGGAAAAGGGATCCAAATAGAGAAATATGTATTCAAATGAGATTCACTTTTTTTTTTTAAATTCCCACTTGTCTTGGCATCACTACTTCTCCACCACCAGAAGAAAGAATACTTAAGCTTCCCTGGGTGCTCCATTTTGAGAAGAAATCATTCTCTTTTCATATCAGTATCACAGCAATCCAGTAGGGATCACTACAAACACAGGAAAGCCAAAGCAGGACTCTACCCTATACCCATGGGTTTATCTGACCCTCATGTAGCAAAGAAACAGCAAAGATAGATCCCTTTCATCTCCACATTCAGAACAAATGTGAACTTACTTACATTGCAACAGCTCAATATTCTGCTGAAATGCCTAACAGACTGACTTTCTACTGAAAGAAAATGAAACAAGGAATTCATCTCACCTGCTTGACGCACTGGAAATTCAACTTGATCTGATACTATGATTTGCAGTAGACTTGGAGCAAAATTGATGATCTTATAGGACTGAAACACATATAAAACACAGTTAGAAAATCACTACATTTAAAGAAGACTATTACCAAAAGCTGACAAAGAAATGCAAACAAAGGATTTTGCAGTGTTCTTTGACTCTCCTCGTGAAGTATGAAAGGTTTTAGCACTTGGATTTACCCAGATCTGCAGCAATCCAAATAACTACTTGTAAAAGCTGAGCATATAACAGCACATGGATGGAATAAGTAATGTGACAAAGCTCTCTATTAGAGCTTAGTGATAATGAATGTTTAAATAATTCTGAGAATGCATAATGAGAAGCACTACAGAACTGTCTTTGAATTATTTAACTTAGCCTCATAAGTCAAACGGATATTGACATGATTCATCAATACACACCATTTATTTGCAAAATAGATTGTGGTATAATAGCAATACTGAATTTTGAAGATATTAAGAAAACCATTTAAAATTATTTTCAAGAGTAAACAGCATCTGCATTAGCTGTATATTATACAGCTATCTTTTAACGAACTAGATGTATAGAACATCTTAACAGAAAAATAAAAACTGGGGAAACGCAGTGGAATAACCTTTTTTAATTAAAATCAAGCGTAGACAGATAACATTTCAAAATCCACAGCCTTCCTGGGAACTTTTCAAACACTACATCAGCCACGCAGCTGAAGAATTTCAAAGCGAAAACAATGCTCACTGAACTTCTGAGCAAAGCACGCCAGATTTAAAAGATGTGAAAATCTGATAGCATTATACTGCTGTCATTCAACAGGGGTCCTCCAACGTGAAGAATCGTTGACTCGGCATGGTGCAGTTACTGATAAGCCTCGGCAACATCAGTAGTTACTAGTAGGTCAGACCTTTCATCACTTAGATTCATGTGCTTTATGTTCAAAGACAGATGCTTCTTGGGGCTAGATAGCAGAAGCTTTCTTTATTTCACCTTTTATAGTACTTCTTTCCAACTAGATTATGCCTGGCAGTTCTGTGGTTGTTTCCAGAGCTGTGCTTTAAGTACAAGTACACTACATCCTCTTGTAAACTTTGCCTCACTCAAAAGCTGCAAAATAAGAGGTATGTTCTGCTCTTCATGTACCCATTTCCTTGATCTAACAGTTCCATAATAAGGTAAAATCACATTGCTTTCATGATGCCTAAGTGTAACAGCTGCACCACAACACTATCATTCAATAATTTTATCAAATCACTTAACTTTCTGGCCCTCATTTTACTCATAATGATAGGGTAATTCCAACCTACTCTGGGCTCAGAGACTCATTTGATGTTTATAGAGTAATCTGAAATCTCAGATAAAAGCAGTAAAGGCAAATCAAAAGCATACTCTCCTGCAATTTCCTTCTCTATAAACTTTAATTATCCATAAGAAATGCTCCAAATAAAGTAAAAGCTGTAACAGATAGCACAGGAACTCCATTTATCTATGGACATGCTGAAATAAAAGCTTTCAACGTCAACTGGTTGAAGCATACTGGATTCCAAAGATCACCTTTTAATTGACTATGCTGGAGTCCAAAGCTTGCCCTTCAGTCGCTACCAGCCAGAATCTGCACAACGCTGGTGGGTTCTGACAGGGGCTGCAGTAGGTTGCAGCATCCTCCAGCACTCAAAACCCAGCTCCCAGGGAGATAAGGAAAGCACGAGGAATCCCAGCAGCACAGAAAACCAGAAATGTGCCTGAACTCTAGTAGTCCTTTTTCTTCTAAACAGTGCCAATATGCTGTTCTCAGACCCAATCTACGCACAGCTTTTACTACTACAAACACATTGATTAATAATGCAACCTTCTGGGGGGTTGTTTTGTTGTTGTGGTTGTTTTCCTGCAGTAATCCTACCAGCATCACATTTAGGATGGACACAGTGGTAGCAGTATAAACTATTTCCCTTTCTCCATGCAAAAGGCTTTTACTGAACCTACATTAAAGTCACCGCTACTCCAGGAAGCTTTATTGGTACCACTTGTGCTGGCGTACAACTGCTGTCCCTGAAGTTTTGCCAGGATATAGACAAATATGGTTATTTGGTCTGCGCAGCAAATCCTCTCAGCAAGCGCCTGGAGTGACAGAAGACATGTTACGCAGAAGGTACGCACAGTGTCTCAGAAGGGGCCCCATCGCTACCAGCACACTGCTATGAGGGTTTCTTTACACTTTACATACCAACACCGCTAAAGGGATCACGGGGACACAGTATCAAGCTCCCACTAAATCCTTCTACTCTGTACTGCTGTCATTACCATAACTCACATTTTTACATAGCTTCGTTTTCTACTCATTATCAGAAACACGAACGCTGTAGAGATCAACAGAGATTGTGTGCCCATTTTAGAAACAAGACACCCAATTCTGTTGTATTTGTGAAGCCCAAATACCACCCTGCTCACTTGTGCAGCAACAAACCCGGTCAGGAAAACTACATGCCGCTTGCAATTTTTGGAACAGAGGACTTTTTAAAAAAAAGCTGCATGCAGCAACATTTTTACTATACCAGCACATTCTCGTTGGTTTAGCTGTCACGCTAATTGTGATCCTGGGATGTATCCTTTCCCTGCCTTGCCCGGGAAACCATACAACAGGCTCCTGGACACCAGCAAGTACAGCTGTACGTATCACGTGAGCAGGTGCAAAGCAATTGTCAGGTGTGCACTGTGTAAATGGAAAGAGACAAGGAAGAGACCTCGGAGCTGGATGAATTCAGCAAGACAGTTACTTCTATCGTTACAGCTCCACCTGAACTTTCACAAAGGGAGAGGAGGAATATCGTCAGTCCCACGGAAGGAACAGAAAGCTATCTGCTGATTTTGAAGAGCTGTGCCCAGGAGCCGCAGGAAGGCACCAGATGGCTGAAAAAGACCTTCAGGGCAACTCCCGTAACACAGCACGCTGCTTTGTGCAGTTTGCGAATAATCACATTGCCCTGAATTCACATTGCTGTGATTTGGTAAAACTTTCTATGAAGGTGCTGATTGAACAGGGGCATATGTTTATTTTGAAGGAGAAAGTAAAAGTTTTTGCAAAATAAATTTTCGCTGAGTACTTACAAAGAACGATTATTTTAAAGCTGTGTAAAACACATACTGACTGCTCTGGCATGAATCACAGATCAGAGCATTTATGCTAAAATTTGCCAGCGCTATGCTAAAAAAAAGATCTCGTTTCATTTCCAATGGGATTAAGAGGATGTGATACAGCAACGTGCAAGGCTAGCAGCTAAACTGGGAGAGGCATACAGCACTGGTAAGATACAACTGGGTAAATATACAGCAATGGAGAAGAGATGCATTTGTCCCCACGCATCTTGTTCCATCTGCAACCACTGTCTCAGGATCTGTGCACTGCAGCTGTACTGCTTTCTGCACTCTGTCCTTTCACCTTTGGCCCAACACGTATTCTCCCCCGCCTCAGTATCACAGCTCCAGTCTTCAAAAGATCAGAGAATACATCATTTTTTGCCTATTTCCTCTTCCATTTGATTAGGTATGGAACAGATGACACCCAATAAAGCCTCAGATGGGCCACTGAAAAACAGCAAGATGAACACCGTCACTTGTAAGGGACTAGAATGCAAGGAGAGATAAGCAGGAAAAAATATACAAAAATTTCCACAAATGGATCCTACTGAAGCAAATACTTTTCACACCTAACATTCAGATTTGGGTCCCAGGTCATCATGCATTATATACCACTAAACTCATATCAGAAAGCATGACTCTTGTGTCTTGCTTGCTGTCACATCTAAAGCCCACAGCCAGCAACTTCTCCATAATCACATCTCAGTAACCTTCCCATTGCACTGATTGATGGCAGAGTGCCGAACGGCACTGGAAGGTGCTTCTTCCCTGCTGAACAACAACATGACAATCTAGGACAATGGATATGGAAAACTGGAGCCTTCCCTCAGGTTCTGCAAGCAAAGCCAAGACCATTCTTCACCAGCAGGAAACATCTCTTTCTCTGTACCTCTGACTCCAAGTATGGCACGTAAAAATTGCTGAAGAATCAAGGCACTACATCTTTGCTTGCAAAGACAAATAGACAGATGAAATTTGTACCTTGAATACATATGCAATTAACTGTTTAGAAAGATTATTTTAAGGCTTATGTACATTTGATCTGAATGCCCATCTAAGTTTTATTTTCTGTTTGCTGTGCACTGAAAATGTGTTACTTAGAAATTACATCAGTATTTGTCACACTCAGGAATATTTTTGCAGTTGTTAATAGTATTTTCTCTCGTTTTTTACACTGTCATTCACAGACAGTTGTTAAAACAAACCAGAACTTCAAAAGACACTTTCTTCTTTCCCTGTCCACGTGCAAAGGTATTGTTTGGGGAGGGGAAAACATACCGTGTTTTCATACACAGTGAAAATAAGCATGTGGAAGAACCTACCTGAGCTTCTTTCCTCTGTGGGTTCTGCTGCCAAATTCATCCAGTCTCAAACAAACTCCACTTTCCACAGAACTTCTAATCATACAAGTCAACTTCCTCATCAAACTGGTCTTCAATACAAATACCTAAGATTTCTTCCTCTACGTAACATGAGGTGCTCATTGTCACTTTCAGAGTGGCCTTAAGATCCCTACCTACTATGGCAGCCAGCTCAGCAAAGATGTGGAAGATACGGAAGGAACCCCAGCTTCATTCCGGACTCTTCTGCTTTTGGGCAATCTTCTCACCCTTCTTTCTCTTCTTCCAGCACTGCTACTCAGTTCCCACCAAAGCCAAATTCCGCAGCTCCTTCTCAATATCTGAACAAACAGCTGTATTTCTGCAATTGTGTTCTTATTTTCCCCTTTGTTACAGGCCAAAGAAATGTACTACAGCAGGCTGAGCCAATGAAGACTAACGCATAAAAATTGTATGGTAATCCTATCTGAACTGGAACCAAAATCATTCGACTTTGTATGTTCACATAATCAGAAAGTACATTCCACAACACTCCAAGAACTGGCACACGAAAGCAGCATTTAGCCATAAAAAAAAAAAAATTAAAACCAGCAAAAGCCCCTGAAGTCCATGAGACAGACCTAACAAGAGTAACAGCCTAGAACAGAGATCAAAGAAAGGTGCACAGAAATTGAGTATCTTTCTTGGTATGATAATTGACTGTTCTAGTAAGTACAGTGTGATTGATAAATATGATTATAAAGTGCACCCCGATTATGATGTGACAGAGCTGAAGGAAAAAACGGGACGGGGAACTGAAAGAAAAAGAGGGTGTTGGAAAGATGAGTACACTTAGAAAATCAACAGGCTAAAAGGGAAATGATAGCAGTTACATGATAGAGATTACTGACCTGGCAGGAAATTACTGCTCTAGTTTATCAAGAATCACATTTCAGACAAATCCTACACTTACATTTGTGTTCAGGTCACTGAGAGAAGTGAAGTTTGTTGATGACTCAGAAGTAGTGTGCCTCATCCAAGGAGAAAGCTCAGAGAAATCCTACAAAGAACTGAATGATCTTTAGAATCGCACCAACAAAAACGGAGTGGGGTAACAGGACAAAGTACATGGTCATGCACTCAAGGATAACAGGAATTTCTCCTAAAAGCTTGAGGTTTCTCTGTGAGGAACACTCACAGGATAAAAGGACCTCAGTATACTAAGTGATAAGAAATATGTAGACATTGGACACGAAGAAGATAACTGTAGTTTTAGGACGTATCAAATAAGGTATTAGTGGCATTGAGTGTGAGACTTCCTGCAATGCTGCAAACACAAATGACCAGATTGCACAAGAAAGATGAATTCAAAGCGAAACAAGTGCGGAGAAGAGCTGTGCTCTCCTATTATTAGATTTCATAAATTCAGTTTTATGATAAGGCAAAGGAAATACAGCCTGTTGAGGCTAGGAAAACAGGCTGGTAGGGATCAGCCTTTGACAAATATGTCAGAGAGGGTACCAAGAAACCTACTCTAGTTAAGAAGTACGATTGGTACAAATGGATATAAATGGGCCATAAATTAATTTTGGCTTGAAACCAACACTTCTTTCTAGCTGCGGGAGGAAGACAATTCACAAACACCCTTCCAATAGATATAATAAGGGCAAAAAAAAGGAAACTTGATTCCTTTTCTGAATGCAGTTAGATGATAATGAAGAAGGCAGAGAGCAACTTCCTTGATTTAGCTCCATCTTTACACAGGTGCAGGAACATACAGAACAGAAAGGGCATTTTCAAACATGCTGGGACTTTTCACAGGTAGGTAAGCTTTCATTCATTTTAACTCCATTCTCCACACTCTATACTGTAAACAAATTATGGAGTCAGGATCACTATGACATTGTTCTGAAGGACTCTCTATAGTGGCACAAGCAATGAGGTGCCTACAGAGAGGTGCTATACTGGTGGACTAGTAGGATTTATACCCTCTGGGAAGCTCCTGTCACTACCTGGATTCAAACTTGAAAGCAAACATACCCTGCAGACGGGCTAACACAAGAGAAGTTTTACCTCAATACCCATTAGCGTGTATCAGGAGCAGCATTACTTTTAACTATTGCACAGAATAAAGGTGACCCCTGTTCTGTTCGGTCAAGTGTTATATTACCACTTCAAGTACTTATTGTTGGAGGGTCTTCTGTTTGGTTGGCGAATTGGTTCCTTTGCTAGAACAAGATAAATGCTAGAACAGCATCTGGATTCCAGTACTTGCAGGAACACAGTGACATGTCAATGCAATCATTAGATACACGTGAGTCTGACAGGTCACTTTGAAGCCTTGCTTCAGAAGCACTGAAACGCTTCAAGATGTCAAGGCCCACATTAGGCGACATTCCTCAGGCGCACTTTTGTTCCACTTGTCCAAAGAGTCACGTCAAACCCAGCACTACATCAGTACATTATGTCAGCCAGATACATCACGCTTCATTTAGTAACAGGAAGCCTACACAACAATAGGTATGTCTTAATTTCAAGATTCATTCAATAGTTCGAAAAGAGAACGTGTGACCTATTTTAAATACAAATCTGTGTCTCAACCTGTTCTCAATAAATATACTTGTACTCTTGAATCTAAAAGCTGTGTCTTTCATGACACTTACATTATCCATCACTTGAACTTAAAACATTTTACAGATCTCAATCTTAAAACACTTTCAAAACTTTTCCTGACCTTCACAGTACTTATTGGTGATGTTAAAACGACAGCATTAGGAGCAGGACCCAGGAATGCAAACAGCTGCCACTTTGTTCTGAGCCTGCCAAACGTGCAGCAGTTTATTATTGTAGTTTTGACTCCTGTGCAACAGGCTGCTGACAAATATTTATCATTTCCCTCTCAGTCTTTACCAGTAGGGATAAAAATAGGTACTGATGAATTTTTAAAGTAACTATGTCAAATAAAAAGTTTTTCATTTTTATCTAACTATCCCCAAGAACATTCTCAATGTCCAGCAAGTAATCCACTGAATTACTAAAAGAACTGGCCAACTGCTAAAGCAAGGATTAGCTATATCCAACTCAGAAGGAGTTTTAAGTTGCCTAAATAGAAAACTAAGCTGGAGGAGTAATCCTGAAGTAGCAGTAATTCCTGACAGCCAATTCTCATTGACCATTTTGTTAACACACCAACGCAGTTGAAAAATCCACTTCCAATAAATTGATCAAATATTCCATCGAAGTATAGCAGTTAAAGCTCTATTAATGCAGTGCAAGGGAACTTTCTCTTTTTTCAAATGTCCAAATCGAGATTGTGGTCGCAGTTTTGATTCAGTGCATACTGCCGTGACATTAACTGTGGGATGCTGTGACAAATACTACCCATGAAAATCTAATGTGCCTTTCTCAAAGTTTCACTCGGCACAGAATCATAGAATCGGTTTGGTTGGAAAGGACCTTTAAGATCCATCAAGTCCAACCATTAACCCAGCACTGCCAAGTCCACTACTAAACCATGTCCCTAAGCACCACATCTACTTGTCTTTTAAATACCTCCAGGGATGGTGACTCAACCCCTTCCCTGGGCAGCCTGTTCCGATGCTTCATAACTCTTTCAATGAAGAAATTTTTCCTGATATCCAGTCTAAACCTCCCCTGGCACAACTTGAGGCCGTTTCCTCTCATCCTATCATTTGTTGCTTGGGAGAAGAGACCAACACCTGCCTCGCTACAACCTCCTTTCAAGTAGTTGTAGAGAGCGATAAGGTCTCCCCTCAGCCTCCTTTTCTCCAGACTAAACAACCCCAAGTCCCTCAGCTGCTCTTCGTAGGACTTGTGCTCTAGACCCTTCACCACCTTCATTGCCCTTCTTTGGACTTGCTCCAGCACCTCAATGTCTTTCTTGTAGTGAGAGGCCCAAAACTGGACACAGTATTCATGTTCTGCAGACAGGACAAAATCAACCCCTAAGAGTCACTGCTATCTACCACCTGTAAGAGCAAGAGAGACGTGAGCAGAGCGGAGCTCAGTGTCATGCCTCCCAGCACCGACCACCGCACGTTAGGGCTGAGGCCACGCCGAGAACTGGATTGCCGCCCTTCCCTTCCGTACGCCCTGCTCGCAGGGTCACAAAACTACGGACAACCCCGAGCGAGGGCAGCGATCCCGCCCAGCCGCCGGGCACCCACGGCGCGGACCAGGGGACGCCGGCGGGGCCGTGCTCCTCGCCCACCACCCGGAGGCTCCGAGAGCCGGCAGGTCTGGCAGCGGCAGACCCCGCCCCAGGGGTCCCGGCAGCCGAACCGGGGCGGCCCTGCCTCCCGCTGCCAGGCCGCCCCCTGTCAGCCGTCGGGGAAGGGCCCGCTCCGGCAGGGGATGCCGCCGCCGCCCCCGGCCCGGCCCCGCTTCCCGCTGCAGCCCGCGGCGGGGGAGGGCAGCGGCGTGGGGACCCCCCCTCGCCCCACAGCCTCTCGCTGCGGAGCGGGCGGTCCCGGCGCGCAGGAGGGGGCTCACCTCGACCCCCCACTCCCGCCCCTGCCGGCGGGGCCAGGCGACCCCGTGCTGCGCGGTGGCCGCGGTGAGGCGCGGCGGGACGGGGGCGGGGCAGGCGGGCGGCGGGTCTCGGCCGGGGCCGTCCGCTCCCCCCTCACCTGATTGAGCTCGTTCTCGGCGGCGATGCGGAGCTTGGGGTCTATGGTGCCCTTCAGAGCCTGGATGATCCTGTTGGGATCCATCTTCCCCTCCCCTCGCCCGCAGGCAGCGCTTCCTCGGCGGCAGGAGGAGGACGAGGAGCCGCCGCCGCCGCCGCTAGCGCCGCCGCCCCCCCCGTGCCACAATCACAGGCTCGTGTCCCCCACCCCCCCCGGTCCCTCTCCAGAGCCATTCACCGGTTTGCGACAGCTGGGTATCGGGAAAGGGGCACTGCTTTACGGCCGCAGCACCTCCTTCTGACTTCGTACAGAGGTCGGTGAGAGGTGGGCGCCATCTTGTTGTACGGATAAAAGTCAGCCTGGATGGCTCGCAGCGGGCGGGGTCGGGCAGCGGTTTCCAGGCCGTAGCTGTGTGGGGGCGGCCATGTCGCGGTACGGAACGCAGCCGGTGGATCCCGCCGCGCCCCTCTGCCTGAGGGAGAGAGCGGCCGGGGTCGGGGAGGCCGCTCTCCTCACTGTGTGTGTGCGGCTGCCGGCTCCTCCACTGCAGCCTCTGCTTCCAGGGACGCCTGCCCCGTGCTCCGTCCCCGGAGACACCAACAGGAGGCTCGGCTGATAGCAAACCGCCGCTGTCACGGCGGCGGAGGGGAAGCCGCGCCCTGCGGCACAGGCCCCCGCAGGGAGCAGGCCCGGGCAGCTGCGGCAGCGAGGGGCCGACTAGGCTGGGGACAGCCAGGCCGGGGACGCTGGGGCCCAGCATTGGTGCAGCTGTGCTGAGGTGTCTCTGCCCGCCGCTGCTTGGTGGCCTCTGTTGGTACCTTACAGCGAGCGGCAGCGCTGGCTGAGGCACACCAGCCCCACAGACACACCGTTGCCCAGCCCACGGGATGCTTCCAGACCCTCTGCACTATCCATCTTTGCCAGCACATACTTTCACTGCATTTAAAAAAAAAAAAAATCCTAGTTTTCCTCCTTAATAGTTTACTCCTTTTTCTAGTAGTTTTCCAGCCTACGTATGAGGCTTGATTGTTTTGTATTTGCTACCATGTGAGTTGTTTGCACAAGAATTAAAGTGAGAACACAAAGACTGAGGGGGGATCTTATCAATACTTATAAATACCTTAGGGGTGGGTGTCAAGAGGATGGGGCCAGACTCTTCTCGGCGGTGCCCAATGACAGGACAAGGGGCAATGGGCACAAGCTGAAACACGGGAAGTTCCATCTCAATATGAGGAAAAACTTCTTTACTTTGAGGGTTACACAGCACTGGAACAGGCTGCCCAGGGAGGGTGTGGAGTCTCCTTCTCTGGAGATATTCAAAACCTGCCTGGACATGACCCTGTGCAACATGCTCTAGGGGAACCTGCTTTGGCAGGCAGTTGGGCTAGATGATCTCCAGAAGTCCCTTCCAACCCCAAGCATTCTGTGATTCTGTGTGGTGAGGTCAATTCCATGGTGGAGAACTGACATTATTCACACAGTTACCCAGGTACCTAAGGTATGTGCAGCTGGACAAGAAACACTTGCAACATGCAGGAACACAGAAATTTGCTGCAAGGAGCTTCCTAAAATGTGCAGTTGGGACACACATCATAATTCCTACTATGCTTCTGAGCATGTTTCTTTGTGACACTTGTCCTCATCACTATGTAAATTAGTAGACCCTGAAAACGGTCTGCTTATCTTAATGGTGTTTCTGTGTGAAAGCAGGTGGAAGGTGCTTACCACTCAGGTTGTCGGGATTATACGAACACCACTTCTAGCTGCAAGCATTTGCCCCACTGTGATTCTCCACCTCTGTCCTCCTATTTTTCCCCCCTTAAATCCTAGAACATGCAGGTGAACCAAAGGAAGATTTAAACATCCGTGCAGGTGTAAGATGACTATCAAAGGTGCAGCTCACAGACCAACAGCATGCCAGAAAAACCTCATGACTAACATGATCATAGTAAGCCAAATCCTTTGGTTACTTCTGCAGGTGATGACATTTACATACCAGAGACATTTACAAACCAGAGACAAGTTTTTAACTGGTAGAAAGAACGGAAGACTATTTGCTGTGTTTTGGAAGAGTCAAATACAGGGGTAATTACAGGATCATCCCATTATATACATGCCTTAAGAATACAATTGGACAATATGTCATTTGTTCATTGTAATTACAGTATAAAACGTCATTTTTCATTACTGCTCCTCAATTAAGAAAACAGCAGCACTTCCCTCAACTTATATATTACCTGACCTATACTGAAGAATATTCTTCCTAACAATGCTGAATGCACGGGAGTGCCACTTATGGTAGGGATACCCTTCTCTAACCAAGGGGACTATATGGTAATACTTGCCACAACATCTTTACTGCCACTGAGCAACTTAAGCTCCTAAATTGTTTACAAGGAAAATGTTAAAGCATCTAATACTATAATGATTTCATACAAAAAAAATTGTCCCTTAATAAATTTGCCTATAATTAAAAAAGAATCTATCTGTAAAAATGAATTTCACCTACCTAGCATTTGGAGATTGTGCACTTTCTTGTGGTTTTCATCACTTTTTGAAGTGGTGCAGAACACCTGATCATCATCACTCAAGAACTGTCTTTCTGTTCTCCAGTAATGCAGCTCTACAGCATCTAGCAAGAAATTGTAGGTACTTTCATTCACCTTTTCTTCTTAGAAGCAGGCAAGAGTATGTTCAGTAATCACAAAATATAAACAAAAAACAATGTGAGTGTAAAAAGTATCTATTGCTAACTATGGGAATTCTTTGTCGTTTTCCCATTTTGGTTAAGATCATAAATAAGACTAGTCCAGTGAAAATTACCTGTTTTAAAGATCTTGGATCACATATGATACTAAAACCAAATTACTTTAAAGGATTTGTAGTGTTATATCTCTACTTCCTTTTCCCAAATTAGCATGTTATGGACAGTTTAAAAGCAGTTCTGTTTTACTCCATTTCTGTGTATTCTTCTGAGGTAGGAGAACTTAAAAGTTACAAAATTTATTCATCGAAGGACTTCAGTCTTGTGGAGCTGGTGATGTAAAACATCAATAAAAAACAAAATATGCTTAAAGGCTATTTTAACATCTTCCTAAAATGTTTTTCATAATTTTATTGCACTTACCACTTGTATTTAAAACAGCACTTTTAACAGACAACATTCACTACAAAAAAAGTGGAAAAGATTTTCCACACCTAAGATTGCTTTTAAGACCCGCTTTTTGTGCACACAGTCATCAATGAGGCAATGCCAGCAAGCCTCAAATCAAGTAACATCCAGTTCAACAATGCTTATTTCCTTTGTAATATGTCAGCAGTGATTTAGTTGTGGAAGTATTGTTGCAAGCATTTTAGTCTATGTATGTGCTGGGTTTGATGTATGCCTGACACTTCTTTCTGTAAAACGTGAACCTCCATAGATACCAGTGGCTATGTTATTCTAAAAATAAATATAGTCATTAATTGAAATATTTTTATTAACTTCAAAAACTTCAGGATCAAAGTAACCACTTATAAGCAAGAACTCGTACGCCTTTTTGTTAGAGCAAAGATTCTGTTAATATTTTGGGCTTCATCTACTTCAAAACAATGGATCTGGAACTGAATTAGTGTTTTGTTTTTTTTTTTTTAAATGTGTTTTGCTACTCTACAAAATACAGAATCTGAGGTAAAATTCTTGACATTTTCTTGTCAGCTCTCTAACATTGCTGGTGAGAGAAGCCCCAATGTGAAAGGGACAAGTGATATACGAAGAAACTAAAAATAAGTAAATGAAATCCAAGTTGCACCAGCATGCAAGTACAGAAAAAAAAAGGATGAGAATAAAAGGGAGGTGAGGAGATAAGGGAAAGCAAAGTTGTTGTTTTTTTTTTTTAAGCTCCAAAACTCTCCAGGTGCACTATAACAACAGTTTTATGAAGTATTTAGAACAAGCAACCATATTTTGAAACTCAGTTGCTGAAACGAAGGATTTTTAAAGCACTCTAAGTTCAACCTCAATGAAAATCAGACCAAGTCCCTGACAGAATTGCTCTCAAGGTAACTAAGTTCAAGAACTTTGGGAGGTGGAGAAAAACTAGAAAAGCCTTACATACTGCAGGTTATTTAGAATTAGTCCTTTGCTTTTTGGTTGTTTTGAAATGCGGGTGGTGTTTTAGCTGAACCCTATGCATAACATACTTTCTGCTGGCATAGAACAATGGCTCCGTTATCATGCCAACCAAGCTCCTTTAGGATAGCATCTGGTTGTAAATTGTAGTTAATAAGAGATACCAATGGAAGAGTATGAGAAAGAAGACAGTGATCCTTTGTGTGATGTGCTACAAGCTAGAAGTAATCCACTGTTTTGAATATAGGGTTTACTTCATTGTTGTAAACTAACGACAAAGTGATTGGATCTGTACAGAGCATAAAGCCTTCATTCCATATCAACCACAGACCCAAACAGTCCAAAAGCTGTATGAACTAGTACTCTCCAGCCAATTTAGTACTTCACAATGTTTTTTTTTTCAAGTACAACACCATTTGGAAATGTTCTGTCAGCACATACAAATTTATAAGCTTCTTCATTCATAATAGAATTGTTTATAGTTGTGAGACAAGACACAAAATTGAGTTGCTCAGAGACTTGTGAACAAGTGCATGACTAGAGTTAACTCATTTTTATCTGGTTATGGTACAGTACATCTCCAATTAGAGCACACAATAGACTTTTCATATCCTCCACAAGACTCTCAAACTTAATTTTCTCAAAAGGCATATATAGATTTGATAAAGAGCTAGCAAGGATGATCTGCAGCAGATAAATATATGCCAGGCCTCTAGGTACAAGACTCTGATCAGAGTTAAAATTCCGAAGCCATCTCCCCCACTGACTGTTTTGTTGGAGCAGCTATAGATAACTTACAGCAGCCAGGGAGGAAAAGATATGGAAACTGAACCAGTACAACAGAACAGTGATATTCTCTGCACCACCACTGTAGCCTGCAGGATGGAGGTTTCCTTAGCTGCAGGAAGTCAGCCATGACAATTCTGGTAGATAATTCATGGTCTCCTCTCACTTCCACAACCTGGAAAAAACACAAAAGTCACAAGTCCATTAGTATTTCCAAAACTTTAAGAAACCTTTTTTCATGGTTGAACCCCATGAGTAGGCTCAGGCCCACGCAGCAGCTTGCTCACTTCCTCATGGTGGGACAGGGAAGAGAATTGGAAGGGCAAAAGTGAGAAAAACTCATGAGTTGAGGACAGTTTAATAGGCAAAGCAAAAGCCACATGCTCAATCAAAGCAAAAGGAATTCATTCACTGCTTCCCATCAGCAGGCGGGTGTTTAGCTGTTTCCAGGAAAGCAGGGCTCCATCATGCTTAAGTTACTTGGGACATCAGATGCCATAACTCGAATGTCCCCCCTTCCTCCTTCCCCCAGCTTGTATTGCTGAGCACAACATCATATGGTCTGGGGGATTCCTCCGGTCAGTTGGGGTCAGCAGTCCTGGCTGTGTCCCCTCCCAGCTTCTTGTGCACCCCCAGCCTACTCGCTGGTGGGGCAGCATGAGAAATAGAAAAGGCCTTGACACTGTAAGCACTGCTCAGCAATAACTAAAACATCCCTGTGTTATCAACAGTGTTTTGGTCACAAATCCAAAACATCAAAACATAGCCCCATACCAGCTACTCTGATGAAAATTAACTCTATCCCAACCAAAACCAGGACACCCTCCCATTTCAGGGTTGTTCCAGTATTTCACTGAACTCAGAGAAAGAAACATGGAAATTCACTCACACCAAATCAAAACCTAGTGTTAGTTCCTTACCCTTACAGTTTATCTTCACAGCAGGCTGCAAAAGATAACTGGAGAGAATTTAGGTGGTATCTGATTTGCATAGCAAAGACAGTAGTAGGAAGTTAGCAGAACTATGATGCCCTTTTGCATGTTTTAATTAGACCTGATTATCATCCTTACATAGTTAAGACATATTACCTAGTGCAACAATTCAAGCAGCTTCATTTAACAACTACTGAGGAAAAAAGTATTGGCAGACAGTATTTACGTGAAGTCTACACCAGTGTTACCTCAGGTATTTTCAAGTTGTGAAAGCCCCCTGTTAAATGCTTTGCCTAGAAGCAGAATATGGATCTAGGTAGTTAGTCTGGACATACTGAGGTAGACTAAAACAGTGTCAGTAAATAATACACTGAAATACTTTGAGAAGCTTTCAAAACCAAGTATTAATCTAGAAGCATAAATAATGGGGTATGAGGTATCAATATCCTAGTGTTTAATCATTATGGGAAATCATACAAAGGCATGGTTTTAGGTATTTTGAAGATTAGAACAGCAATTTTCTGCCAGGGGATTTTGGCCAGCTATTGGTGTGGGCAAAATGCTTTGCTTGGTCTTTTGCAGTATTTTTTTTTTAAACATAGCCTTAGCATTTAAGGTTCAGTAGTAGCTTTTTGCATTGCATCGAGCCTGAAAATTTTTTTATGACAGTACCTGTTCAATTGTATTTTTATTCCTTTTTGTAACAGAGGTCAGCTAGAGCCACATTCACAGCTCTGACTAGAAACACAGTGAAAACCAATGGTTCTAGCTAGAAAGGTACTATGTGAGAAACCTATAGGATAAAATTGATTGTATTTTCAGTTATGCTATGGGAAGAGAATTGTCCAAGTTGTACAGTTTTTTTTAGTAACAAATAGCAGGGAAAAAACAGACATTTTATTTTAAAGTAGCTGGTACTGTAGAGGTGATTCCAATTCAGGCTGATAAAGCCTTTAAAAATATGAAGTTTTTTTTAAAAGACTTCCATTATATGATTTATGGTCAAGTTTACTATCAAGGAATGGTATAATGATTAGATTTCGTGTTTCATCATATATGCACACTTCCGGCTGTCACAGTGTGTACTCCTTTAGTTACAAATTTAAAAATCCATGTTATACAGATGGACAACCAGCTCTGAAATAGAGATGTTTGCCTCATATCTTAAACATATGCAAGCTAGAGATGCATAAAAGCTTTGCTAGATCTGCCAGGAAGAAATAAGTATCAAACACATGGGTCCACCAAACCATTGTCCAGACTTGACTAAACTGAAGCATTAGAAAGAGACATGTGCTTCATGCATTCACAGTAATCACATTTGAGGTTGCCAAAGGCCAAGCCTATTAGCAATGCTTAGAAGTACTGGTGACTTGTTCTTAAAACTAAGAAATTCATCATACAAACACATACAATAAAACTAAGTAGGATAAGCTGCATGCTAAATGAAGCAGCCAGCACTAAGGCAGGCTGAAGCACACAGGAGACCCTGCTACTAGACACAGAATAGGGCTCATTTATTTACTAGTTCTTATGCACAGCATGGGGGAGGAGTGACTGGGTCAGTGCTCCACATATCTGATAATTTAGAGTTGCAGGTCTGTTAGAAAAGCAATGAAGTCTGTTTGTCCACAGCTACATAGCTATTGCAAGCTAAAAGTTATCCTAGCACTTAGGCTTATCTACCATATTCCCATATTAATATACAAGGAGAATTAAAGTCTAAGAAAAAAGTGCCAGTTAAGCTCCTGCCACTTATCCTCTATTGAGAGTGTTCTAGAAATAAGCCACTCTATCAGCTAAAGTCAGAATTAACATGTTTAAAAATACAGGCCTAATATTCAATGGTTAAGGCTTGACATTTTTGTCTGTAGTTGTAAAAACTAGGTTCCCTAAAGCTTTATCCTACATAAACTTCTCAGCTCAGAACTTGCCAAAGGACTTAAACCAAGACTTGAAGTACAACTACCCTCCAAAAATGTATATGAAAAAGAAATCTAAGCTTGGAATAGACCCAAGATCTTTATAGCAGTGACTTTATGAAGTTATGCCAGACAAGTTGTTTTGGCATCTGTAGGGTAGCAGGGGAGAACTGTTTAAAGTTGGAAGTTGTGAAACCAGTTACCAAGAAACAGCAGCTTTATATATTCCAGTTGTGTTTTTACTTTCAGTTAAATAAGCAGAGAGCTGAACTGCTTTTACTTGGCATAGTTCTAGTTCATCCTTAGATATATCAGTCAGACTTTTTCATTAGCTACCATAGTACACTCTGACAAAATACTTCCTACTGCTAAAACAAACTATTAAAGCTTTTAAAAGGTAAAAGAGCCAGTGACCTACAGTCTTCTCACTAGTTCATACTTCCATTTTAAACATTGAAATGCTTTCTAGTATTTGACATGCTGCAGCTTAGACAAGGACATACATCACAGCTCTTCAGTTCTCAGGCCACAAGAGATTGCTGAAGACTGTTCACACAGCCCTTTAGCTGCAAGAAAGGATGCTTCCTAGCATTTGTATTCAGGTTTGATTTAAAATGCAAGCAGCAGGCTTCAACTACAAAGCTCCTCAGCAGTTTTCTGAAAGGAAGAGAGAACTTGCATTACTAGCTGATTCAAGTCTCCTGGGGGAACAAAGCCATACATGTTTGTGCTTCACAAGGGTCAATTTTAACTTTAACACACATTGCAGCTGAATAACAAACAGTGTGAGCCAGCCCTTCAGTGACTGTTTTGAGGTTTAACAATTTCAACTACATGACTACTGAAGGACAGGTGATGTGTCAAAGCTAGATTTTGACAAGATATGCATTTAAAGTAAGTAGTCCTAATGAAGCATGTAGCATTTCACTTCTAATTTCTTGACCTTTCGGTTAAAAAGGAAACAGGTATGTAACAACCTTGAATTCATTTTGATCAAGGGAACACTTGAGAATGGCATCAAGCAAGAATTAAACAAACAAGTAATCCCATGTAAACTATACAAGTTTACCCTGAATTATTGAAACTTGAAGACCAGTTCAATGTAACAGCATGCATGTACACCCCACATCACAAATAAGCTCAGTTTGATACATTTTAAAAATAAAGACCACTGGCAAGATTAATACTAAAATGCATATTAACTTGTTTTATTGAGGCACAACAAGGCATTGTGAATAGCCCATACTTGAGGCAATCAATAGTGTAGTAAGCTGGACATTAATACAGTTTAGGGTAAGTGCAAACAATATACATTCACAGCTTTACTAGCAAGGCTACATCACAACTGATAAAGTGCCAAATTAGTGCTGATTCAGTACCCCAACTCCATGATTTCACCTTGCACAACAGGATCACCATTTCCCCCAATAATGGAACCACATCTTCTATAAAGTCAGTAGTAAGTGCAAAGCTAGTCCCACCCCCCTCCACCAAGGTGTTTGGAGCAGCTCTTTTGTAAACATCGCACTGGATTCTAGTCCTGATAAAGGAGGTATCCCGAGAAGGTGGAGTATTTCCAGCTACTTCCATAGATGGCTCCCCGATGCAGACGCAACCAAATCTGATCTCCCTGAAACAGCTGCAGGACTGCATGGTTACTAGCTGTTTCATGATCAGGAGCCCCATCATTGGCATATGCTGACACTAGGACCTCTTCATTCTTCATGAGATTCACGTACAGGGGAACATTTACGGCCAGTTTCAGCATGTGGAAGATGAAGACATATGTACCATTCACTGGACAGTTGAACCTACCAAGCTGGATATCAAAAGTTTCTCCAAGGTTGTTCAGCAACAGATCAAACACAATTGGCTGGTCTAGAGTTCCAGGGGCCAAGTTAGATGTTCTAGCGGCAGAGAAGGCAACTCTCATCTGCTGCGGGAGCGGGTAGACATGCACTGGTAGTATGGTGGCAGCTTGGCTTGTCACTGGCATATCAACAGGGGTAATGCTGCGGGAGTCTCCCTGTCCAGAGTCCCCACTGTTAAAGGTCTCATTGTCTCGTTCTGGACTGCTCACCTGAGAGGAATCACTCCACCCTGCTGTTAAAGATCATTAGCAATGATAAATAAGTATTACAACAGAAGGATACCCTTAAACCTGTAAGCATAATCTTAAGCAGCAAGTGTATGTGCTTTGCAACAGATCTTTCAGCTACCGCAAATTGTCAAAGGACCCCAGTGAGAACAGAACTGCGAAGCTCGTTTACATTCATCACACTTGCATTCAGCAAGATGGACCATAATTTAACTGTGAACAATGACTTTTCATACTTTTAAGTAGGAGAGAGCAGTAGCTTGCAATAGTTTTACCTTTAGTATTTGCCACATACATATATTACCATAAAAAAGCATATGCTAACTTCTGAGTTGAGATAAAAATGTAATTTCTGAAAAATTGCCAAAACTACCAAGAGTCAAGTAGTCATTTATTCTCCTTCAAGACCTGAAATTCTACTTTAAGTTACCTCAGTACTGCTCTTCTGGAGTTGCATCCTTAGTAGGTCATATCAACTTATGATGCTAGAATATTTTAAGTCTAAAGAACTAGAATTGCTTTTAAGCTTTCTGCAACCCACTCCCCAAAATTAAGCTATTTATCTTTTCACATATCCAAGTTAAAAGGGTCTAGAATAAAACACCAATACATCTGAGAAATTTGAAACAGTCACCTTCAAGTTGCAAACCATTGTTATTTCCACTGGAAAGGAACACCTTAATATATCCAATAAAACTAAGTAAAGTTGCTATGATATCTTAATGCTTATGAGTACTTCTGTCACTTGTTAACTCAGCACAACCTCACACTTCTTTTAATTTTCTTCTTCTAAAGCATATTCTGAGTCCTCCCTCAGATTGAGAGATGACCTGCTTTATCCTAAAACAGTTTCCATATGCCATAATTTCCCTTTATTCTTCCAGGTAGCAATCTATGGTTACTATTCATCTCACTTTTCACCTATAGCACTGTAAATCCAGCTTTTTCCAGCACATACAGTAGGATTAAATCATCTTGTTTACTACTTTTCAAAATACACACTAGTCATGCTTGGATTCAAACAGATAACCTTGTGTATTTCTTTAGGTTTTGTACTCCAGCATGGAAGTAAAGCTGTATTCTCAAACAAACTATTTTTCATAGAAAAAGTTAATCTTAAAGTTTCTGGGATCTGATAGCTTACCCAGAATCATGCAATTAAAGGAAGTCAAATGCAACATCAGAACCACCCTGTGTGTGTTTTCCTAGTCAGTTTATTTGTGAAGAAAGTTCAATAAGGTACCATTGTGTCAGAACAGACATCTGAAGACACCAAACTGAGAACAGTGAAATTAAATCTGCTGCTATGCAGTGCTGTTTAAGAACAGTACTTGAGCTTCCATCTAGCTTGGTTAATTTATACCAAGTTTGATCTGTTTGATCAGTGATAGTACACTTTCTCACTATTCACAGTAACACTCCACTTCATCTGCTACACTCAAGCACGTATATGTACCACTGGGAACCTGATGTTAGCCTTACCTCTTGAATTTGCTCTAGGACCACTAGTTATCCCACCTCGTTTATAACACTGCTGGTAATTAACATCCTAAAAGAGAACAGAAGTATTGGGAAGATTGCTATAAGCAAATCTGAAAACAAGTGTGGCTAACAAATACAGTATTTTTTCATTTGCACAATTAATTCAAGCTCTAGCATAGACAATGATGGAGTTCAGAATTATGATGTAGATAAACAGCCTTTTTTATGGAAAACTTACTTTTACAATAGCTTGTATGAAATTAAAGAGCTATTTCAATGTTCTAGCGAGTTAACTTCTGAACTATACACTCAGTTCAGTTCATTGAGCAATACCTTAAATCTCAGGTCTGTTAGAAGTCCATGAGTCTGTACAGAAGAATATATATTTCAAGGCTGAAGACCCTCCTCCCACTAGGAACTTTTGCTTTTTACACATTGTTTTTTGGATTTTTTTTTTTGCCTTCCCAGTCAGTCCATTTAAGAGTTCATTATTTTATACTACAGAGGCATTGAGTACCAACTTTAAAATCCATAATAAAATAGACTCATTATACTACATCCTATTTGCCATCTGTTTGCATTTCAGAGATTCCCTTCAGACTAAGATCAACCTGTCATACAGAGGTGTTATCTGTCTGAACTGACTTCCTATTTCAACTGCTGTCTACTGTTCCAAAAGGGTTTTGACTAGGAAACAAAATTAATCTCTAGCTTGTAAGAAATAGCTCACCTGTTAAGATAATGAAAAGCTACAGTATTAGAAGACTTAGCTCCTGTAAAGTGCTCAAAAGGCTACTGGAAACAAAGTCAATACTCACCCTCTGAGAATATGGCATTCCAGCATAATCTCTACCAGGGAACTGCAGCTGGCTGTAGTTGCCATTAGTTATTGAAGGTGAGCCTCTGTAAGCATCAAAACCTGTTCAAATAAAGTTGATTATTCAATATCATTCATTGTTTGGTTTATAGTACAAGTCCAGAAAACAACTACAACTCCCTTTTGGCAATTATCATCTGTATTAAGTTATGCAACTACACATTTATTCCTTAATTCAGAATTTGGAGCAGAGTCTCACTACTCCTATAAAGAATGCATTTCATTAGCTACTCAGAACTACCAAAAAATGTATCAAAATTACATGTTTAAAAGTATTAACATCAGACCTTAACTGCCTGTTTGATACTAATGAGACTTCACAGAACACTTGAAAAACTTGTTAGATCCAGAGATAGGATTTAACATAGAATTAAGAAATACTTTTGCTATTACAGATGCTTAGCTATTACTATTATACATTTAGGTGCTACTATAATATTTAGCCTCTAGCTATTAGACTAACTACCAAAGAGGAGCTGCAAGCAATTTAGTATCAGACACTACCAAACCCTTAAGCTGTTAAGTTAGGACTATACAGCTCATTGTCTGGTACATCTTCCTACAAGGTATTGACCAGTCTCAGCCCAATAACTGAAACAACTATCACAGACTAAGTGCCCTTCAACTTCAGAACTGGAATAGGCCACAGCTACCAACAACCTTAAGTTAGTATCTGCTTAAAGTCAGCTGAAACTTTCTTTAGTACTTCAGCTAGCAGCAGAACAGCAACTGATTTGAAGAGACCAAACAATCCTCCTCTTAAAACTCTTCAGTTTGTTATGTATCCAGAAGGGCTCTCCACTACTGGGAACCATGCCCCCATCCCGGTTTCTGCTGGTAATATTGAAGCCACTAGTGCTAAGCAAAGAGTATGTTGTTTTGGGCAAGTACTGCAAGTGACATCTGAACAGATAATACCTGCCCAGAAGTTAGCATGACAGATGTCAGGAGAAAGAATAAAGGAGGTAAAAAGTTCAGAATGGGAAATGAGATAGTAAGCAGAAAAGCCTATACAATTAAGTAATTTAATAACTTACTACTGAAAGGCTATGAAATCGCTCTCAGCTCACCTGACACCCAAAGTAAAAGGGCTACAAATAAAAGTCAGAACGAACTTGTTTAAAATTCTACAACAGAAGACCCCATTCTCTGCACATTTTGTCTTGTTTTAAGAAGTTTTACACATAGAACCTAAATTTAATATAATGTTGTGTTAAATCATGTTCTAGTGTTACTACATTAGAATTTTTAGAACAGTAGTAAATACAGACATACCTTTGTATCCACCAGGGGAACGATATGAATTAGCCAGTGACCTTCCACCTCTAGCAGATCCTCTGACAGACCCACGACTGTTAATGTAAGGCTGAGGGGGTCTGGGAATAACATTAGTCTGTGCTGGATAAAAGGCAAGGCTACCATTGCTAACAGGAACAGCTCCATCAGGTTGATAATTCACTGCTTAAAAAAGAAGGTACAGATGAATTCAAAACTTGTAAGTTACCACACCTAGAAGTAAAGGGAAACAGTTCAGAGACTAATTAAGCTGTTCTGAATATCCTGTTCTTATGCCCCTTCATTACTCCAAATAAGTGGGGATCCTCCCCCATGTTCTGTAGAGTGCAATGCTCAGTGTAAGCCTCTAATACATTCAACAAGATTCAGTTGCACAGGTCAGAGCAAGCTTGCTAACAGCATCAAGAGTATAACTAAGCTAGAATAAAATCAAGTAACACCTGATTAAGAATTTTCACTTAGAACCAACACTGTTCTACTAGCAAGACTTCAGTGGTCTACGTGACAAACTAGATCACCTCAGTGTTGACATCCTTCAAAATGATGAGACAAACTCAAGTCTTACCTAGATAGCAATAAGACAACTGTGGAAAGCTAGATATTTGGGTTCAGTCTCTTCAACAAACATTCCTACTACATGTTCTTTGGCCGTTCAAACCCAAGCAACAGGTATCCGAGAATGTTTTTTACTCACAGGGCTTTAAATACGGACCTTGCAACCATGAATGTGTTTCCATAGGACCATGCTTTTTATCAATCCAAAAAGCTTAAAATTGATCTAGAGTAACAGTCTAAATCCCTTTCTGAAGTCTGTGCAGAGCCCCTGCACAAAATTAATCAAAAAATGATGTTCCATCAAAAATCTGTATAAAAGGCTGATCACCTATAGTCTCAGTGATGAGAAGGAACATTCAAGCTAAGCATGCTTTCCTAACTGCTATACTTATATTGTTCATTGGAGCTCTCAATCTTCATGTGTCTCACTGATTTCACACAGTAGCAGGTTTATTTCTACTATAATTTCTATGAAGAGTCCTCTGGCAAAAAAACAGTAACTTTACATGACCTTGAGTCACTTGATTAGATATGGTCTTATAAATCCAGATTCCTAGCTGTCAGCTTCCTTTCATCCTGGAACCTGTTTCAAGCAAGTTTAGGGGCTAGTCGCATTTCAGATTCTTAGTGTCAGCTATATAAATTCACCTGGTACAGTATCTGAATGTCCAGCAGGTTAGTTTTGTGTTGAATAAGGCAGCTGAAGACCACACTTCAGCTAATACTAACCTGAAGTTTAGTATTCTTCAGGTTAGACACTCAGACTTAACCAGCTAATAAAGTCAACCTTGGTATGAAGTCAGCTACATAAAAAGGAGGATTATCTTTTGCTGCAGAGTAGGCTGTCATCAGCTTGCACCTGCTTCAGGCTAAAAGCACATGGATAAACAGTTCCTGCAGTTCAGCTGATTCTCAATACCTCACTGAATTACAGCAACTTGTGACCAAGGCCTCCTAGTTAGGAAACTATCCTTCCTAGGCAACAAGTGACAAATGTAGGGCCTAATTAGGAACAACATGGATCTCTACTACAGAAAGCTAGAACTTCAACATCACAGGATACAGCTAGAGTGGTAAGTAGGAGTGGCAGACATGACCTGTCAGTAACATCCAGACTATCTCTAATATAGTAAGGTGTAATATCCATGTGAAGATTTTAGCAAGTACTAGTACAGTCAAGGTCAGCCATGTGTTTTACAGTAATTATATTGTGAGCTATAAGTTCAAAGGAAAGATACCAGCCCATTCTTAAAACAAGAAAATTCTAAATCCAAGACAGCTCTCAGATGACACATTTCAGTCTCATACCAGCAGCACAAAACACTTACCACTTTGGGTAATTCACCTCAGCACTGAAAGCTTTTCCCAACTTTCTTATTCAGCATTCTGCAACTCACAGCACTATAGACAACACTAGTGTATTACCAGAGACCAAATTAATGGTTCCAAATGAAGTATTTCATCACTGCTTCAATTCCAAGCAAACACTTTGACAAGTATCACTGCATATGTGAGCTTCCCAGTATGTGGGAAGTTGTCTTTATCAGGTCTGTAGCTGACACCATCCATACAACTAGTATAGAAACGACTTTGAAGCAGCCTTTCATCCTGCTAGCAGTTTTGAAATTAAGTTTATATACCATACCATCAACTAGATTAGAGTTGATGTAACCCTAATGTTAACAGGTGCTATATAGCAGTGGTTCAGAATTCCACCGAGTTGGAACTTGAATATACTCATAGCACATGTTAATGAATTCAAATACTACTATAACCTGAAGAACTTTAAAGACTACTTGAAATACAGAGAAACAAGTACAGTTCTCACCTGAAGACAGAGATTCTTGTGAAAGAGAGCTTTGTTCTGCAACATGAGAAGATTGCAACTGGCATTGAGGAGGAGTCTGTGTACTTGCTGTAGAGAAACTCTGGTTATATCCCGCTGGATATGAAGAATCCTCTTTAATTTCCTGGTCTTTACGCGGGGGCAGTGGTGCATTTACTTTAAATACCTACAACATATTTCAAGACAAGTGCTTAACACTACCAGCTAAAGTCCCTGCCTAATGCCACCATCCTGCTATGCTATGGTTTAAATCCATATGCCTAGAGCCATTTCTAGAACATCAACTGTTTCTTAGAAAGAATCAAGAACATTGTATTTCAACCCATCCTTTCCCTTCTCAGTAAGCTTCTAGAACTTACTCCTATTTATGTAGCTACTACCCAAGAAATGTAGCTTGACTGATTGTAGCTACCCTGTTTAATCAAAAGAACAGATACCATACAGTAAGCTATTTTGCTTCTATGGGAAGTCAACTCTTGGATTGACTCATTGACTACCTGTCCTATAGCTTCTGATCTGAAGCTGGGACAGCCTATATTGAGGTGAGATATTCAAATTTGGGAAGAATTTGTGTCTTTGTACCCATCTTGGAACCTGGTGCAACTCTACTATCCACTCAGATAAATACCATATTTGACAGCCTTCACTTTTGATAAACTGAGCCTCAACTTTCCTATTCTTGTTTTAAGTTCCCTCAGAGTAAACACGTAACCTAAGTAAGAGAGTCTTGTAATTCAAATTTTAATGTTACAGCCTGAACAGTAAGGTAGTGCACAGATATCACTGTTAGTTAAAAATCTAATCAACCAGAGTTCAGTCATTCCAGTGACTATTGCTTTATAGCCAATAACCCCAAAAAAATCACAAGAACTGATGCTGCCAAGTGACAGCTAGTACCAAGATCAAATAAGAAAAGTCTATTTTGAGTAAAGGGATCTAAATTTCACATAAAGAGCTGTCAGCAGTACTGAGTCTAGAGTTGTGTCTAGCCATTTTCCAAGACTATAAACTGCCTGAAGACAGACCAGGGCAAGACTAACTACAGCTAGATGCAAGGAACAGCTTCACAGTTCTTGTCATTTGCAGAAGCCTCTATAATTGCAATGGGAAATTAACACTTCTTCCAGGGTCAATAAGCTAAGTGTTTCCTCTCACAGCGAGTCAGTGCAGAGACCCCTCATGATACTGAAGTATTGAGTATAAAGCTTGAACCATTACAAAATAAGACAAATTCTGGTTCTGATTTACCAGATGAAGTAATCAAAGTGATCCAAACCAATTCTCTGAAAGATATATGAAGATGCTATGCAGTAGGCTGTCAACACCCACATCCTGGACTATTCGTGGCAAGTGGTCTACTTTTTCCTACCAGTGAAGGTTAGAGGTGGAATTCTGAGAAAAGTACTTGGGCTACAGGTAGGATCTGACTTTAGGCTTCCTTAAGCACATTGGCAGCAACAGGGTGTTAGGCATCTGACAACATGTAATCAGAGGCTTCCATTACTACCACTGTACTCTCACTATTTGGCAAGAAACCACCTGACTCCTGGCTATCTACTGAAATCCAATGGCTGTGCTTTCCTGGCAATGAGAATCTAAGCAATGTAGGGAAGAAAACGCTGCACCACAAAGTTAAAGACTGCCACCACTACAAGAGGAATTAACATCCTAGCAATTTAGTGACAGATGTTTGCCAGTCTGACCCAAAAATCCCAAGAGAAATCTTTAATGTTTAACATCTCTCAAAACACCACAGCATTAATTCAAGTGAACTTTCAGTGATGCTATTTTGATCAAAAGCACTCTGAACACAGACATTAGGTTCAGATATAATCAGAATGACTGAGACCTAGACTCCATATTTATATCATGACAGATTGCTTATCTTACAGACTGGGTCCCCAGAAAGACTCTGGATTCCTTGATCATAGCATACTGCTATTTTTCCACTTTCATGAAAAATCACCACCTAGCCACTTAGCATAATTTAAATAGACCTTGCTTAGAAAAAAAACACTTCCCTACCACCACTTGCCTTCTTTAAAATATATATCAAAATACTGTACCTCTGAGGAAGGTTCTACTTGAACCTCTTCTACAAATACAGAAAACCAAGGTGAAAAAGTCAGTGTAGCAATTTACTACAGACCACACCAGGATGTCATAGATGTTTTAGTCAATCCCTGTGCTTTGGAAGGCTATTAGCTACCTTCTTCCACCAAATCCTACTACGTAGGTCTCAATACTGCAAGATGCAGATAGTCCAGTACATTGTGGAATTACACTGCTATGCTTGTTAAAATGGAGAATCTCGATGACCTCTTTCTAAGCTTACTTTTGAGCAAGAACATTAAGTGAATATTTCTAGCTTCTTCTGAAGAAGGTATCAGAGGAGTAGAAAAGCCCAAATACAGGGAAGGGAACACTAACAACTAAATGGAGACCTCCTCTGAGTCCCCCTAAGCTTGCGCTGCAGATTAGACAGTAGCAATGTTAGAGAACAGTAGTGATGACATATGGCCTGACAAAATAGTATCTGTTTGCAAGAAACTCTGCTCATAGTCTACGTGGACTATTCCCTAGACATCTCTATTGACTAAGTGTTAACAAGATAGGATAACAAGCTACACCAGTCTTTATCAAGGACATATTTTCCGTGATTCCAGTGGGCTGAGTTTTACCCCACTGAAGCAAATAGTTTAAAAAGCAGCAAGACAGGTTCAGGCTTCAGAAAGCTTTTAGTCCTAACAGCTATATACTTCAGGATTCCCTCTCTCCTCTAGTCTTTATTATTTGAAATCTATGCATAACAACAGTTTAAGCAGAGTCAACTTTACCTGGGGTACACCTATAAATCTGTTGATTTCAGGTCTGACTTCTCCCTCTTCATTCCTTGAAGCTACTAAGATATCCTAGTATTAGATTTTAGGACTATATGAGCAAAACCAGGATCTCTATTCTTAGATGATCTGTTTTAAATTCTGAAGGCATTGGAGAACGCCCATATCAAGTTCTGTACTATGTCAAAGGGGGCCAGTTCCTCAGTATTAGGACTAAGTTATTAGCATTATTGTCAATTATTCTTCTGTGGCCTCAAGTTGCATACTTACAGTCTGCATAGCCTGAAAGGGAGCTGCTGTTATTGTGACAGAACTGCTACTTGCTGGAGGAGACTGAAAGCTTTGCGCTGGTGGTACTGGCGACATGGAGGTGCTTGAAGTAGGCAATGGTGACTGTGGCTCACTTGGGAGGGGAATAGTAGCCTGAGGGAAGAACAAATGTAATGAAAGGTCACTTGATAGTTATCAGGCAGTAACAGAAGCAGTTAATTTGTTCTAAAGCCTAGACTGACAGAAGTCAGCGGTTTCTACAGGATGACATTTGGACATAGTAGAGCTACAAAATAGCTTTTGCTTACAATTTCAAATCTTGCTGTGCATTCTCAGCAAACAGTACTTCTATTGCAGTCTCTGCTGATTAAGTGAAATGTGCCTATGAGCTACTATACATACCACTCACTGTAATAATCTCACACTAAAGAGACATTGGGTATTTTTTCCCACCACTGAGGAAACAGAATGCCTTCTCTTCCATTTATTGAAAGATGATTCTCTGGCTGGTATTAGAAGTACTTCTCTTTTCCAGAGGAACTCAGGAAACTTAGCAGGGTTGATTTTTTTCCCTCCCAACTTAATCATGTTTTGGATTAGGAACAACGCTGAGTTGTCCAGACAAAGTATTAACCAGCATTAAATCTCATCTGTGCAGATGGCAAAATGAAGTGTTGATTTAGAATACCAATACTTATAGGAATCAGAAGTCAAATAAGGCTCTAGACACATTTCAGCAACCAATATATTTACCTTACCTGTATTTGTGATAGCTCACCTGGGCAATTTCAATCTTTTTAGGTATCAGGGGCTCAGAAATACGTGAACTTGTTTGATATAGTGGCTGGGAAGTATATTTCTCAGTCTCTTGAGAAAGTGATGATGATGCCTAGAAGGAGTCATACATGCACCTGCTATTACAAGAGGTATTGCAGAAAGCACAAAGTTCTGGTAGACCTATGAAATACCAGTGCATAAGTTTAAACAAGTGGATTTTGAAAGACCATGACAAACGTTAAGCCCAAAGTAAATGTACTAAGTAGTCACCTTAACCAAAAGCTTCAAGTAATTAGCTTTACAGATTCAGACTTAGATTACCCTGCTTACACAACAGGTTGTACAACTAGCCCTGCAAGGTCAGATAATTTTAAGAATTGTAGATTGCCTCAAGCAGTTATTTACTGTGAAGTCTGTGACAGGCACCTGTCTCATTGAATTAAACAGAAAGACATGTCTGATGTTAAACTTCTGGTAAGCTCTGTCAAACACTGCTTTAGAGCCAAACTTTAGTTTGCCTTTGCAAAACCTGCATGTTCTATAGTTAGCTCACACTTGTAATGCTAAGTTTAAGAGATGCTTATAGTTAGATACACAGCCTAGGGCTGAAGACTACTAGTCCCATTCTCACCATGTATACCATCACAGGTGCAACAGACAGAACTGCACTTGCATACCAGAAGAATGCACTGTCACCATGAAGTGTATTCCCTGGTTGTGCTGATACCAAACAAAGCTTATCTAGTGCCTTCCATGAGAAGCAGGATTGGAAAAGAAAGACATCACACTTCAAGCCTAAGGGACTAGAGGTATGCTGGGCACAAACAACCCTAATTCCAGTGTTTGCAAAAAAACTCAGAGCATTCTACTGAATCAGATGTTCTATATTATAGCACAGCACAAGTCTTCTGGATGCATATTAAACAGCAAAATTATTTAATCCTTGTCAGCACAAGAAGTCTTATGACACTGTAGAAGTGAGAGAAGGTGTCAAGAACCAGATGTGCTGATTCAAGAGGCAGCAAGACTATAATATCCCTGTCAAGAGTGTTATATTCAACTATACAGTATATTAAGGAATAAAGTAAATGCTACATGCACAGTATACGGATAGTATGTACATCAGCAAAAAAACATCTACAAAGCATGAACATTTCCCCATTTTAATCTACATAATGTATTAGAAACTCCAACAGGTAAGACCCATCTGTGTTTCTGAACACAGCAACACTTAGCAAGAGATGTTTAAGACAGTCATCTGAATAAACTGAAACACTATTTTCAGCTCAAACAATATTTGAATGCTAGTTGAAGATTTAACTGCACATAAATACAGTTAAGAAAGCAAAGTCTGAGGTCTTGGCTGAGCATCAGGAAGTCAGATTCCCAGTATATGAGTTAGTGCTTGAGAGAACACATCTCAGTCTTCAGCCTACACAGAAGCCTGCTATTTTATGCCAATATCCATCCCAATTTATGCATCCTCTATGTTGTCATTAGAGGGAGTATTCTACACTGTAACCAAAGCAAATATTTATGCTGCTCATGTTCCCACAAGAATATGCACCACACTTTCTAGCCTGCATTTTTAATCCCACACCCTTCCCATTTCAATGGGCAGACTGTTCAGTTTGCATTCATGCAGTATTAGGAAGGCTTTTCCAACCATCTTTAAATATTCCAGAATGTTGGCTATACTATTGCTGTTACTTGCATTCTGTCCCTGTATGGTGTTCAAGAATAGTTATTCAGGAGAGGCCCCACCACAGCTTTCTGTTAGGGCTGGCTATTGCACAGATCTCTGCATGCCAGTGAACCCCAGGGTATATTACCTGTGGTGTCTGTGGTGTTACCAAGTCTTCAGTTTCAGAGCCAGAAAGAGTCTGATCAGCAGATGCTAGGGAAGTATTTGAACCATGCAGTGTCATGGATGAAGCAGCAGCCTTGCAAGAAGAGAAAACAGATAAGGTTTTGAAAGATTACCTTAATGTTTGGTTTCACTGAAACTCACACTCTGGGCATTTCCAAGTGAACCTCAGAATGAGGCAAGAGCTGAAGTGCTTTGACCAGTTAGTCAAAGTTTCTTAGGTTTCCTTGCCACTAACAAGAATTCCAATTTAAAAACCAAAATAGCAAGACATGCAAGCACAGTAAGTTAATTTAAGGTTCACTTAACCACAGCTGTCAAAGCTTGAGACACTATCTTTGGTGTGAGGATCTCAAAGATGAAGATGTACTATCTAGGAAAGAAGCAGCATGTTCTCCTGCACACAACTATTAGCTATGACTTGAATCTATGGGTTAAATACTCAAACTATTTCAGCATGTCTTCAACACACTGTTTTACTTCAAGAAATTTCAAACATTTGTTGCTGCTTTTCAAGAAGAGCAGCCAATTTTGTCAGCATTTGAGTAACCTTAGACTTGCAAGCTACTAAGTTATATGAAATTTATTACAAAACTACTGACAACAAGAAAAACAATTTAAGTACTAAGTCTATTCTAGTGAATAATCTCTATCATTCCTTGCCTACAGCTCCGCCTCTTCAGGGCGGTCTTAACTTCAACTTACTTGAAGGGGCTGTTGAAGAAAATCACTCTGACTTGGAAGTTTCTGTTCTTTTGAAGCTGAAAAAAAAAGCATTAAGCAACATTTACTTTTTAATTCAAAGATTACGTAGTTTCAGTGTGCAGCTCTACTTTTTGAAAACATTATGTATGAAGATGCACACTATTGCAAGCATATGCACTGCAAATATTTAGACTTAGCTTTCATAAGCTACATCCAATTGAAAACTTTAGTTTCTTTTTTGTAAAGGAGGACAGCTATTCAATGATAAGAATATTTCTACTACAATAGATACCCACTTTCGACTAAAAAAAAAAACAATTAAATATTTAAAAAACTAGATAATTGTGCTTTTTAGCCCAAGAGCCACCCAAAGAGTTTCTTAACATGGCCCATTATAGAAAGTTCCAGTTTTTTAAGTGCAGCTAGATAACTGCTATTTATCCTGAGCTCATTCACAGCTCACATCTATAGACACCACATCTAGACAAGTTTGCTACACAGATACAGCATGTCAATTCTGCAGCTGGGTTCAGGTACACATGTCAATCAGTAGTTATACAAGCATTCCACTTCCAAGCAGACGCACCAACTTAAGCCACCTCCAGCAACAAATAAGCAGGTACATGGCTCAAGCTGCCTTTTTTTTAATCAGATACTGGTATTTTTTATAATTAGACAAGCTGTCTTCACCACACCTACTGATCTACAGCCCAAGGAAATCCTGTTAGTGTTTGCAAAAGCTTACATACAATTTGCACTTACTGTATTACCTACCTACAGGACTACTTGCTGGAGTAACTGAAGGTGGTTGGGATGAACCAATGGCACTTGGTGAAGCTTTATCAAAATCTAGAATGGACTCCTTTTGAAAAAAGATCAGTTGGGAGAAAAAAATTAAACTCTAGATACAAATTAAACACTCATTTGACAAGTTGTTGTTAGCTAGAGCTAGATTCATTCATTCAGTGCAAACACACATTGTCAGCACTGTTTTCCCTAACTCAGTAGGGACTGGAGCTTTGTGCTACAACAGAGAAAAACATACTTGCATGAAGTTGTAAGTCCCTTGTATCTGAGTCATGAGATCCTGAAGTTTTTCCCTTCTCAATACTGGATCTTTTGGAAGAGTTGAAGTAGAGCAAAATTCTGCAGCTGGCTGATGTACAGGTTTAGGCACCTAATAAGGAGAAAAGATATTAAATCTAATACTGGAAGCAAGACAAGCTGCCTTATCCAATATACTTCCAGAGCAACCTATAGGTGTCAGACACCACGGGCCAAGGAATTCTGTGCTGTTACTGATACTTCCTCAATCAAGCTTTCACTTTGTTAAAAAGATCAGCTTACTGTTGCCACAACTAGTTCAGCCACAGAATTAATTCACTTCACTCAGTTTCTTAGTCAAATGTACAGAAGACAATAAGTTGCCTGCATTTAGTGCAAAATTAGGCACCTCCATCTAAGGAAACCCACATATTAAGTTGAGGGCCAGAACAAATTTAAAATCAAAGCTGCATCACTCAAGGTTTAAAACATACTTCCTCCCAGTAGAGCCCATGTCAGTTAAGTACAGATCTTTTACTAGGATGGCATTTCCAGACATTCTAAAGAAACTGCACCTAAAAGATACATTGCAAGCAGGTTACTCAGGATCAGACCAAAGTGCTTCCACTAATGAGCTAGATACTACCAGCTCCTGCAGAAAGTATTACAAGAAACTTTTCAAAGTTTAGCATGAAAAATACACCTGTGCTCCCAACATGGGAGCCTAACTTTGTAGCTAAATAAGGACTTCTGCAAGGCTTTATTAGAATCATAGAATGGTTTCAGTTGGAAGGGGCCTTAAAGATCACCTAGTTCCAACACCCTGCCACAGGCAGGGACTCCTTGATTGTTTCAGATGGTCCCTTAACAGTTCATCACAACTAGTTCTCACTTCACTTTAAAACAGGAAAATGTTTTATCAGAGAATAGGCAAGTCTAAGGTATCAGAAAAATCATGACAGTAAACTCCTTAAATAGCAGAGGCCCTGTTATTTACAGTAGAGTAACAACAATATTAGACTGTCTAGATACTCTAACGTGTCTTTTGAAAGCCGCTTGGGGAAGAGGTAGGCTTGTAAGTATTTCAAAACCATAACTTTTAGTGATTCTCTAAAGCTTTGCCATTCTTGTGCTTGTCCATGCAGCTAGAGGGAGGCAAATCTGAAGGCATTAAGTAGTTGCATTATTTCAACTGGCCCAAATGCCGAGACACACAGGAACATGCAAAAGCCTTTACTTTCCTACGGTACAAGTATTTGTCTTTCTAATAGGAGGTTACTACTTCAATACACTGTATAGCAGTATAGTTGAGTATTTGTATGAAATCATTAAAAGACTATGTGGCAGAATGGTATGTGTCATGACATTTAATTGTCACACTAAATTCTAAACAAATTGATGAAATGCTCTGTCTAGTTTTAGGACAACACGCCCAAACACACTTTTGCATTTCCTCTTCAACAGTTATCTAAAACTAATCACTAGCATTTGCAGAAATTCCAATAGCATGCACAGGGAAGAAGCTTGCAGTGTTTACTGGGCTTCACAAAGCATAATCCATGTACATGCAGCACCTCATTAACTCTGGAGGACTTAATTTCTAATCTCTACGTGGCCCACACAACAGCTACTTGTTGGGCTGTGAGAAGTTTTGCTGTAAGAAGTTTTACTTTATTCTAGGGCTAGAAGAGTGCACCTTTGTACTACTCTATCTTAATTAGAATTTCTGATGCACAAGCACTACCTTTAACTACTGACTATGCAAGTTTATATTGCTGTATAGTTTCCAGCAATGAACAGGAACTAAAGGTATTAAGGAGGTACAGGACAAAAGATACAGCTGAATAAAGTTAAACCTCAGTAAGTTATAGATTAAGTTACTAGATATCTGAATCTCTCCATCACTTTATTAGCTCTCACTTACAAACAGACAATGTCAAAACACTTGCTGTCATGGTAAATTCATTATGGGTCAAACTGATTAATGCTTCTATTACCCTCTTCCTCCTCACTACAGTTTACTAAGACACAAGTACACTATCAAACTAGTTCTGTATGTTTGCAAATGGATAACAGAAGCTTTTCACCTTTAAGTCACCTAACCAGGTCACATCTGGCAGTGTTGGAAGCTGTTAAGATTGCCCACCAGCTACATAAGTCAGACTTGTACATTAAACAAAAACAGACTTAAGAACATGGAAGGGGAAGAGACTGCAGTGTTTCACTTGTGGTTGCAAAGACAGCACAATCTTCTGTATGCTTTTACAATTTGTTAGTCTTCATTCTCTTCCCCAGCTCATTGTGTGCATTATGCTGGTAGCATTCTTTACTTCAACTAGAAGAGCAAGCATACAGGGTTACATATATCATATTAGGGCTTTAAGCCAGGACTGAAACACTGAGACTCTCCATTCTGTATAAGTTATTTTTCTAGTTCCTGCATATATTAAAATATACCCACCAGAAGTAGCTATAGTGACATTACCTCATATTGATTTGCTGTTTTGTTGGTATTTAGGTGTTCAAAACTAGAATATTTAAATGCAATACAGAGCACACATGAAAAAGCATCAGAAAGTTAAAGTACTGCAGGTTTTATGCCTTTATAAAATATATGCTTTGAAAAAGAGCAGGTACATGACATCCTTAAGATGGTTTTAAACGAAGTTTTTTTTTCTAGCCTACAGTTAGATGCTGTTTCTGGAAGTCATTACAAGCTGGTAGCAGATTCTGAGTTTAGTAACCTGTTAAGCCAGCTCACAAACTTACACAGGCTGAGATCACTTAACACTAGTGATTCAAGCAACATTCAGGTTAGTTTTACAGAGCACTGGTAAGTTTAGGGTCTAAGTAAAACTCCATCCTATGATACAGGACCTCAGTTCCTCTTCAGGTTTGTTAGCTGTGGAGCACTAAATGAGCTGGAATGGTGATACCAACCTGTAATCACAGTGATCACCAGCTGTGCTATGTAGATACACAATTAATATTTGCTTTCTACTCAGAGCAGCATTCACAGCAGGTATGAATTAAATGGCACTGGATGACAGCAAAAGCTAAACAGTTTTGCTTTCACATAGCAGGCCACAAATTCAGCTCTGACCAAGTTTACTGGTACACAGGTCACACAAACATTTAAATAGAATAACAGTTTAACAGGCTTGCACATCAGCTCACTCTATTACCTTAGGCCCAACTTTTTAGGTATTGCAACTTACAGTATATTAAGTTAAATAAGCATATTTCAAGATCTCACAACCAAGCAGTTTATTAAAAGATCTCTCAGAACTCTAACAGTTATTTCAGGGAGTAAAGAAAGGTTACTTTCAGCTCCAGAAAGCAGCAGCAGTGACACAAGCCTTTTATCTACCATGCCTAGATCCCTGCGCAAGGTCATTTATAGGTTCTTCCTGGGAGTGAAATGGATCCAGCAACAGCACTACATTGCCTCTTCTTTCTTCATATAAGCAAAAGGCAAGACAAGCTTCATTATCCAAAAATTTTAAAATTTTAATTGTTCTTTATAGGCATCTCACAAGTCAAGATATATTTATTTTTTAAAAAGTGGTTATGGAAACTAGCTAGGTTGACAATACACTAATTTTTTACTTATTCAATATACTTTTGATATTAATATTTGTCTATAGCTACTAAGTAAAAAATATAGCCAGCTGGTGTTTCACTATGGTCTACTATGTAAATCAAAGTTGGAATACTTTAAAAATATGCTTTGCTTACTTAATTCAGTAATCCATCTTAAGCAACCTTACATTCCAACATTCAATTTAGTTTAATTTGGCTGCCTTCCACACCTGTGCATTACTATGAAGATTCCTAGGCAGTTTGCAAGTTTCTCCAACTGACTGGAGACCCTCCTTTTTCCTTACTGCATCAAAGTTTTGTCCACCACTTAAGCCATTCATCTTTCCATCCTATGGAAAAATAAAGAGCCCCATCTCATTAAGAAGCATCTTGCATTTAAGCTTTAAGTTAGTCTGACACCAGAAATTCCAAGGCATCTTAACATGCTTGAGACTATTCCAATATGACATGATAATTTCCATTACAGTAATATTAAGCATAGTTGGGTGCACAACACCTACTTGTGCTCAGAGCTACTTAGTGTGAGGCAACCAGGTTTTGTAACTGTACCACCACCACCAGTGCACACAAGATTCTACTCAGCTTGAGTGTAAAGATGAATCAAGTTGAAACACCATAATCCCATTTTGTTACCCAGTGCTGCATGTTACCTACTCTTTTAATTTCATGTTCAACCTTCTGTTTGCGCTCCCGCCTCTAGGCACAAAAATTTTTCAGTTATGCCAAGTTCACTGACAAGATTTAACCTTAACCACTTGCTACAAGTAATACAGAATGAATTGATTTCTGCTTTCTTGCAGAAACAAGGTAGCAGTGCTAACAAGACTGTGTACAAAAGAGTTAGTCAATTCTCCATATTTTCTTCCTGAAGTCTAACTCTAAATTAAACATCACCCTTAACATAACTGAACTCTGCTTTGCCTACCATCTCACCTATTTTCACAGTATCAGAATTGTTACTACACAAGCACAGGTGAGAAAGAAGGTAATGTAACCAGAGGCTAGCAGCCTGCTCAGTTGTAAGCCCTGCCAATAATTTTCATTTTGCATTTCTAAAGCAAACTATGCTATTGTTAGACTCTCCAGGACAGCAGTATGGCTTATGCATTCATCTGGAAATACATATTTAAGCCCCTGTACAGTTGGTATTGCTTGATCTAGATGTTAGATCTCCCTTGAATCAGCAGCTATTTTAATCAAAAGCCTAAAAAATTACTGAAGTGCTATTTGCATGCAGCCACAGACAAAGTATTTGATCCCTGGATGAGTCATACCTGCTTTGTACTGATAACAGCGGACAGAGCCAATAGCTGGGGATGAACTAAGTTAATTCTTCTGTCTTATGCATAAAGCAGTTATTCAAGGCTTAAACACAGCAATACTGTGTTGATGTAAAAAGCAAAGCAGACCATCTTGCTATTCACATATAAAGTTTAATTGCCAGAATTATTTCCCCCAAGAAAGAATGAAATAGGAGTCTAAATATAGGCCTACAAAATGCACCTTATAAAGCCTCTGCTAATAGACAGCTTTAGTCTAATACACTAGTGTGAAAAGCTTATGACAGGTAATACTACATATGCCAACTCACTTCTTTGGGTTCCATATCAAACTTCTTTGGCCCCATCTGCTCCTTTGGCCCAACACTTGCAGCTCCCCAGGACTTCGAAGGGTTCTGTAACTGCTGTGATGACACTTGCTGCTGCCTGTCAGCTTTTTCCCAAGCCTCTTGAGTCTCCTGCTTCTTTTGTTCTGGCTCCTCCCTAACATGTGCAGCCCAAGCCTTCACAGGCTCCTGCTTCTTTTGCTCTGGCTCTTCCCTAACAGGCATTTCCCATGTTTTCACAGGCTCTGGCTTCTTTTGTTCTGGTTGCTCCCTAGTTTGGGTTACCCAAGGTTTTGGAGATTCCTGCTTTTGTTCTCGTTCTTCCTTAACTTTGGTTACCCAAGGTTTTGGGGACTCCTGCTTTTTTTGTTCCTGCTCTTCCCTAACTTTTGCTACCCATGGCTTAGGTGAGTCCTGTTTCTTCTGGTCCTGCTCTTCCCTAACCTTTGCTACCCAAGGTTTGGGGGACTCCTGCTCTTCTCGGACACGTGCTACCCAGGCCTTTGGAGCTTCTTGCTTCTTCTGTTCTTCCTCCTCAACACGGGTCTCCCAGGGCTTGGTAGACTCACGCTTCTGTTCCTCCTCTTTAACACGAGCTTCCCAAGGCTTCGGAGAATCTGGCCTTTTTGGTTCTTGCTGCCTAACACGAGCTTCCCAAGGCTTTAAGGTCTCTTGTTTCTGCTTCTGTTCTCGTTCTTCAATATCAACAAGCATTTCCCAGGACTTTGGAGGTTCTTGCTTTCTAGCACACTCAGCTTCCCAAGATTTGGGCTCTTCTGGCTTCTTCTTGACAGAGTATTCTGCTTCAGGCAAATAACGCCTGTTGAGAAACTATATAGACCAAAGAAACTTAATGGCTCCCAAGAAAACATTTTGCTACTACAGTTCAGGTCAGTTAAGTTATGTCACCTAGCTACTGAAAATTTCTGACTAAAAGTAGAGCCTAGACAGTTTAAGCAGTAGCCATAGAAACTATGTGGACAGCCATGGCTTTATCCTACAACACTGCACACTAGCTTTGCTTGGCATGCCACAAAGAAGCATGAAACAGTCCTGAACAGCACAAGTGAAACATACTTGAGCTGAGTGAATCTATTACCCTTATCCTCAATGCTAACTGATGTTCCTAGGCAGTGAAAATATGAAGTTCAGTTGTGATTTTTACAAAGGTAGCTCTCCTTCTACACACCTAAAATGCTGTGGTACTGTATTAGTAGACATTCTGTTAAGTGTAGCAGCACCATCTCCCCCAAAATACTTGACCTTTTGAAACTCCAATAACCAAGTATAACCATCATTCTTAACGGAGTTTAAATGCTGAAAAGTCACCACATTCTCAGATTTAGTACCACTGGACTTCAACTCCAGGCTGTTTTTACTATAAATCTGAGAGTTCAATGAAGATGTCCTAAAGTTTTCCTGAGCTGCTACTATCTCATAAACAGGAAGTGTATATGTGAAGCAAAGAATGCACAAGGCTCACTGGCTGAGATTTTTTTCTGACAAGTCACTAGAAAAGCTTTAGAGTCAGGTAACTGTGTTACCATGTTACAAAAACTTGTTCTAGAGTACACCCTCTAGTGTGATACCTGGGAAACAGAGATTCAGTATTTTAAGAACCATCATTTCCACTTATGAAAGGACCCCCCCACCTTTTGAACCAAGTCTAATGTTTTTTAGATTATTGACAGTTGAAGCTTGAGTATTTAACTCAGGAGTCTGAAGGGCTACTGAAACAGGTCTACACACCCCTGCACACACAAATCTGTCTTGGGATCCCTACTTTTCTGACAAATCAGAGCAAGACCTACATCATTCTCAAACCCATCAATATCAAGTCTGCTGCAATAAGCTTAGCTTTCAGAGACAGCTTTAGTAGATGTGTATTCTCTCTATCCTGTAGTACACAAAAGATCAGTCTGTTTCCACTCTAAAGGCTGATGCTTTGGTTTATTCCAGAAAGTGCCAGAGCATTAAAGTACTATACTGCTTCATGTAATCCTGCTCCATTTATCCCAAAATACCCCAGAGCACTCATGATTTTGGAGTTAGAAATAGAAATGCAACCAAGTCTTTAATGTTTCATACATAAAGCAACAGCTAAGTTGCTGTTCAGACTCCCTTTTTAAGTTTAAAAAAGGGCTGCAGAAATGCAGTTATGTTTCTGATAAATCACAATACTAAAGGAAAGCAATTAGCAGTGGAGTATCTTACCTCCTGTGGCTGTATTTCAGACTTCATAAGCTCCACAAGGGATTCTAGAGAAACGATGTTAATTTGTTTAAACTGATCAAATGCAGAAGGGCAGCCCAAACAGTAGCAAGTCTTTAATTCTATTTAAATAGTAGTACCAATTGCTAAACCATATATTCTGAAAGCTCAGCTTGTCATTCAACATGCAATTTTTAGACAAGCATTTACTTTCTGATTTGGTTTTAAATTTGCAGAAGTTTAGTGTTAAGCAAGAAACATTTTGTAGTATCCATAATTTGATTATTGTAATATGTAACATTCCCTGGACCAGACAATTCTCACATCTTCAACATGAAGGCTTGCTCAGAAGACAAAAATATCCCATTACTATAAATTAGATTTTTTCTACAATATTAGCCAGAATATGGCTGCAAGCCTTGCAGGTTCCATTTTACTTACTACATTGCAAGTAAGCTATAGCACAGAATTAGATTTAGCATCAAGCTATGCAAAGTCAATTCTCAGTTCAAGCTTATCCCAACATTATGCTACAGAAATTGCACCCTGTAATATTCCACCTGTTTCTTTGACAGACTCTCCTTTTGACATCTGTCTTGTTCTCTCAGATTTTCTATTTACTTCTTCTTCCAATTCTTTTACTGGCACAGTGGTGCGAGGAGTTGGAATACTTTCAAAGTAGCCAGAGTCTAGAAGTTTGGATAACAGGTCCTTCATGTGTTTATCTGAAGAGTAAAAATCCATGAAGATATGAAAATTTGAAATTAAGGAGTATTCAGACTACAGATCAAGACTCCTTGCTTCCTCCCTTTACATAAATTGCAATTTCAAGTCCACACACTGAGTTATAGCAATAAAATGTTTCAGAAAAGGAAAGTATTTGTTAAACTGCTTTATATATTACAGCTGAAACATCTTTGCAATCCATAGGTAAGACTGCAGCTCGTGTTTAAATGCACACAAGGTAAACACTGAGCCACCTTGTCTCCCACATGCTTAGAAAGGGATTTACCATTATAAACTAGCCAGCATTGATAGTAAAAGCACAGTGTGCAGACTGTAGCATAGGTAAAGCCAAAGTCACTATGGAACTGCCCTACAAGACCCTCTTCCCAGTATAGGATTGTAAGTCTCAGAAGGAAAAGTTAAGAACTGCAAAAACAAGCAGGTAGAAGAAAGCAAAAGATTGTTCCAGACCAAACTTAATCATCTGAAGTTTCGGAAAAAAGTTGACATAGTTGAAGAAAAACTGTGTACTCTTTCCAATGAGCATTGTCCAGTTCCCTTTATGCAAAAAAGAGCAGCTTAGAGTAGACAGTAAGACTTCAAAAGTAGCAGTGATACTAGAAATTGTTTCAGAGAAGCTAGAGAACAGGCAGCCTTGAGAACAGGAAGAACATTCAGTGAAAGATCACTACCAGTGACAACCATATAAACAAGAATACTAGCTAGGATTTAATGCAGATATAAAAAATTGCCTTCCAACGCAATGAATGCTAGCAAGAAGTTGTAACAGCTTTATCTGAAGTTTAGCTTGCACACAAAAGGATGGAAGACTGACACTAAATGGATAGAGATACTGACAAAATAGTCACAAAAGTTTAGATGATAGCCAAAAAGCTACAAAGATCTGGAGTCCAAGATAACCAGGCAACTATCAGTTCATATCAACAGATACAAGGCTAAAGTTACCAGCTTGTAGCTCTACAAGGCTAGCTTGGCATGTTGTCCAGAACTATATGAAAAAGTTAGTACTTAGCTGCCAGTTCAACTATCTGTATGTGGAAATAGATAGGGTACATTAGTGTTCTCATCTAACAGTTTCACAAACATTGTATCAATGACAAATGAAAGATTACTGCCACACAGCCATTACAAGACTGGAGTAAAAGGGACAAGCAAGGTCTGTTTGCAATAGGAAAGACACTACAACACAAGTAAGGAGAGTTTCCTCACAAGTGAGTTCCAAACAGGAACACAAAATGTGTATGTTAGCTTACAACCAGGGTTTCTGAAACTACAAGCCACAAATGGAAGAAAATATGTAGAGTCCCACAGATTTTGGAGTGCTTGAAAAGCAAGGACATTTGCAACAGAGGTCAAAGCAAGACTGCGCTGTGCATGATTAGAGATCACAGCAAGTTCCATTAGTGACTATCCTTCCTCATTCTGGTATCCTGCACTGTAGTCAGACAATGGGTATGAGCCTGGAATTACTACAAGAGAATCTTCAACCCTGTGGGACCTTCAGCCTTGGGCCACTGAAGCTCTGTAATACACATCAGTACACTCAACTAAGCAATTCACGGCTGGGAACAGTGTTCCAATCTTAAGCCATTTGCACATAACTATCCAAAAAGCTTCCCACTGCTAGTTCTGTAAGGTATTCATGCATTGCCTTTTGACTTTCTACCATCATTATTCCTCAAAAAGGTGCTAGTACATTGGTAGAAGAACATGCTTTCTTTTTCCAGGGAAAGATTTACTGTATTGTTTTCATCTGTACTTAAACAGAACTTAGAACAAACAGCAGTTCATCCTTGGATAACTGCATTAACACACAGCACTTGAAAGTGCTTAATTTTGTAGCCTTTCATGTATATTCATTTAAGATGTTTAATTAGCACACAAATTTCAGATCTCAAAGTGATTTCTCAAGTGAAACTCACATGTTGTTCCAACCACAGGTTTCTCACTTCCTTCTAGAAGATCCCAGAAGTAAAGAGATGATTGTTCCATCTGGTCTTCCACACTAAAACAAATGACAGTTTTACCAAGTAGAATTATAGCCAAGACCAAGTCTTGCAGTATCCCAATACCCCTCATTTTAAGACACTGACTAAAATTAAGACACTTCCAAATCAAGGCTGTATACATAGAGTGAACTCTAAGCCCATTACCCACTACTGAAAGTGATTCTTCTGTATCTGTTTGTACATGATTTAAAATGAAAGTTCTTTTGTTAGTAATTAAGACAGATTGGAGAGCCTAGCACTATCCCAACAAGACCATATGGCTGGACTTCATTCCAAGCCAGGATTCCCAGACACAGAAACAACTGCTGTTTAATCAGCTGATCACCTTGTTTATGGGACACACATGTGCAGGGGCAACTGTCAGCAGCTCCTGCCATTCTGCTAGTTATTGAGGAACTTTGACATAAGTCCATGATCTACCCCACCCCCTCCAGACAATGAATTTTAAAGTCTCCCATGATGAAATTTAGTATCCCAAAGGAAAGGATTATGCTTCTTGTGGAAGCGTAATACCATGAGAATTATAAGCTAGAAATAAAGTTATTTCACTGTGATGAGAGATTCCTATTGTGTGGCTTTTTATAAGCAGCTGTTCTTTAGTAGTTAACTTAAGAGCAAAGATTAGGTAAGTTTAGCCTATGACAAGTGATTAGAAGTTTTAGGAATTTAAGTCATGTTTGAATATGGAAATAATTACTCTCATCCATAAAGTGTTTCAACTTACCACCTAATAACTGCTTTTTTGCATATTTAAATACAATTCTTAGTACACTACCTTAAAACAGACAAGCTGTCATGGTAAACATAAGCCATCATAGTACAAGCATGATGCCAAGTTAGTACTGACATACATTACATCTGTTGACAACTTGTTACCTTGAAATGTACAACATTTAGTGCAAAGGTATAAAAACCTTCAGTCAAATTTTAAAAACTACTTTGAAGCTAATAGCAAGAGAGCCTCAGGATTACCACCTTACATTCCTTTAGAATGAAGCACATCTGGATCATCATGTGAATGGAATATAGAACAGTTCTCCTGTGTTTACTGCATTTTTCATTTTGTGAACAGTGAGACCTCAGAGAAACAGCACACCACCAGCTTCCCTGCTTGTGATGGTATTGGACTATCTCCCCTTAACTCCACAGGGAGACACAAGATGGCAGGGCTTGTGTGTAACTTGCACAACTGAGGCTGTAATTACTGCAGCTTTCCTTTGATGCTCAGAGTGAGGTAAATCTGCTACATTCCTAGTCTCAGACTAAAGCAAATGTACTGAATAGAATTTTAATTAGTGTCCCAAAACATAATATTTCAACGCATGGCAGTGTCAAACAGAGGACATTTACTGTAACAAATGAAGCATACCAATTAGCCAAAAATCTTGAACTTACCTCAAGTTCTCATTTCTTTCTGGACATGTCAGTTTTGCAAATCTTATGAGGTAGTCTAGTTCTTTAGAAGGCAAGTATATTGCACCATTCATACCACCTTTGAAATCTTTCTGAACATGCTCTTGAGTGAAGTTCTGCAGCACATACTGGACTTGAAGTATTGTACGCAGTTTTTTCTTCTCTGCTTCAAGCTTCAATAGACTCTCTCTTCTCTGAGCCTTCCTCTGTGCTTTCAGCAGCTATTTCAATACATGAATTCAACAGTTAAACACAGTGGTTAGCAACAGGATTCTAGGATAAAACACATCAAGTTCTAGTATTGATCATCCTACACTGATCAAAAGAACTATTAATTTTGGCAAGATCTTTCAAGCTCCTCCTCTGGAGGAACTCCCCATTTATCTACTAATTCTCTACACATCTATCTTTTAGTCAAACTGGATACTGGTAGCTTCACTTGTGATATGCCTTTACAGTATTTAAATCCTGATTATGCCTGCTAGTTGCTTTATTATAACAGCTTTCACAACTCAATATAAGGAATTGATACCAACGCACAAATCTAAGCCTAGCTGACCTTTAACATTTATCACATGAAGTTAGTGATGCAGCAGTTGTCTCATAAGAAAAATTTGAGACAACTGCCTCTTCACTCTTGAATACTCCAATTTAAATGATACAGCAGAATCCTACAATTACTCTTATTTCTGTTGGCAGAAGACTGAAGCACCCATTAAATAAGCAACACAAGTCACAGAACATACACAGCCCTCAGGCATTTGAGGAGAAATTTCTCATCATGTACTAATAGAATTATGCAGCAAAAGCTCTCTTAGTAACTGCAGAATTTAAAATGCCTCAATATGGGGTATCTTAAGTTTCTTTGCAAGATCTATGAAAATTTAGTGTTCTAGAACACACTGTAAAGGATAAGGATGTCGCCAGAACAGCCCCTAGTGTTCCAGTAACAGGTATTGGCTGTAGAATCCATACTGGTAAAAGTAGAGCCAAGGGAAAAACAAAGTGGGTTAGTCTTTAAATATAGTGTAAATTTAAGAACAAACATGAACGCGTAGAAGTTAACGCTGGATTACTAAAAACACCTAAAGATACACTGGGTCACAGTTCTTCGTTTTTGATATTTTATGTGCAGCTACAGAGAGGAAAGCAATAGGAAGCAATCCAAGTTTTGACACTCAGCACAGTAGTTTCCATATTCAACATATAATGACTGAGGGAACTCAAAGCAGCAACACTGCTGAAAAGGCTCTTAAATATCTGCTCACATCATGCTCTGAGATATTTACTGCACTAGCTGGAATTACTACATATGCAAGAAAAGCCTCTCTAGCAAAATTGTTTGGGTCTTAGTCACTGAGACAAGCCATTTTACCAGTCCTTCAGCATTCTGTAAGAGGCAGAGAAATAATGCCAGAGCAGTGATTAATCATGTTTAGCATCCCCAGAACTACCTTGGATCAGATCTTTTCATATGGATAGTATTTGCTTGAGCCAAGAGAGCAGTTTCTCCAAAGATAAAACACTTACTTACATAAAAGTAATGTAGGTAGTGCTTTAAACCCTGAATAAAGGCCTAAATAAAGCACTAAATAAAGCACTAAATCTGTGACTTGCCATGAAGTGGCAAACTCCACAAGCTTCAGTAAAATTTTACTGAGGGCTGTACTTCTTACTCAAACCAAAGTGATTTAACCCCAGCACTTTCCCTCACTGGAAACAGAACATTCAGTTCAGAAGGGATCTTGGGATGTCATCTAGCCCAGCCTCCAGAACAAAGGCTACACTGAATCAAGACCAGATTGCTTAGAGCTTTGTGCAGTCAGGTCTTGAAAAGATCCAAGGACAGTTTTTACTACTTGTCTAGGCAGCCTGCTCTAGTGCTCAATTATCCTCAGAGTGACCACCTTCCTCTTATCTAGTTGAAACCGACTATCTCAATTTATGATCATTCCTTCTCCTACAACATCTCTCAGCAAAAAGCCTGGCTCCATCCTTTCAGTAATCTCTTTGGTATTTGAAGGCTAATATTGCATCTCCTGCCAAGCCTTCACTTTATCAGGCCCAACAAGCCCAGTTCTTCCAGGCCCTCCCCACAGGTCTCATAGTCCAGCCCCCAGCCATTCAGAGGCCCATCACAGGACTCACTGAAGTTTATCTATAGCCTTTGTGTACCAAGTGACCAGAAATAGACACAACTGGTTAACAAGTACCAAATAATCAGTTCTCCTTGATCTACTGGTCCTCAGTTTAAGTCTAGCCTTTACTGCTCTAGGGGTACACTTAATTTAGTTTGCCTACTATCCACAAGGACCCACATGTCTTTTCCAGTAGAGCTGTTCCCCCACCAGTCTGCACCTATGCAGGAGACGAGTCCAACTCAGGCACAAGCTACCAGCAAGATGGTTAATGGTTTCAAACCTAAGTAAACTGGAGTCATCTCAAACACAGCTGACAAATGACTCAATTTTCTTCAGCACAAGTTTTTGCAGGGGTACACAGTGAATAACTATACTGTGGAGGTCAGTGGTACACAAAATTGTCAACGTTTACTCTGCTCTACTCACTACTCCAGACAGTTTAAGCACATTGTTGCCCCAAGTTCCAAGACTGAAACTTCATAGTATTCTGCATATTGGCACATAAGTGTAGCCATTAG